>NC_092759.1:70331440-70657596 GCF_047496795.1 Chiloscyllium punctatum | reverse complement strand
GGAATGAGAGAGGGGGTGAGAGAGGGGGGCTGAGAGAGACGGGGGTGCAAGAGAGGGTGGGTGAGAGTGGGAGGGGATGAGAGAGAGATGATCTGAGAGAGAGAGAGGGGGTGAGATAGGGAGAGTGTGAGAGAGGAGGGATGAGGGTGGGGGGAATGAGGGATGGGATGAGAGAGGGAGGGTGAGAGAGAGGGGGGTGAGAGAGAGGAGTGAGAGTGGGGGGAGAGGGGTGAGAGAGGGGGAGAGGGAGAGAGAGGAGGAAGAGAGGGAGGGTGTGAGAGTGGGAGGGTGTGAGAGAGGGACGGGATGAGAGAGGGAGGGCGTGAGAGAGGGGTGTGTGTGAGAGAGAGAGAGGTGAGAGAGAGGATGAGAGAGAGAAGTGAGAGAGAGGGAGAGAGAGGGGAGAGAGAGGGGGAGAGAAGGTAAGAGAGTTAGAATGGTGAGAGAAAGATACGGGTGACAGAGAGAGGGGTTTCAGAGAGAGAGGGGGTGTGAGAGGGGGGTGAGGGGGTGAGAGGGCTAGGTGGGTGAGGGGGTGTGTGGAGATGGGGGTGGGAGAAGGGGTGGGAGGGGGGTGAGGGAGGTGGGGCCAAATAGAGGGGGTGTGAGGGGGTGGGAGAGAGAGAGGTGTGTGAGAGAGAGCTGGGTGAGAGGGGGTGTGCGGGGCTGAGAGAGAGAGTTGGGTGAGAGAGACAGAGTGAAGGCGAGAGAGAGGTTGGTGAGAGATGGGGAATGAGAGAGAGGTGAGGGTGAGAGAGAGGGGGGGTTGAGAGAGTGAGCGACGGGAGTGAGAGCGAGAGGGTGGGATAGAGGGGAAGAGAGAGAGAGGATGAGAATGAGAGGGGTGAGAGAGCAGTTGAGAGAGGGGGGTTGAGAGGGGGGAGAGAGAGAGGTTGAGAGAGAGAGGGGGTGAGAGAGGTGTTGAGAGAGAGAGGTTGAGAGAGAGACTGGGGAAAGAGGGGGTGAGAGAGAGAGGGTTAGAGAGAGACGGGAGAGAGAGGGGTTGAGAAAGATGGGTTGCAAGAGAAAGGAGGTGAGGGGGAAGACTGAGAGAGAGAGATGAAGAGAGAGAGTGACAGACAGAAAGAGATAGAGCAAGAGTGAGAGTGACAGACAGAGAGAGCACGAGCGAGCGAGAGAGAACGAGAGAGACTGTGAGATAAGAGAGAGCGGGAGGCAAGAGAGAGGGAGAGAGGCAGGGAGAGAGAGACAGCGTGAGAAGAGGGTGAGAGAGTGAGAGAGAGACCGCAAGAGGAAGAGAGCGAGCGGAAGAGTGAGAGAGAGAGAGAGAGAGGATGTGAGAGAGAGAGAGGGGGTGAGAGAGGGGTGCGAGACAGAGGGGCGAGAGTGGAGGGGAGAGAGGACGAGAGAGAGGGGGCGAGGGAGGAGGAGGGAGGGGGAGAGGGAGAGGGGTGGGATTGGGGGCAGAGAGAGGGCACAGAGAGGGGGTAGAGAGATGGCGGAGAGAGGGGGAGAGATGGAGGAGTGGGGGAGAGAGGGGGTGAGAGAGCGGGGGAGAGCGGGGGGATAGAGGGGGGAGAGAGGGGGATGAGGGGGTGAGAGAGAGAGGGTGAGAAAGAGGGGTTGAGAGAGAGGTGGTAAGAGAGAAAGGGGTGAGGGAGAGAGGGGTGAGAAAGGGAGAGAGGTCTGAGAAAAGGAGAGAGGGGGAGAAAGAGAGAGGGGGAAGGGAGAGAGAGAGAGAGAAGGGCAGAGAAAGAGTGAATGTGAGGGGGTGAGAGAGAGGAGGTGGGAGAGAGAGTGGGAGAGAGAGGGGGTGAGAGAGAGGGATTGAGAGAAAGGAGGAGAGATAGAAAAAGGGTGAGAGAGAAAAGGGGACAGCGAGATAAAGAGGGATGAGAAGAGATGGGACGCGAGAGAGAGAGAGTTAAAGAGGTGAGAGAGAGGGTGAGATAGACAGTGAATGATGGGTTGAGAGAGAGAGAGACAGAGAGAGAGAGCGAGTGAACAGATGAGACAGTTAGAGGGGTGGGAGAGAGATGGGATGAGTGAGTGTGCGCGAGAGAGAGACAGAGCGAGAGCAAGGAGGAGGGAGGAAGAAAGGGGTCAAAAGAGATAGAGAAATGGGGTGAACGAGAGAAAGAGGGTGCGAGAGAGGGGGTATACAGAGAGAAAGAGAGCGGGAGTGTGAGACAGAGCGCGAGAGGGAAGGGGAATGAGAGAGAGAAAAAGGGAGCGAGAGACAGGAGGGGATAAGAGAGAGGGCGGGGGAGAGAGAGGGTGGAAAGGGGAGAGAGGGTGAGGGATGACAGAGGGAGGGGTGAGAGTGAGGGAGCAGGGTGGAGAGAGAGGGGGTGAGAGAGAGTGAGGGAGAGAGAGATAACAAGGTGAGAGAGAAAGGGGGTGTGAGAGAGAGAGGCAGTGAGAGAGAAGGGGGTGAGAGAGAGAGGGAGTGAAAGTGAGGGTTGAGAGAGTGACAGACAGAGAGAATGATAGACCAAGATTGAGAGCGAAGACGTGAGACAGATAGGGTGGACTGAGAGAGAGGGAGAGAGAGAGTGAGAGTGACAGACAGAGAGAGCATGAGCGACAGAGAGAGAGCACGAGCGAGAGAGAGCGAACGAGAGAGACCGTGAGATAAGAGAGAGCGGGAGGCAAGAGAGTGGGATAGAGGCAGGGAGAGAGAGAGAGCGTGAGAAGCGGGTGAGAGAGTGAGAGAGAGACCGCAAGAGGAAGAGAGCGAGCGGACGAGTGAGAGAGAGAGAGAGTATGTGAGAGAGAGAGGGGGGTGAGAGAGGGGTGCGAGAGAGAGGGGTGAGAGAGAGGAGGTGAGATAGAGGGGGAGAGAGAGAGAGAGCTGGGTGAGAGGGTTGTGAGAGGGAGAGGTGGGAGTGAGTGACAGATAGGAGGTGGGAGAGAGAGTGTGGGTGAGAGAGAGGGAGCGAGAAGGAGAGAGAGCGGGGATGAGAAAGAGGCAGAGAGATGGTGGGAGAGAGGGAGGGGTGAGAGAGCGAGGGTGTGTGAGTGTGTGTGTGTGAGAGAGAGAGGGGGATGTGAAAGAAATTGGGGTGGGAGAGAGAGGGGTGATGGAGAGAGGGGAGCGAGAGAGGGATTGGGAGGGAGATAGATGTGAGAGAGAGAGAGAGGGGGCTTGAGAGAGAGAGAGGTGAGAGACTGAGGGGGTGAGAGAGTGAGGGGATGAGAGATTGAAGGGTGTTGAGAGAGGGAGTGTGGAGAGGGGGACGGTGAGAGAGAGGGAGTGAGAGAGAGGGTTGAGAGAGAGAGGGGTGAGAGAGAGGGTGTGAGAGAGAGGGTGTGAGAGAGGGGTGAGAGAGAGGGGTGAGAGAGAGGGGTGAGAGAGAGGGGGTTGAGAGAGAAAGAGAGGGGTGAGAGAGAGAGGGGAAGCGAGAGAAAGAGAGGGGTGAGAGAGAGGGGGAAGAGGGAGAAATAGAGGGGTAAGAGAGAGGAAGAGAGAGAGGGGTCAGTGAGGGGGTGAGAGAGTGAGGGGATGAGAGAGTGAGGGGGTGTTGAGCGAGGAGTTGGTGAGGGGGTGTGAGAGAGAGGGGGGGTGAGAGAGAGAGGGGTGAGAGAGCGGGGTTGAGATAGGGAGGGGTTGAGAGAGAGAAGGGGGTGAGAGAACGAAGGGGTATGAGAGAGAGGGTGTAATAGAAAGGTGGAGAGAGAGTGGAATGAGAGAGGGGGTGAGAGAGGGGGGCTGAGAGAGACGGGGGTGCAAGAGAGGGTGGGTGAGAGTGGGAGGGGATGAGAGAGAGATGATCTGAGAGAGAGAGAGGGGGTGAGATAGGGAGAGTGTGAGAGAGGAGGGATGAGGGTGGGGGGAATGAGGGATGGGATGAGAGAGGGAGGGTGAGAGAGAGGGGGGTGAGAGAGAGGAGTGAGAGTGGGGGGAGAGGGGTGAGAGAGGGGGAGAGGGAGAGAGAGGAGGGAGAGAGGGAGGGTGTGAGAGTGGGAGGGTGTGAGAGAGGGACGGGATGAGAGAGGGAGGGCGTGAGAGAGGGGTGTGAGAGAGAGAGAGAGGTGAGAGAGAGGATGAGAGAGAGAAGTGAGAGAGGGGGAGAGAGGGGGAGAGAGAGGGGGAGAGAAGGTAAGAGAGTTAGAATGGTGAGAGAAAGATACGGGTGACAGAGAGAGGGGTTTCAGAGAGAGAGGGGGTGTGAGAGGGGGGTGAGGGGGTGAGAGGGCTAGGTGGGTGAGGGGGTGTGTGGAGATGGGGGTGGGAGAAGGGGTGGGAGGGGGGTGAGGGAGGTGGGGCCAAATAGAGGGGGTGTGAGGGGGTGGGAGAGAGAGAGGTGTGTGAGAGAGAGCTGGGTGAGAAGGGGTGTGCGGGGCTGAGAGAGAGAGTTGGGTGAGAGAGACAGAGTGAAGGCGAGAGAGAGGTTGGTGAGAGATGGGGAATGAGAGAGAGGGGAGGGTGAGAGAGAGGGGGGGTTGAGAGAGTGAGCGACGGGAGTGAGAGCGAGAGGGTGGGATAGAGGGGAAGAGAGAGAGAGGATGAGAATGAGAGGGGTGAGAGAGCAGTTGAGAGAGGGGGGTTGAGAGGGGGGAGAGAGAGAGGTTGAGAGAGAGAGGGGGTGAGAGAGGTGTTGAGAGAGAGAGGTTGAGAGAGAGACTGGGGAAAGAGGGGGTGAGAGAGAGAGGGTTAGAGAGAGACGGGAGAGAGAGGGGTTGAGAAAGATGGGTTGCAAGAGAAAGGAGGTGAGGGGGAAGACTGAGAGAGAGAGATGAAGAGAGAGAGTGACAGACAGAAAGAGATAGAGCAAGAGTGAGAGTGACAGACAGAGAGAGCACGAGCGAGCGAGAGAGAACGAGAGAGACTGTGAGATAAGAGAGAGCGGGAGGCAAGAGAGAGGGAGAGAGGCAGGGAGAGAGAGACAGCGTGAGAAGAGGGTGAGAGAGTGAGAGAGAGACCGAAAGAGGAAGAGAGCGAGCGGAAGAGTGAGAGAGAGAGAGAGAGAGGATGTGAGAGAGAGAGAGGGGGTGAGAGAGGGGTGCGAGACAGAGGGGCGAGAGAGGAGGGGAGAGAGGACGAGAGAGAGGGGGCGAGGGAGGAGGAGGGAGGGGGAGAGGGAGAGGGGTGGGATTGGGGGCAGAGAGAGGGCACAGAGAGGGGGTAGAGAGATGGCGGAGAGAGGGGGAGAGATGGAGGAGTGGGGGAGAGAGGGGGTGAGAGAGCGGGGGAGAGCGGGGGGATAGAGGGGGGAGAGAGGGGGATGAGGGGGTGAGAGAGAGAGGGTGAGAAAGAGGGGTTGAGAGAGAGGGGGTAAGAGAGAAAGGGGTGAGGGAGAGAGGGGTGAGAAAGGGAGAGAGGTCTGAGAAAAGGAGAGAGGGGGAGAAAGAGAGAGGGGGAAGGGAGAGAGAGAGAGAGAAGGGCAGAGAAAGAGTGAATGTGAGGGGGTGAGAGAGAGGAGGTGGGAGAGAGAGTGGGAGAGAGAGGGGGTGAGAGAGAGGGATTGAGAGAAAGGAGGAGAGATAGAAAAAGGGTGAGAGAGAAAGGGGGACAGCGAGATAAAGAGGGATGAGAAGAGATGGGACGCGAGAGTGAGAGAGTTAAAGAGGTGAGAGAGAGGGTGAGATAGACAGTGAATGATGGGTTGAGAGAGAGAGAGACAGAGAGAGAGAGCGAGTGAACAGATGAGACAGTTAGAGGGGTGGGAGAGAGATGGGATGAGTGAGTGGGCGCGAGAGAGAGACAGAGCGAGAGCAAGGAGGAGGGAGGAAGAAAGGGGTCAAAAGAGATAGAGAAATGGGGTGAACGAGAGAAAGAGGGTGCGAGAGGGGGGTATACAGAGAGAAAGAGAGCGGGAGTGTGAGGCAGAGCGCGAGAGGGAAGGGGAATGAGAGAGAGAAAAAGGGAGCGAGAGACAGGAGGGGATAAGAGAGAGGGCGGGGGAGAGAGAGGGTGGAAAGGGGAGAGAGGGTGAGGGATGACAGAGGGAGGGGTGAGAGTGAGGGAGCAGGGTGGAGAGAGAGGGGGTGAGAGAGAGTGAGGGAGAGAGAGATAACAAGGTGAGAGAGAAAGGGGGTGTGAGAGAGAGAGGCAGTGAGAGAGAAGGGGGTGAGAGAGATTGGGGGTGCAAGAGAGCGTGGGTGAGAGCAGGAGGGGCTGTGAGAGAGGGGTGAGATAGGAAGAGTGTGAGATAGGAGGGATGAGAGTGGGAGGAGGGAAGAGAGACGGGATGAGAGAGGAAGGGTGAGAGAGGGTGTGTGAGAGAGAGGGGTGAGAGAGAAGGGTGAGAGAGGGAGTCTTTAGAAAGGGTCACAGCATTTGGGTTTTAATTCCACCCTAAGAGAGTCCTACCTCTCAGATCCTGGGGATTGACAAACTTTAACCCCAGGCTTCAAACCTGTTTTTAAAATAACAGGGCCACAATCTGACAGGAGCCAGTTACCTAGAGGCCCTTAAAACACAGGGTCCCTCAGAGGAGATTAAACCTCGGGGTAAATAAACACACAACTCAAGTGGGCCCCCACGGGGTGCAGCCTGTCGACCAGGCCTCAGGCCTCAGGCCCGTGCTCCACCTCTGGAGATTGTTCTTTCCTGGCCTCGAACATTTTGGATCTTCACGTTGCAGCTTTCCAAACAAATGTTCTTCAGGATAAAAGAGGGAAAAGATTAGTTGAAAGGGGGAGCAAGAGCATTTTGGAGGCAGGTTACACAGCAAGATCCCAGGTTTAAAAGCACCTCTGCCCAGCTCCAATGTATTAATGAATGTAACACAGTCAGCAGTTGGGAAGGAACATGGTGTGGGAGCAGATCTTCCCAGGGATTGGAGGGGGATAGTGAGGGAAAGACATCAGATTCTATCACTCTGCAGTGACCTGCGATCAATTGCCTTTTACTGTAAACAGTTCCCAACTTGTATGTGCCTGAATCTCCCTCCAGTCTGAAACCCTCATTACCCTCTCTCCTGTTTCCTGTCTCTGAGCCAATTGTGTCTTAATTCTGCTACTGACCCTTCAGTCCCACTGGTATCATTTTTTCTCACCTTCTCTCATCCACGTGAAGGAATTGGACCCTGACAATTCCATTCACACTGTCTCCCATCAATCTTCAAAGGTTTCATATCACAGAGGTTAGACAGTGTTCCCAGCAAACACTCCCAGGGCAGAGGGAGCACAGGGTTCCAGACAACGTAAAGCTCCGATTAAACTGTCTCCATTTAAATCCCCTGGGCAGGTAGAGAATGGGGTCAGATACAGAGTAAATCTCCCTCTACACTGCAGCATTTCAAATTCTCGGCCATTTTTAGCTCGGCGTTAGGTACTGATTAAATCTCCCACTTCCCCCATCCTGTTCACATCAAACTCAATCAGGATAGCTCCATCACTGGTTTAGATACAGAGGATGTGTCTGTTTGGATTTCAGCCCCAATCCAGTTGGTGATGATCCCGGCCTTGTTAAGTGATTTTGGGAATGGGGAGGGAGCTGCTAGCAGGGTGATGGTGGGATAGTGGGGAGCATAGCTGCCTTCCAAGCAGTTGACCCGGGTCCGATTCCCGGCCATTGCAGTATTGTGGTTTGTAAACAGCCTTTTAAAGGTAAGGCACTGGGATAAATCGAGGAAATAAATCTATCATTCTGTGGTAAACCGGATCTGTCAGATTGCTCCTTGCTTTTCCTGGCGATGGTTCCTGTGAATTGCAGTGTGGAACCAGACAGCATTGCTCGGCATCTCGGAAGCTTTCCCCTCTGCTGCTTCCCATTTCTTATTGAAATATTGGTTGCAGCAGAAGGATGGGTTTGTTTTGTTCGAAAAGTGAGAGACTGCTCCCGTCAGGAACCTGAAATAATTACAGAAGCCGCTGGAAACACTGAACAGTTCCAAAAGCTTCTGTAGTGGTGGGGAGGGAGTATTAATGTGTCAAATCTACACAAGGATAAAATAAACTCCAGCCTCAAAACAATCAGAAATCCTGACTCTGCAAACATTCTTGGAAATCTTTTCTGAATCTTTACAAGTTTCACACCATCCTCCCGATAGCAGAAAGACCAGAATTGTGTGGTTTATGGAATGTTACTATATCCGAACAGTTGCTGTTTCTAGTTAAATAATGTTCATTTCGTTAAGGTTTCCAATCGAGTTCGGTTAGTCCAATCTTTCTTCCTTATGTTTGTGTTACAACGATAGTGTAGAGTAAAGTGTGTTTTGAGTCAATCCTGGCAGTTTGACCAATCACATTGTAATGCCTTACACTTCCCTTCACGAAATCAGGAAAAGGGGTCTCGACCATTTTCTTAAGGCACAGGAGTTTGGTCTGGTTCATAACATCCTCAATGTCATCAATCCATGTCCCTCCAGCCCTGAGCAATGATGTTTACAGATTAATGGAGGATACACAGACACATTCATCGGTATTATCTTGGACAGGAGTCATTTGGGAATGATATTCCTCAGACCATCAACTCTCAGCTCGGCCAAGGATAAAGGCCAGGAATCCGGCACAATTGGGATACAGCCCATTTCCCGGGAGACTGAGAGGTCACTAACAGAGCGGGAGCTGGAGAGCCAGGAACAGAATAACAGGGACAGTCCGCTCTGTTCACTGACCCTTCACCCCTCAGTGAATCCAGTGCCAGGAATGACTGCTATTAGTCAGACTGACAGAATGTGATCAGATACACACACTGTCCTTCCACATCATCAATATTGCCCAGCTCCCACCCTGTCTCAGCTCATCTGCCCCTCTGCCATCTTCAATATTTTAATCGGGGCAGCATTAAGCACCATGCTTCGAGCTGAGCTGTCCTACGTTCTGTACTCTCTCTCAAAACGGCTCCAATCCCCACTGATCCCTCTCCGGTTTAAGATGCTCCTTGACATCTGCCCCAATGAATGAGGTAGACCGTCACCTGACCCAATATCCCTTCGGTTGGTCAACATCTACTGTATTTAAAACAAGGAACTGCAGATCCTGGAGAGCTGAGAGATAACACAGAAATTAGTGACGGGATTTAGTGGGAGTGGCCTCATTTGTGGGAGAAATCCGAGTGAACCTCTAGAGACCAGGGATTGTCCTTCAGAACTGAAGGGATCTGATGCTGATGCTGTCAGACCTGCTGAGCTCCCCCAGCAGTTTCTGTTTGTATTTCGGTCCCAATCCAATTGGTCCTGATCACGGTCTCGGGAATAGTTTTCCAATTACTGGGAAAGGGTTAGACATGTCTCCTTCCCAGCAGTTAACCCGGGCTCGAGCCCCTGCCAGTACACTGTTGTAATTTGAAGGCAATCTTAAACGGGGAAAAACGCCGAGATGGAATGAATGAGATTGGACTCTCCGAGGTTTCCCAAACATGGCCACATTGGGGGGGGGCAGGGTGGGTCCACCTGCTATTACACTCTCAGAGCTGAATGACAGGATTAGTGTTCATGTGCCTGACTGGGATAGTTCAGCTGAGACAAGATGCTCTGTAAAAATTCCCCAAGGTTCCTTCCAGAGCAGCCTCCAGACCCACGGCACTATCATGTGGAATGCTGAACACAGCAGATACACGGGAACACCACTAGTTGACAATTCCACATCAAGCCGCTCCCCACCCTGGCTTGGAAATACATCTCAGTCCCACAAGTGCCATTGGTTGGAAATCCTGGAACTCCCACCCTTACATCATTGTGGGTTTATCTGCACCAAAGAAATGGCAGCAGTTCAAGGAAATAACTCACCGTCACCTTCACCAGAGCAATTGTATCTGAGCAATCCGTGGGGACCCAGCGGCAAGAATCCAAACACATTAATGAATCACAAAATAAAGCTCAGTATTTGGGACCCGTGTGTTCCAGGGCTGAGTATCTGAATAAATTGAGTCGATATTCGCGAAAATTAAAAGGTGGTTTCATTTGAATGTCTCAGATTGTAAAGAGGCTTGAGAGGGGAGATGCTGAGAAATTAATCCTGTGCGTCCGGGAATCTGAAACACAATAACACAGTCTCAGGAGTTGCTGGAAAAGCTCAGCAGGTCAGGCAGCATCTGTGCAGAGCAATCAGCGTTAATGTTACAGCATCCGCAGTTCATTCGGGTTTGATTAACACCCTCTCAGGGTAAGGAGCAGGTTATTTGGGACTGAGATGAGGAGACAACGCTTCACTCGAAGGCCTGAGTCTTTAATATTCTCTGTCTCTGAGGATTGTGGATGCTGCCTCACTGAGTACATTCAGATTGGAATAGACAGATTGCCGGGGTCTCAGGGAGTCACGGGATATGGGGAGTGGATAGGAAACCGGATTTGAAATCTCAAACCAGCTCTGATTGGATTGACTGCCAGAACAGACTGAACAGTTTAAACAGGCTGGAAAGTCTCCTCCTGCTCACATTTCCTGAGCTCTTAGATGTTTACTGAACCAACTCCCAAACCCTTTGGATTTGTTTCCATTAAACCGTTTATCATTAAATCTCTGCAACCTCCACCCTATTACAAAACATCTCATTCTTCCTTCAGCGTTACCCCCATTCCAAATGCTCAGAAATCATTACTTTTCTAACTTCCTTCCACTCTGCTGAATCCCCCCCCCCCCCCACCCTCATAACACACGGGTTAACCTTTCCCTTCTCCCTATAGATGCTGCCTGACCTTATCAGATTTCTCAGCATGGCCTGTGTTTTTTTCAGAGGGAATGACATCTCCCTGTTCCTGTTTCTGTGAGAGGATACATTCCCCAATCCGACTCCTTGATATTCCGTTTGTTCACAGAGAAAAGAGCGATCGCTCTGTCCAAATTCATAACTTGCACAGAAGGGCATCAATATATTGTAATTATATTAAAAATAAAACATCTTAAACCAAATGAAATCCCTGAGGAAATGACATGTTGCAATGGGATCTGTCATGGGCAGGAATTCAATCCGCCCTCCCCCTGTTGTTATTGGGTATGATGCTCCTGACCCACTAATACAGAGATCTGACTGAATGCACAAACAACCCCTCTCCATCCATTTCATTCAGAATAAGGTCAATAACAGGACGGATTAAAGCAAAATGCAAACTGTGATGAACGCTGCATGTAGGGAGTCATGTTACTGTAGAGGTTTTACAGCACTGAGATCAGGCTGTTCGGCCCATTATTCACATACCAGTCTAACCGCCTGGACTCCCTCTCTAAACCTCTCCAATTCCCCAGATCCCTGTCTGATTGAAGACTGTCTGTGTGGGGTTTGCACATTCTCCCCGGGTCTGTGTGGGTTCCCTCTGAGTGCTCCGTTTTCCTCCCACAGTCCAGACACGTGCAGGTTAGGGTGGGTTGGCCATGGTAAACTATCCGTAATATACAGGGATGTTCAGGTGAGGTGGATTACCCATGGGAAAATGCGGGGTGACATGGAGAGGTGGGGGCGGGGGTGAGTCTTGGTGGGATGCATGATGGTTCGAATGGCCGGTTTCCACACTGTAGGGATTCTATGATTCCATGCTCCTTCCCATCTGTCTCTATGGATGAGGGAGACTATCACCTGACCCAATATCCCCTTCGGTGGCTCAACGTTTGCTTTGTTTCCAACAAAGAACTGCAGATGCTGCAGATCTGAGAGACAGCACAGAAATTGCTGGGGAAACTCAGCAGGTATGGCAGCATCTGTAGGGAGGGAACCTTTCGGATCCAGGGATTGTTCTTCAGAACTGAAGGCTTCTGATTCTGGTGCTGTCAGACCTGCTGAGCTTCCCCAGCAATTTATTGTTTGGATTTCAGCCCCAATCCAGTTGGTGATGATCATGGCCTTGTTAAGTGTGTTTGGGAATGGGGAGGGAGCTGGGAGAAGGGTGATGCTGGGATAGTGGTGTGCATAGCTGCCTTCCAAGCTCAGGTCCAATTCCTGGTTTTGGTTTTTAAACTCACCTTTAAAGAAATCCACCGAACAAAACCAGCTCATGAATGTTTCATTCTGTGGTAAACCGGATCTGTCAGATTACTCCTTGCTTTTCCTGGCGATGGTTCCTGTGAATTGCAATGTTGAACCGGGCAGCATTGCTCTGAATCTCAGAAGCTTTCCCCTCTGCTGCTTCCCATTTCTTATTGAAATATTGGTTGCAGCACAAGGATAGGTTTGTTTTGTTCGAAAAGTGAGAGACTGCTCCTGTCAGGAACCTGCAATAATTACAGAAGCTGCTGGAAACACTGAACAGTTCCAACAGCTTCTGTAGTGGTGGGGAGGGAGGATTAATGTGACAAATCTACACAAGGAGAAAATAAACTCCACACACAATACAGAGTCACTAAGTTTTACAAACATCTGCATAACATTATTCTGAGCCATCAATTCCCTTTAAACACTTCCAATGTGGAATAGCATATTTCTGACTCTCCCCCACTACCCTCTGTCTTCTCCCTTCGAGCCAGTTCTCTACCCAAAGGGTAATTCTACTGCCCCAATATACAAAATATGACACCAGTCTCAAAAGTACAAAAAGAATCTATTCCTGATGCCAACAGGCGGGCCAGTTTGCCACTGGTGCTGTTTACACTTGGAATATACCTGTAGCAGAACAACACCACTTGGAATATACCTGTAGCAGAACAACACCACCCCTGGAGAGGGTGGCTCTGTATAAGGAGAGTCAGTGTGGAGTTAAAATTCAACAAATGTGATGGAATAAAATAAAAGATGAATGAAGGTAAGGCCGTCCAATCTGTTTCACAACTTATTACATAAGAGGCTGGATAAAAACTGAAGTTATTCTAATAAATGGCTCAAGCTCACCATGGAGAATTAATGTGCTCGGATGGAAAAATGCAAAGTGATCATAAATTGCTGCAACTTGCAAACAGCAGAATTAAAATCCAATTTGCTTTTTTGCTGCAAGGATGAATATTTTAATCATGTTGTTCTCTATATACGAATGAGACAGGCGGTCATTTATTATCGAGAAAGAAAAGACAATCAATAATTTCTTTGACATCTAACTTGGATTTGGAGAAGATACTGTGGATGATTCCGGCCAACAGGATTGTTTGCACATTCCTGAAGAAGGGCTCATGCCCGAACCGTCGATTCTCCTGCTCCAGGGATGCTGCCTGACCTGCTCCGCTTTTCCAGTAACACATTATCATGATTGTTTGTACAGACAGGCGAATAATAATGTCACCAGGAAATAGCAGAAGGTTGTGGAGGGAAATGAACAGACTGAAGCCCGCTGTGATGGAGTTTGGTATAAAAGGCTAAAGAGAGACAAACTCGACCGAACTACAGAGTGTGAAATGTGAACATGGATAGAGTTACCTTGGTGTTCATGTGCACAGGTCTTATACTGTAACAAGATCTGCTGAAGGGGGAAATAGAAAACATGTGGGATCTTAAGCATCACAAATGACCCATTGAGTAAGGAGAAAGAAAATACATAAAGGGAAACCCATGCTGTTCCTGGGGATCTGAAATCTAACCTCAGCAGGTCAGGCAGCATCTGTGAGAAGGGAACCAGAACCCATTTCTCCCACAGCAGTCTGCAAGGCACCAAGGGATCTCCCTGATCTGATTGGCTCTGTGCTAATTAACACTGCACACAGATATTAATCCAGTGGGTCAGCTTCTTAGTTAAACAGTGAGTTCCTGAGAGTGACGAGGCAGACCCTTGTATGTTGTTCACACCTACATGGTCAGTAAAATGGTATCCTGCCTGTCCCATTGAAAACTCAGCTTCAGCTCTGACCATGTTTCCTGAAACCCAGCATGGGGAGGAAACACTGCCTCCTGGTCTTAGGTTCTTTGCTGTAGGAAAAGGTGTCACTTCCTGTCATCTCCCTCTGATAACGACATTGCTTTTAGTTTCTCTCACTTGATTGGCTTTCTGTTCCTTCTGGTTTCGTGGTCCAGTCACATTTCACAAAGCTGAGGCTCCTGCTAAATGGTAGAATCTGGCTCGGGCTTCAGTCAATGGAAGAATTAGAACAGGGGTATGAGTAAATGGGAGATTTGGTGCGAATCAATAAATGGGAGATTCGGTGCACAGTGCCATTACATTGGAAAACTGGTGTGATTGTCAATATATGAGAGAATTGGAGCAGAGAATGTCAAATTGGGAAATAGGGGCAGGAAATCAATAAGAAGAATTGTTGTTGTAAGCATCTGTTAATTGGAGATTCAATTCAGTGCACCGTCAAATGAAAAAAAAAATGCAGGTCGCCAATAATTGGAGAATTCATTCAGGTGCCATTAAATTCGAAGTGGGAGAACTGGGGCAGGATAACACTCAATGGCAGAATTGGTGCAGTTCCAGGATTTGTGCATGTTTGGAAAATGGGAGAAATAGCCATAAATGGAGTCATACAATCATAGAGATTTACAACACAGAAACAGATCCTTCGGTCCAACTTGTCCATGCCTCAATTTAAGAATTCTGGCAGCGCTCCAGTAAATTGCAGAATCATGGAACTACTTAATGGGAGAATTGGGCAAGGGCTTATCGGAATGTGAGAAATGTAACAGGGCATCAGATAATGGAAGAATTGGGGCAGTGTAACACTAGATGGGAGAATTCGGGCAGGACAATACTTGATGGGCGATTTAGAGTAGGGCACCCAAAAAGCGTTCAAGGGCCTCAGTCAACATGAAGATTGGTGTAAGGCAACACTGTGACGAGAGCTGGTTCAGGACTTCACTAATTGGGGAAAGTGGTGCTCAACAACACTGAATTGGAGAATTGTTGTGGGGCATCAGTAAATGAAAGACCTGGTGCAGGGTGCTGATAACTTCGAGAATTGGAGCAAATGGGAGAACACAGGCAGTGAATCAGTAAATAGGACAAATGTTGCAAAGGATTCGTGGTCGAGATTCAATACGAAATGGGGGAGTTGGTGCTGTTCACCACTAAAGGGAAGATATGTGTAGGATCTGTAATTTGGAGATTTGATGCAGGGATCACCAAGATTAGAGAATTCTGGCAGCTGGTTTCTAAATGAGAGAATTGTTGCAGAGAAATACTAAATGGAAGACCTGCTGCACAGTGGAGCTAAATTAGAGAGTGGATGTATGGCACCAGGAAATGGTAGAATCAGGCTCGGGCACCAGTAAATGGAAGGATTAGTACAGGGATATGTGTAACTGGGAGATTTGCTGGGAATCAATAAATGGGACATTCGAAATGATTTGCTTGAATTTTCTAATATCTTGACACTCACACCAGTTTTCCAAAATAATTGCACTGTGCACCGAAATTGGGGAATGGGGCCAGGGAATCAATAAAAAGAAAACTATTGCAAGTATTGGTAAGTTGGAGATTCAGTTCAGTGCATCAATAAATGAAAAGAATTCAGCAGGACACCCGTACGTGGAAGAGGTGTTTCAGGGAACAATTAAATGGAAGAAATTGATGCAGGGCAACAATAATTGGAGAATTCATAGAGGTGCCTTTACATTGGGCAGGATAATACTCAAAGGGAGAGTTGGTGCAGTTTCAGGATTTGTGCAGGATTGGTAAATGGGATAAATGGTGCAGAGCAGTGGAGCTATAAATAGAGTCATACGATCATTGAGATGTACAACATGGAAACAGACACTTCACTCCAACTTGTCTATAACTCAATTTTAGAATTCTGGCAGCGCTCCACGAGACTGGAGAATCATTCCAAGGAAATACTAAATGGAAGGATTGGGCAAGGGCTTATCGAATTTAGAGAATTTGGAAAAGGGCATGTGATAACTGGAGAATTGATGCAGTTAGCACCAAATGGGAAACCTGGGGCAGGACAAGACTTGATACGGGAATGAGTGTAGGGCACCCCTAAATTGGGCGAGGGCAAGAGTCAACATAACGATTGGTGTAAGGCACAACTGAATGGAGGACTTGTTCAGGACGTCAGTAATTGGGGAAAAGGTGCTAAGCAACACTGAATTGGAGAATTGTTGCGGGCCATCAGTAAATGGGAGACCTGGTGCACAGTGGAGCTAAATTAGAGAATTGGTGCATGGCAACAGTAAATGGGAGAATTAGAGTAGCGCACCCTTAAATGGTAGAATCAGCTAGGGCATCAGTAAATGGAAGGATTGGTACAGGGATATGAGTAAATGGGAGATTTGGTGGGAATCAATAAATGGGAGATCTGGTGAACATTGCCATTTCTTTAGAAAATTGATGGGAGTGCCAATGTATTGGAAAATTGGAGCAGACCATGTCTAAATTGGGGAATAGGGTTTGGGAATCAATAAAAAGAAGAAATGTTGCAAGCATCGGGAAATTGGAGATTCAGTTGAATGCATCATTTAATGAAAATACTTCAGCAGGGCATTCGTACGTGGCAAAAGTGTTTCAGGGAACATTGAAATGTAAGGAATAATTTGAGAATTCATGTAGGTGCCATTAAATTCTAAGTGGGAGGACTGGGGCAGGATAACCTCAACGGGTGAGTTGGTGAAATTCCCGAAATAGAGCAGGATTGGGAAATGGGAGAATTGGTGCAGAGAAGCGGAGCATTAATTACAGCCTTACAGATGTACAGCACGGAAACAGACCCTTCAGTCCGACTTGTCCATGCCTAAATTTAAGAATTCTGGCAGCTCTCCCCCAAATTGAAGAATTATTGGAAGGAATGACTAAATGGAAACAATTGGAAAGAGCTTATCGAAATGTAAGAGTTTGCAACAGGGCATCAGAAAATGGGAGAATTACTGCAGTTCAGCACTAAATGGGTGCGTTATGCTGTGTTGCACTAAACGGGAGAATTGAGGCACGACAATACCTTTTGGGAGACTGAGTGTAGGGCACCGCTAAATTGGGCGAGGGCATCAGTCAGTATGAGGATTGCTGTAAGACAAAACTGAGTGGAGAACTTGTTCAGGGGGTCGGTAATTGGGGGAAATGGTGCTTAGCAAAACTGAATTGGAGAATTGGTGTGGGGTATCAGTAAATTAAAGACCTGGTGCACAGTGGAGCTAAATTAGAGAATTGGTGCAGGACAACAGTAAATGAGAGAATTAGCATAGCGCACCCTTAATAGTAGAATCGGATTAAGGCATCATAAATGGAAGAATTAGTACTGGGATATGTGTAAATGGGAGATTTGGTGGAAACAAAAAAGTGGGAAATCTGCTGCACAGTGCTGTTACATTAGAATATTGGTGTGAGTGCCAATATGTTGGAAAATTGGAGCAGACCATGTCTAAATTGGGGAATAGGGGCCAGGGAATCAATGAAAAGAAGAAATATTACCAGAATTGGGAAATTGGAGATTCAGTTCAGTGCATCACGAAAAGGGAAAAAATCAGCAAGGCATCTGTACGTGGAAGATGTGTATCAGGGAACAAATAAATGTAAGGAATTGATGCAGGTCAACAATAATTGGCGAATTCATGCAGGTGCCATTAAATTCTAAGTGGAAGGACTGGGCAGGATAACCTCAATGGGTGAGTTGGTGAAATTCCCGAATTAGTGCAGGATTGGGAAATGGGAGAATTGGTGCAGGGAAGCGGAGCACTAATTACAGCCTTAGAGATTTACAGCACGGAAGCAGACCCTTCAGTCCAACTTATCCGTGCCTAAATTTAAGAATTCTGGCAGCTCTCCACGAAATTTGAGAATCTTTGCAAGGAACTACTAAATGGAAAAATTGGGAAACTGCTTCTCGAAATGTGCGAGTTTGCAATAGGGCATCAGATAATGGGTGAATTAGTGCATTTCAGCACTAAATGGCTGAGTTATGCTGTGTTGCACTAAATGGGGGATTTTGGGCAGGACGATACATTTTAGGAGATTGAGAGTTAGAGCACCCCTAAATTGGGAGAGGGCACCAGTCAGTATGAGGATTGGTGGAAGGCAACACTGTGGAGAACTTGTTCAGGGCATCAGTAATTGGGGTAAAGTTTGCTTCACAACGCTGAATTTGAGAATTGGTGTGGGGTATGAGTGAAAGACTTATTGCGGGTTGCTGATAACTTCGAGAATTGGAGCAAATGGGAGATCATGGGCAGTGAATCAGTAAATAGGGCAAATGTTGAAAAAGATTAGTAGGAGAGATTCAATACAGTGTACCACAAAATAGGGGAGTTGGTGCAGTTCACCACGAAAGGGAAGATATGTGTAGGATCGGTAATTTGGAGATATGATGCAGGGATCGCAAGATTAGAGAATTCTGGCAGCGGACTACGAAATGGGAGAATTGTTGCAGAGAAACAATTAAATGGAAGGAAATTGATTTCAGGGCAACAATAATTGGAGAATTCATGCAGGTGCCATTAAATTGTGCAGGACAATACTCAATGGGAGGCTTGGTGCAGTTTCAGGATTTGTGCAGGATTGATAAATGGGAGAAATGGTGCAGAGCAGCGGAGCCATAAACAGAGTCATACAATCACAGAGATGTACAACATGGAAACAGACACTTCAGTCCAACTTGTGTATGACTCAATTTTAGAATTCTGGCAGCGCTCCATGAAATTGGAGAATCATTCCAAGGATATACTAAATGGAAAAATTCAACAGTAGGAGTAGGGCACCACTAAATTTGGTGAGGGCATCAGTCAATATGAAGATAGGTGTGAGGCAAAACTGAATGGACGACTTGTTCAGGAAGTCCTGAATTTGGGGAATTGGTGCTCAGCAACACTGAATTGGAGAATTGATGCGGGACATCAGTCAATGAGAGACCCGGTGCACAGTGGAGCTAAATTAGAGAATTGGTGCATGGCAACAGGAAATGGGAGAATTAGAGTAGCGCACCCTTAACTGGTAGAATCGGGCTCAGGCATCAGTAAATGGGAGAATTATTACAGGGTTTATGAGTAAATGGGAGATTTGGTGAAAGCAGTAAATGGAAGATCTGGTGCACTATTACAGTGCAGGAGTGGGGCAGGGTAACCTCAATGGGTGAGTTGGTGAAATTCCCGAATTAGTGCAGGATTGGTAAATGGGAGAATTGGTGCAGGGAAGTGGAGCCCTAATCTAATTGTCCCATTTACTGGTGCCATGCGCACAATCTCTGATTTAGCTCCACTGTCCACCAGTTCTTCTGTTCAGTAGTTCCCTGTAACAATTTTCCCATTTCATAATCCGCTGCCAGACTTCTCTCATCTTGCGATCCCTGCATCATATCTCCAAATTACCGTTCCTACAAATACCTTCCTTGTCGTGGTGAGCAGCACCAACTCCCCCATTTCGTGGTACACTGTATTGAATCTCGAACACTAATCCTTTGCAACAGTTGTCCTATTTAGTGTTTCACTGCCCGTGTTCTCCCATTTGCTCCAATTCTCTAAGTTATCAGTACCCTGCACCTTTACCCCCCAATTCCTGATGTCCTGAACAAGTTCTCCATTCAGTTTTGCCTTACACCAATCCTCATACTGACTGATGCCCTCGCCCAATTTAGGGGGGCTATAATCGAAATCTCTTACAAGGTATTGTCCTGCCCCAATTCTCCCATTTAGTGCAACGCAGCATAGCTCACCCACTTCATGCTGAACTGCATTAATTCACCAATTATCTGATGCCCTGTTGCAAATTCTGACATTTCGATAAGCCCTTTCCCAAGTTTTCCATTTAGTAAGTTCTTGCGATGATTCTCCAATTTAGTGGAGAGCTGCCAGCATTCTTAAATTTAGGCGTGGACAAGTTGGACACGAAGGGTGTGTTTCCATGCTGTACATCTCGAAGGCTCTAATTAGTGCTCCGCCTCCCTGCACGAAATATCCGATTTACCAATCCTGGACTAATTCGGGAATTTCACCAACTCACCCATTGAGGTTATCCTGCCCCAGTCCTTCCCGTTAGAATTTAATGGCACCCCTGCATGAATTCTCCAATTATTGTTGCCCGACATCAATTCCTTCCAGTCGTCCCTGATGCATATCTTTCACGTAAGGGTGCCCTGCTGAATTTTTTTTCATTTGGTGATGCACTGAATTGAATCTCCAATTTACCGATGCTTGCAACATTTCTTTTCATTGATTCCCTGTCCCCTATTCCCCAATTTAGACATGCTCTGCTCCAATTTTCCAATATATTGACACTCCCACCAATTTTCTAATGTAATGGCACTGTGTACCAGATCTCCCATTTATTGATTCCACTAAATCTCCCATTTACTCATATCCTTGTACTAATTCTCCCATTTACTGATGCCCGAGCCCGATTCTACCATTTAAGGGTGCCCTACTCTAATTCTCCCATTTCCTGGTGCCATGGACGTATTCTCGAATTTAGCCCCACTGTGCACCAGATCTTCCATTCAGTATTTCTCTCCCATTTATTCACCTTGGCGATCACTGCATCAAAACTCTAAATTCCCAGTGCTACACATATTCTCCATTTCGTGGTGAACTGCACCAACTCCCCCATTTCGTGGTGCACTGTATTGAATTTGGAACACTAATCCTTTGCAACATTTGTCCTATTTACTGATTCACTGCCCGTGTTCTCGAAGTTATCAGCACCCTGCACCAGGTCTTTCATTTAGTGATACTTCAAACCAATTCTCCAATTCAGTGTTGCTGAGCACCATTTCCTCCAATTACTGATCCTGATCCAGTTCTCCTCACAGTGTTGCCTTACCCCAATCCCCATACTGACTGATGTCCTCGAACAATTTAGCGGTGCACTACTCTAAACCTCTCAAGTGTTTTCCTGCCCCAATTATCCCATTGAGAGTTACACTGCACCAATTCTCCCATTCATTGTTAAACTGCCCTAATTCTCCCATTTAGTGTTACACTGCATCAATTCTCCCATTTTCTGATTCAGCGTTACATTTTTCACATTTCGATAAGCCCTTCCCCAAGTCTTCTGCTAAGTAGTTCCTTGCAATGGTTCTCCAATTTAGTGGAGCGCTGCCAGAATTCTTTGAGGCATGGACAAGTTAGAACGAAGGATCTGTTTCTGTGTTATCAATCTCTATGATTGTATGACTCTATTTATGGCTATTTCTCCCATTTTCCAATCCTGCACAAATCCTGGAACTGCACCAACTCTCCCATTGAGTGTTATCCTGCCCCCGTTCTCCCACTTCGAATTTAATGGCACCTGCATGAATTCTCCAATTATTGGCGACCTGCAGTTTTTTAATGTCGTGATGCACTGAACTGAATCTCCAATTAACTGATGCATGCAACATTTCTTCTTTTTATTGACTCCCTGGCCCCTATTCTCCTATTAAGACATGCTCTGCTCCAATTCTCTCATATATTGGCATTCCCAACACTTTTCTAATGTAATATCACTGTGCACTGAATCTCCCATTTATTGATTCGCACCAAATCTCCCATTTACTCATACCTCTGTACTAATTCTTCCTTTGACTGATGCCCTAGCCAGATTCTACCATTTAGCAGGAGCCTCAGCTTTGTGAAATGTGACTAGACCATGAAACCAGAAGGGACAGAAAGCTGATTATGTGAGAGAAACTAAAAGCAATGGAGTTGTCAGAGGGAGATCACAGGAAGTGACACCTTTTCCTACAGCAAATAACCGAAGACCAGGAGGCAGTGTTTCCTCCCCATGCTTGGTTTCAGGAAACATGGTCAGAGCTGAAGCTGAGTTTTCAATGGGACGGGCAGGATACCATTTTACTGACCATGTAGGTGTGAACAACATACAAGGGTCTGCCTCGTCACTCTCAGGAACTTGCTGTTTAACTAAGAAGCTGACCCACTGGATTAATATCTGTGTGCAGTGTTAATTAGCACAGAGCCAATCAGATCGGGGAGATCCCTTGGTGCCTTGCAGACTGCTGTGGGAGAAATGGGTTCTGGTTTCCTTCTCACAGATGCTGCCTGACCTGCCGAGGTTAGATTTCAGATCCCCAGGAACAGCAGAGGTTTCCCTTTATGTATTTTCTTTCTCCTTACACAATGGGTAATTTGTGATGCTTAAGATCCCACATGTTTTCTATTTCCCCCTTCAGCAGATCTTGTTACAGTAAAAGACCTGTGCACATGAACACCAAGGTAACTCTATCCATGTTCACATTTCACACTCTGTAGTTCGGTCGAGTTTGTCTCTCTTTAGCCTTTTATACCAAACTCCATCACAGCGGGCTTCAGTCTGTTCATTTCCCTCCACAACCTTCTGCTATTTCCTGGTGACGTTATTATTCGTCTGTCTGTACAAACAATCCTGTTGGCCAGTATCACCCACAGTATCTTCTCCAAATCCAAGTTAGATGTTAAAGAACATATTGATTGTCTTTTCTGACTCGTAAATAAATGACCATCTGTATCATTCGTATATAGAGAACAACATGATTAAAATATTCATCCTTACAGTAAAAAACAAGTTGGATTTTAATTCTGCTGTTTGCAAGTTGCAGTAATTTATATTAACTTTGCATTTTTCCATCCGTGCGCATTAATTCTCCATGGCGAGCTTGAGCCATTTATTCCAATAGCTTCAGTTTTTATCCAGCCACTTTTGTAATAATTTGTGAGACAGATTGGACGGCCTTACCTTCATTCATCTTTGATTTTATTTCATCACATTTGTTGAATTTTAACTCCACCCTGACTCTCCTTATACAGAGCCACCCTCTCCAGTTGGGTTTGTGTTGCTCTGCTCCAGGTATATTCCAAGTGTAAACAGCACCGGTGGCAAACTGACCCGCCTGTTGTCATCAGGAATAGATTCTTGTTGTACTTTTGAGACTGGTGTCATATTGTCAAATTTGTACGTTGGGGCAGTAGAATTGCCCTTTGGGTAGAGAACTGGCTCGAAGGTAGAAGACAGAGGGTGGTGGGGATTGGTTACTTTTCAGACTGAAGGCCTATGACGAGCGGTGCGCACAAGGTCGGTGCTGGGTCCACTGTTGTTTTGTCATTTATAAAAAAGATTTAGATGTGAACATAGGACGAATGGTTAGTAAGTTTGCAGATGACAGTAAATGTTGAGGTGTGGAGGAAAGTGAAGATGGTTACCTCAGAATACAATGGGATCTTGATCAGATGGGCCAGTGGGCTGAGGAGTGGCAG
Organism: Chiloscyllium punctatum; assembly: GCF_047496795.1. Classification (NCBI taxonomy): domain Eukaryota; kingdom Metazoa; phylum Chordata; class Chondrichthyes; order Orectolobiformes; family Hemiscylliidae; genus Chiloscyllium; species Chiloscyllium punctatum. Next base: position 70,634,744 of record NC_092759.1, on the reverse strand, counting down.
ATGGAGATTAATTTCGATAAGTGTGAGGAGCTGCATTTTGGAAAGGCAAAAGAGAGCAGGACTTATACACTTAATGACAAGGTACTAGGCGTGTTGCTAAACAAATAGACCTGGAGTGCAGCTTCATAGATCGTTGAATGTGGACTAACATTTCGATAGGATAGTGAAGAAAGCGTTTGTCATTTTTGTCTTTATTGCTCAGTTAATTGTGTAAAGGAGTTGGGAGGTCATGTTGCAGTATTGATTCAGCTCCATTTGCTATATAATGTGCAATTCTGGACTCCCTCCTAATAGAAGGGTGTTGTGAAACTTTAAAGGGTTCAGAAAAGATTTACATGGATGTCGCCAGGGTTGGAGGGATTGTGTTGGAGGTTAAGACTGGAGAGGTTGAGGCTATTATCCCTGGAGCGTCAGTGGCTGAGGGGTAACCTTATAGAGGTTGCAAATATCATGAAGGACCCTCAATAGGGTAAAAAGGCAAGGTGATTTCTCTGTGGTGGGGGAGTCCAGAAGCAGATGGCATGTGTTAAAGTTGAGAGGGGAAACATAAAAGGGACCTAAGGGGAACATTGTTCAAGCAGAGGGCATTTTGTGCATGAGCTGCCAGAGAAAGTAGTGGAGGCTGGTACAATTACAACATTTAAAAGGTATCTGGGCGGGTGTAGGAATTAAAAAGGGTTCAGAGGAACATGGGCCAAATTCTGACAAATAGGATGAGATTGACATCGGATATCAGTTCAGCATGGATGTGTTGGATTGAATGATTTGTTTCTGAGCTTATATTGCTCTGACTGGGTTGAGCTCCGGATTGTAGATCTATGAAGCAGAAAATAAAGTATGGCACATAGTTAGATTGAGAAATCCTGCGGATCTCATCAGCTTTATCCTGTTTCCCTGATCCTCCTCCTTCAATCAATGCATTTTTCAGATCCTCATTCAGAATTGCTGGAGCACTGTAACTGACCTGGAACAATGTGTTGAAAGTCCTTTTGCAGTCCACACAAGGTACCTTTCCCACTGCCCTGCTCCCACGGCCTGCAATGCTGCAGACTGAGCAGACAACCCGAAGCACAATGATGAGCTCCTTCCGGCCCACTGCCCTCCTTCTCACTGAATGAAGACAATCACCAGAAGCAGAATCCAGCTCTTGTTGGAGCCTTGAATACCTGACCCTGTCTCACTGAGTGAAGATTAGACTCAGAAACAGAAATGAAATCAACTTCCTATCTGCATTGTGTCATTCTTTAAGATCTCTGTGTGTCTGAGTTCAGGTCATTTGATTGGAGACTGCGGATAGTGGGTCCCCAGTGAAATGGAAAGAATGGTGGAGGAGCTCACTGAGGGACATCTCTCAAAGTGAGAATCAGAAAGATGCTATTCCACATTGGAAGGGTTTAAGGGGAATTAATGGCTCAGAAAAATGTTATACGGATGTTTGTAAAACTTAGGAACTCTCACTGTTTTGAGGCTTGAGTTTATTTTGTCCTTGTATAGATTTGACACATTTATCCTCCCTTCCCAACACTACAGAAGCTGTTGGAACTGTTCAGTGTTTCCAGCGGCTTCTGTAATTATTTCAGGTTCCTGACGGGAGCAGTCTCTCACTTTTCGAACAAAGCAAACCCATCCTTGTGCTGCACCCAATATGTCAATAAGAAATGGGAAGCAGCAGAGGGGAAAGCTTCTGAGATTTAGACCAATGCTGCCCGGTTCCACACTGCAATTCACCGAAAAGGTCGACAAGAAAAGAAAGGAGCAATCTGACAGATCCGTTTTACCGCAGAATGAATGATTTATTTCCTTGACTTGTCCCAGTGCCTTTCCTTTAAAAGGCTGTTTACAAACCACATCACTGCGATGTCTGGGAATCGGAACCAGGTCAACTGCTTGGAAGGCAGCTATGCTCACCACTATACCACCATCACCCTGCTCCCAGCTCCCTCCCCATTCCCAAACACACTTAACAAGGCCGTGATCATCACCAACTGGATTGGGGCTGAAATCCAAACAAGAAATTGCTGGGGACCCTCAGCAGGTCTGACAGCACCAGAATTTGGGCGGCAAGGTGGCTCAATGGTGAGCACCAGGGTCCCAGGTTCAATCCCAGCCTCGGGCGACTGTCTGTGTGGAGTTTGCACATTCTCCCCATGTTTGTGTGGGTTTCTTCCGGATGCTCCGGCTTCTTTCCATAGTCCAAAAATGTGCAGGTTCGGTGAATTGGCCTTGGTAAATTGTCCATAGTGATTAGTCAGAAGGAAATGGGTCTGGGTGGGTTACTCTTCGGGCGGTCGGTGTGGACTGGTTGGGCTGAAGGTCCTGTTTCCACACTGTAGGGAATCTCATCTAATCTAATTAGAATCCATCAGTTCTGAACCAAATCCAAAAGGGATTGGGAATTGCTTAATTAAAACATCTAAGAACTCAGGAAATGTGAGCAGGAGGAGAGTATACAGCCTGTTTAAACTGTTCAGTCTGTTCTGGCAGTCAATCCAATCAGAGCTGGTTTCAGATTTCAAATCCGGTTTCCTATCCATCCCCCATATCCCGTGACTCCCTGAGACCCCGGCAATCTGTCAATTCCAATCTGAAATGTACTCAGTGAGGGAGCATCCACAACCCTCAGGGAGAGAGAATATTAAAGAGTCAGAGGCCTTAGAGTGAAGCGCTGTCTCCTCATCTCAGTCCCAAATAACCTGCCCCTTACCCTGAGAGGGTGGCAATCAAACCCGAATGAACTGCGGATGCTGTAGCATTAACGTTGATTTCTCTGCACAGATGCAGCCTGACATGCTGAGCTTTTCCAGCAACCCCTGAGACTGTTATCGTGTTTCAGATTCCCAGACCCACAGGATTAATTTCTCAGCATCTCCCCTCTCAAGCATCTTCGGAATCAGATACATTCCAATGAAATCACCTTTTAATTTTCTAGAATATAGACCCAATTTATTCAGATACTCAGCACTGGAGCACACGCGTCCCAAATACTGAGCTTTATTTTGTGACTCATTAATGTGTTTGGCTCATTGGCGCTGGGTCCCCACGGATTGCTCAGATGTAATTGCTCTGGTGAAGGTGACGGTGAGTTATTGCCTTGAACTGCTGGCCATTTATTTGGTGCAGATAAACCCACAATGATGTAAGGGAGGGAGTTCCAGAACTTCCAACTAATGGCACTTGTGGGACTGAGATGTATTTCCAAGCCAGGGTGGGGAGCGGCTTGAGTGGCTGATTGTCACCTGGTGGTGTTCCCGTGTATCTGCTGTGCTCAGCATTCCACATGATAGTGCCGTGGGTCTGGAATCTGCTCTGGAAGGAACCTTGGAGAATTTCTACAGGGCATCTTGTCTCAGCCGAACTATCCCAGTCAGGTACATGAGCATGAATCCTGTAATCCAGTTGATCTACATCACAAGGACTCCTTCCATCGGTCATCGCCTTCCTTTGGAGGGCATCTGTCAAGATCATCACACACGTTTTTCCCTGAATACATCCATGCTAACTAGCCTGTGGTTAATCAATCCATCTTCAAATGATAATGGATATGGTCCCCCAGAGCGTTTAAACCTCCTTTCCCCAGCTCTGAGAGTGTAATAGCAGGTGGGATCCACCCTGCCCTCCTAATGTGGCCATGTTTGGGAAACCTCGGATAGTCCAATATCATTCACTCCATCTCAGCGTTTTTCCCCGTTAAAGATTGCTTTCAAAGTGCAACAGTGCGATGGCAGGGGTTCGAGCTCGGGTTAACTGCTGGGAAGGAGACATGTCCAACCGTTTCCCAGTAATTGGCAAGCTATTCCCGAGGCCGTGATCAGGTTTGAAGCCTGGGGTTAAAGTATGTCAATCCCCAGGATCTGAGAGGCAGGACTCTTTTAGGGAGAAATTAAAGCTAGAAAGATGTGACCCTCTCTAAAGATTTGTCATAAATTCAGAGTGATGTGGGTTATAGAGAGTGCAGGCTGAGAGAATTCGACAGTGAGAGAAAGACAGTGAGAGGGAATGAGTGAAAAATTGAAAGAGCTGTGTAAACAGAAGGGGAGAGAGAGGGAGAGGCGTTTTGAGATTGTGAAATCGCTGCAATGTTTGATTCTGGGATGACAGGAAATAATTAAACGGAAGCAGCATCACAGAGGGGAGAAATGATCAGAGTAATTAGCTGCTGCTGCATTGTTGCATGTGGGATCTTGCTGTGCACCAGCTGCCCCAATGTTACCATTGCATCCAGTGAGTGTATTAATCAGCTAACCCGTGATTTCAAAGTTTTTCCAAGGCTTTGGCATGAAAACGCAGCTCATTTCCCAATATGTTTGTGGTTGGATGTTGCTGAGAGATTGTCTGTGTCACTGAGAGAGGAAAACCTGGGATCTTGCTGTGCTATCACTCTGTAATGATTTTCCTCCTTTGCCTTTCAACTCATGCTGTCTGTTTCCTCCCAAGGGATCTTGCTGGGCCCTTGAAGATTCAAAGAGAGAAACATAAAGATCAGGAGATTTTTGAACAAGAGCTTTCTCCAGGGGGGACACAGTCCTTAGGCCTGAGGCCTGGTCGACAGGCTGCACCCCGTGGGGGCCCACATGAGTTGCGTGTTTATTTACCCCGAGGTTTAATCTCCTCTGGGGGAACCTGGGTTTAAGGGCCTCTGGTTAACTGGCTCCTGTCAGATTGGGGCCCTGTTGTTTTTTAAACAGGTTTGAAGCCTGGGGTTAAAATAATCAGAGCCTGGGATTTGACACAAATACATTAATCCCAGTGAGTGTCTGCCAGACAGAACTCCACAAGGAGGGAATTAAAACCTTAAATGAGAAACTCCCTCCAAAGACTTGTTCTAATGTCAGAGTAATGTGGGATGTGTACAGGCCTGGGTGATCAAATGTGATAATCGCGCAAATAAGAAACAGGTTGGCCGGTTCCCTGAGTATCTGGAGGGGATCTCTGTCTCTTTCTCTGTCCCCTCTCTCGAACTTTCTCCAGCTTTATTTATTGATTTTTCAAACAAATAAAACCGTCCCACACACAGCAATGTGACTCGTGGTTGTTTGAAGTGGGGGAAATAGAAATATTTTGTAGGACAAGTTGATTGTTTTTCAGACAATGGTGTTAAAAAACACAAGATACAAACAGAGAGAGAGAGTGTGTGAAGGAGGGAGTGATAGAGGGATAAGATGTGTCTTTGTAGCTGACTGTCATCAATCAGAGCCCAGGCCCTGGAGACAGGTTTCTGTGATGTGTAAGGGGTAACCTGCAGGCTGAGAGGTGCACAGCAAGATTCCATAGGGAGCCGGGTGAGGGAACACTGAAGGATTCCCTGTACACCCTGACAGAACACTTCCCACCCACTCTCACCATCTCCAGAACCACCCCCAAACACCCCCATCCCCTCACACAAACAGAGAGGGGCTGACATTGGAATTCTGCACAGCAGGATCCCAACAGCCCATGCTGATGGACATTGTGAGGGTGTCTGTACCTTCACCGTCCACATTCAGAACCAACCCCCACCCTCTTGCCTGAATTTGGGAATGGTGGCCCACTGCTACTGGAAAGGAAAAGGATGAAGGCTGTTCCCGCACAGCAAGATCCCACTGACTGCAATGTTAAGTTACCAATAAATGCTAACCACCCCCATTTCAACTCCGGGGCTGGATGGAGAGACAGGGAAATTCAGCCCTCCCCCTACCCTCTCCCGTCACCCTCAGCTCCTCAATAAGCTACATTCGAGTGGCACCTACACCTTCCATTGAACCCTCACAGATATGGCCGTCCAATGATCACAAATCCTCACACAGGCTCAGGACTCCTGACCTACCCATCGTCCCCACCCCCCAACACAATCCCCCAGAATGGGCTAAAGTTATAATGCAGGGACCACCGCACAGCAAGATCCCACATGGAGCCTCACTGTGTTCCAATAGGAACACATCACACCCACACAGTTCGAACCCAGAGGCTGCACTATCTCTGTGTGTATCTCTCTGTCTGTCTCGTTCTCTCTATCCCAGGCTGCCATCTTCACTCACGGGCTGGGAACGGTTTCTCCTGCACTTTCAATGTACAATGAGTGAACACTGGACACCCCCCAACTCCCCATCCCCAGCCCTTGTGTCTATTCACTGCCCCCATATCACCCACCCCCCACCCCACTCCAGCCCTCTTATCCCACTCCCATCCTTCCCTTTCCATGCTCTCCCTCTCTCCATCTCTCTTTCCCCACACTCTCTCCGATTCCAGCCTCTGTCTCTAAAATGTGGTCGCTCCCGTCATTTTGTAATCCTGACCTGTCACATCACAGCCTTGAGGGTTTAAAATGATGGGACAGTCTGGAGAGATTGAGGGGGTCAGGGGGCAGACCCAGAGTCAGGAATGGTGATGGAGAGAGGGAACGAGAGAGACAGAGAGAGGAAGGCAGAAAGAAAGACCCAGACTATGGACAGAGAGAAAGGGAGGAAGACCCAGACTGAGGGAGGTGCAGAGAGATGGAGATGGACACAGAGAGAGAGACAGAGAGAGAGAGAGAGAGAAAGAAAATGTAAAATCCAAGCCTCTGTAAACTACATTTTGACACAGAGCCACTTGTTACAATGTGGGAGATTCTGCAGGTGATTTGAGACACAGCAAGATCCCACTAGTAGCAGTGTGACCGCAGACAGATTACGTGTTTCACTTTCGCTGGTTAAGGGTTCAAAGATCCTGCTGTTTGACAAATTCAAACCACTTCCCACTCTCTCTCACTCTCTCTCGCTGCCTCAGTCTCTGTCTCCACTCTCCCCTTCTCCATCTCTAATTATTTTCTGTCTCTCTCTGATTTAGTCGTGTCCAGGGTAGGATTTATTTCACCTTTTAAAAGACAGCAGTGTTCATATTTGACAATATTCCCTTTTATAAACCGGGGCACTGTTTCCCAGCAGTCTTTGTGCCAGCAATACCGTGGGCCATTGACGCACAGGGAGATCCCACAGGGTACTCCCTTCCTGCTCCTGAATGTGCTCAAATTCCACTTTTATATCCAAGAGACTGTGGATTTCTATGAGACTCCTGTGTTTTTTTTTTAAATCACCCCCTCCATCCCAGGATTTAATTTTGTGGATGGTACTTTCTAGAAGGAAGTGATTGGAGCTGGGTGGTGATGGGATGTTGGAGAGCCCCGTTCTCTCCCCCCTCTCCCAGATCCTGTCTCCCTTTCCCAGCCCAGCTACAAAGACACATCTTATCCCTCTATCGCTCCCTCCTTCACACTCTCTCTCTCTCTGTGGATCTTGTGTTCTTTTACCCCTTTGTCTCAAACAGAATCACCTTGTGCTGCGAAATATTTCCATCTCCCCCACTTCAAATACCCACGAGTCACATTGCTGTGTGTGGGACAGTTTTATTTGTTTAAAATATCAACAAAAGAAGCTGGAGAGGGTGTGAGAGAGGGTACAGAAAGAGAGAGAGAGAGAGAGAGAGAGAGATCCCCTCCCAGATACTCAGGAATTGGGCCAACCTGGGTCTTATTTATGTGATTATCACAATTGGTCACCCTTCTTGCAATGTAGGCCACTCTGCAGATGGTTTGAGACACAGCAAGATCCCACAAGTTGTATTACTCTGATATTAGAACAAGTCTTTGGATAGAGTTTCTCACAGGGCCGCAATCTGACAAGGGCCAGTTAACCAGAGGCCCCTAAAACCACCCAGGGTCCCCCAGAGGAGATTAAGCCTCTGGGTAAATAAACACACAACTCACATGGGCCCCCACGGGGTGCAGCCTGTCGACCAGGCCTCAGGCCTTAGGCCCGTGCTCCCCCACCCCCTCCATCAGAGGTTGTTCTTTCCTGACCTCGAATATTTTGGATCTTCACGTTGAAGCTTTCCAAACAAAAGTTCCTCAGGATAAAAGAGAGAAAGGGGGAGCAAGAGCATTTTGACGACAAGTTACACAGCAAGATCCTAGGTTTAAAAGCACCTCTTCCCATTCCCAAAGTATTAATGTATCTAACACAGTCAGCAGTTAGGATGGAACATGGTGTGGGAGGAGACCTTCCCAGGGATTGGAGGAAAATAGCGAGGAAACAGCATCAGATTATTACAGTGACCTGGGATCAATTGCCTTTTACTGAAAACAGTTCCCAACTTGTATGTGCCTGCAGCTCCCTCCAGTCTGAAACCCTCATTACCCTCTATCCTGTCTCCTGTCTCTGAACCAATGGTGTCTTCATTCTGTTACTGACCCTTCAGCCCCTTCAGACACAGCAAGATCCCACAAGTAGCAGTGGGACCACAGACAGATTGTGTGTTTCACTGACGTTGGTTAAGGGTTCAATTTTGGCTTCAGGATGACAAAGATCCTGCTGTTTAACAAATTCAAACAACTTCCCACTTTTTTTACTTCTCTACACACTCTCCCTCTCTCTCTCTCTCTTTCTCTCTCTCTTCACCTCCGCCCCCCGCCCCCCCATCTCTCATCTTTTTCTCTTTATCTGATTTAATCTTGTACATGGTAATCTTTATCTAACCTTTTAAAAGATGGCAACATTTATATTTGACCATATTACCTTTGATAAACATTTTCCCAGGAGTCTTTGTGCCAGCAATGCTGTGGGCCATTGACGCACAGGGAGATCCCACAGGGTACTCCCATCCTGCTCCAGAATGTGCTCCAATCCCACTTTTCTTTTCAAAACGAGACTATGGATTTCTTTAGGACTCCTTTTTAAGAAAATTCACCCCCTCCATCCCAGGATTTAATTTTGTGTATGGAACTTTCTAGAAGGAAGTGATTGAAGATGGGTGGTGATGGGATATTGGAGAGCCCCGTTCTCTCCCCCCTCCCCCAGATCCTGTCTCCCTTTCCCAGACCAGCTACAAACACACATCTTATCCCTCTATCGCTCCCTCCTTCCCACAATCACTCTCTCTGTGCATCTTGTGTTCTTTTACACCTTTGTCTCAAAAACAAATTATTTTGTGCTGCAAAATATTTCCATCTCCCCCACTTCAAATACCCACGAGTCACATTGCTGTATGTGGGATGGTTTTATTTGTTTGAAAAATCAACAAAAGAAGCTGGAGAGGGTGTGAGAGAGGGGACAGAGAGAGGGAGAGAGAGAGATCCCCTCCCAGATACTCAGGGATTGGGCCAACCTGGGTCTTATTTATGGGATTATCACATTTGGTCACCCTTCTTGCAATGTAGGCCACTCTGCAGGTGGTTTGAGACACAGCAAGATCCCACAAGTTGTATTACTTTGATATTAGAACAAGTCTTTGGATAGAGTTTCTTATTTAAGGTTTAATTCCCTCTTTGGGGTAGTCCTGTCTGTCAGACTCTCACTGGGGATTGATGTGTTAGTGTAAAATCCCAGGGCCCTGGTTCCTTTAGCCCCACTCCTCAAACCTGTTTTAAAAACAACAGGGCCACAAACTTACAGTAGCCAGTTAACCAGAGGTCCCTAAAACCCAGGGTTTATCAGAGGGGATTAAACCTCGGGGTAAATAAACACGCAACTCATGTGGGCCCCCACGGGGTGCAGCCTGTCGACCAGGCCTCAGGCCTCAGGACCGTGTCCCCTCTGGAGAAAGCTCTTGTTCATAGGTCTCCTGATCCTAAAGTTTCTCTCTTTGAATCTTCAAGGGGCCCGTGGGAGAAAAGAGACAATATTAGTTGAAAGACAAAGGAGGAAAATCATAACAGAATGATTGCACAGCAAGATCCCAGGTTTTCCTCTCTCAGTGACACAGACAATCTCTCAGCAACATCCAAACAAAAACATATTGGGTGATGAGCTGCGTTTTCATGCTAAAGCCTTGGAAAAACTTTGAAATGCCTGGTTACCTGATTAAAACACTCACTGGCTAGAATAGTAGTATTGGGCCAGCTGGTGCACAGCAAGATCCCACATGCAACAATGCAGCAGCAGCTAATTACTCTGATCATTTCTCCCCTCTGTGATGCTGCTTCCGTTTAATTATTTCCTGTCATCCCAGAATCAAACATTGCAGCGATTTCACAATCTCAAAACGCCTCTCCCTCTCTCTCCCCTTCTGTTTCCCCAGCTCTCTCAACTTTTTAAATCTTTCTCTCACTGTGTCTCTCACTGTCAAATTTTCTCAGCCTGCCCTCTCTATAACCCACATTACTCTGAATTTAGGACAAGTCTATAGAGAGGGTCACAACATTTAGGTTTTAATTCCACCCTAAGAGAGTCCTACCTCTCAGATCCTGGGGATTGACAAACTTTAACCCCAGGCTTTAAACCTGTTTAAAAAACAACAGGGCCACAATCTGACAGGAACCAGTTACCCAGATGCCCCTAAAACCCAGGGTCCCCCAGACGAGATTAAACCTCGGGGTAAATATTCACACAACTCACTGTGGGCCTCCACGGGGTGCGGCCTGTCGGCTAGGCCTCAGGCCTTAGGCCCATGCTCCCCCTCTGGAGGTTGTTTTTTCCGGGCCTCGAACATTTTGGATCTTCACGTTACAGCTTTCCAAACAAATGTTCTTCAGGATAAAAGAGAGAAAAAATGAGTTGAAAGGGGGAGCGAGAGCATTTTGAGGGCAAGTTACACAGCAAGATCCCAGAGTTAAAAGCACCCCCGCCCATCCCCAATGTATTAATGTATCTAACACACTCAGCAGTTAGGATGGAACATTGTGTGGGAGCATATCTTCCCAGGGATTGGAGGAGGATAGTGAGGGAAAGGCATCAGATTCTTACACTCTGCAGTGACCTGGGATCAATTACCTTTTACTGAAAACAGTTCCCAACTTGTAAGTGCCTGTAGCTCCCTCCAATCTGAAACCCTCATTCCCCTCTATCCTGTCTCCTCTCTCTGAGCCAATGGTGTCTTCATTCTGTTACTGACCCTTCAGTCCCAGGGGCATCAATTTTTCTCACCATTCCAATTGGAGACCTTCTCTCATCCACATGAAGGAATTGGACCCTGACAATTCCATTTACACTGTCTCCCATCAATCTTCATAGGATCCATATCACAGAGGTTAGACAGTTTTCCCAGCAAACATTCCCAGGGCAGAGGGAGCACAGAGTTCCATACAAAATAAAGGTCCCATTAAACTGTTCCCATTTAAATCCCCAGGGCAGGCAGAGAATGGGGTCAGATGCAGAGTAAATCTCCCTCGACACTGCAGCATTTCAAATTCCCAGGCCATTTTGAGCTCGGCGTTAGGTACTGACTAAATCTCCCACTTCCCCCATCCTGTTCACATCAAACTCAATCAGGATAGCTCCATCACTGGGTTAGATACAGAGGATGTGTCTGTTAGGGTTTCAGCCCCAATCCAGTTGGTGATGATCACGGCCTTGTTAAGTGTGTTTGGGAATGGGGAGGGTGACACTAGCAGGGTGATGGTGGGATAGTGGTGAGCATAGCTGATTTTCAAGCAGTTAACCTGGGTTTGATTCCCGGCCATCGCAGTGTTGTGGATTGTAAACAGCCTTTTAAAGGTACGGCACTGGGATAAATCTTTCATTCTGTGGTAAAACGGATCTGTCAGATTGCTCCTTGCTTTTCCTAGTGATGGTTCCTGTGAATTGCAGTGTGGAACCGGGCAGCATTGCTCGGCATCTTGGAAGCTTTCCCCTCTGCTGCTTCTCATTTCTTATTGAAATATTGGTTGCAGCACAAGGATGGGTATGTTTTGTTCGAAAAGTGAGGGACTGCTCCCGTCAGGAACCTGAAATAATTACAGAAGCCGCTGGAAACACTGAACAGTTCCAACAGATTCTGTAGTGGTGGGGAGTGAGGATTTTTGTGTCAAATCTACACAAGGATAAAATAACCTCCAGTCTCAAAACAATCAGAAATCCTGAGTCTGCAAACATCCTTGGAAATCTTTTCTGAATCTTTACAAGTTTCACCCCATTCTCCCGATAGCAGAAAGACCAGAATTGTGTGGTTTATGGAATGTTACTATATCCGAAAGTTGCTGTTTATAGTTAAATAATGTTCATTTAGTTCAGGTTTCCAATCGAGTTCGGTTTGTCCAATCTTTCTTCCTTATGTTTGTGTTACAACGAGAGTGGGGAGTAAAGTGTGTTTTGATCTACGCCTGGCAGTTTGACCAATCACATTGTAACGCCTTAAACTTCCCTTCAGGAAATCAGGAAAAGGGGTCTCGACCATTTTCTTAAGGCAGAGGAGTTTGGTCTGGTTCATAACATCCTCAATGTCATCAATCTATGTCCCTCCAGCCCTGAGCAATGATGTTTACAGATTAATGGAGGATACACAGACACATTCATCGGTATTATCTTGGACAGGAGTCATTTGGGAATGATATTCCTCAGACCATCAACTCTCAGCTCGGCCAAGGATAAAGGCCAGGAATCCGGCACAATTGGGAAACAGCCCATTTCCCGGGAGACTGAGAGGTCACTGACAGAGTGGGAGCTGGAGAGTCAGGAACAGAATAACAGGGACAGTCCGCTCTGTTCACTGACCCTTCACCCCTCAGTGAATCCAGTGCCAGGAATGACTGCTATTAGTCAGACTGACAGAATGTGATCAGATACACACACTGTCCTTCCACATCATCAATATTGCCCAGCTCCCACCCTGTCTCAGCTCATCTGCCCCTCTGCCATCTTCAATATTTTAATCGGGGCAGCATTAAGCACCGTGCTTTGAGCTGAGCTGTCTTACGTTCTGTGCTCTCTCTCTAAAAGGCTGCAATTCCCCCCAATCCCTCTCTGGTTTAAGATGCTCCTTGACATCTGCCCCAATGAATGAGGTAGAGCGTCACCTGACCCAATATCCCCTTCGGTTGGTCAACATCGACTGTATTTAAAACAAGGAACTGCAGATCATGGAGAGCTAACAGATAACACAGAAATTACTGGCGACATTTAGTGGGAGCGGCCTCATTTGTGGGAGAAATCCGAGTGAACCTCTAGAGTCCAGGGATTGTCCTTCAGAACTGAAGGGATCTGATGCTGATGCTGTCAGACCTGCTGAGCTCCACCAGCAGTTTCTGTTTGTATTTCAGTCCCAATCCAATTGGTCCCGATCACGGTCTCGGGAATAGCTTGCCAATTACTGGGAAAGGGTTGGATATGTCTCGTTCCCAACAGTTAACCCGGGCTCGAACCCCTGCCTTCACACTGTTGCACTTTGAAAGCAATCTTAAACGGGGAAAAATGCCAAGATGGAATGAATGAGATTGGACTCTCCAAGGTTTCCCAAACATGGCCACATTAGGGAGGCAGGGTGGGTTCACCTGCTATTACACTCTCAGAGCTGGATTACAGGAATAGTGCTCATGTGCCTGACTGGGATAGTTCAGCTGAGACAAGATGCTCTGTAGAAATTCCCTAAGGTTCCTTCCAGAGCAGCTTCCAGACCCAAGGCACTATCATGTGGAATGCTGAACACAGCAGATACAGGGGAACACCACCAGTTGACAATTCCACATCAAGCCACTCCCCACCCTGGCTTGGAAAAACATCTCAGTCTCACAAGTGCCATTGGTTGGTAATCCTGGAACTCCCTCCCTTACATCATTGTGGGTTTATCTGCACCAAATAAATGGCAGCAGTTCAAGGCAATAACTCACCGTCACCTTCACCAGAGCAATTATATCTGAGCAATCCGTGGGGTCCCAGCGGCAATGAGCCAAACACATTAATGAATCACAAAATAAAGCTCAGTATTTGGGACCCGTGTGCTCCAGTGCTGAGTATCTGAATAAATTGGGTCTATATTCTAGAAAATTAATAGGTGGTTTCTTTGGAATATCCCAGATTGTGAAGAGACTTGAGAGGGGAGATGCTGAGAAATTAATCCTGAGGGTCTGGGAATCTGAAACACAATAACACAGTCTCAGGAGTTGCTGGAAAAGCTCAGCAGGTCAGGCAGCATCTGTGCAGAGAAATCAGCGTTAATGTTACAGCATCCGCAGTTCATTCGGGTTTGATTACCACCCTCTCAGGGTAAGGGGTAGGTTATTTGGGACTGAGATGAGGAGACAGCGCTTCACTCTAAGGCTCTGTCAAACCTGCTGAGATTCCCCAGCAATTTCTTGTTTGGATTTCAGACCCAATCCAGTTGGTGATGATCACGGCCTTGGTAAGTGTGTTTGGGAATGGGGAGGGAACTGTAAGCAGGGTGATGGTGGGATAGTGGGGAGCATCGCTGTCTTCCAAACAGTTAATCCGCGTTCAATTCCTGGCCATCGCAATGCTGCAGCTTTAAAATCGGTTTCTAAATGAAAGCGACCGGGATATAACCGGATCTGTCAAATTGCTCCTGGCTTTTCCTGGCGATGGTTCCTGTGAATTGCAGTGTGGAACCGGGCAGCTTTGCTCGGCCTCTCGGAAGCTTTCCCCTCTGCTGCTTCCCATTTCTTATTGAAATATTGGTTGCAGCACAAGGATGGGTTTGTTTTGTTCGAAACGTGAGAGACTGCTCCCGTCAGGAACCTGAAATAATTCCAGAAACCGCTGGAAACACTGAACAGTTCCAATAGCTTCTGTAGTGTTGGAGAGGGAGGGTGAAAGACTCAAATCTACACAAGGAGAAAATTAACTCCAGCCTCAAAACAGTCAGAGTTCCTAAGTTTTACAAACATCCGTATAACATTTTTCTGAGCCATTAATTCCCCTTAAACTCTTCCAATGTGGAATAGCATCTTTCTGATTCTCACTTTGAGAGATGTCCCTCAGTGAGCTCCTCCACCATTCTTTCCATTTCACTGGGGACCCACTATCCGCAGTCTCCAATCAAATGACCTGAACTCAGACACACAGAGATCTTAAAGAGTGACACAATGCAGATAGGAAGTTGATTTCATTTCTGTTTCTGAGTCCAATCTTCACTCAGTGAGACAGAGTCAGGTATTCAAGGCTCCAACAAGAGCTGGATTCTGCTTCTGGTGATTGTCTTCATTCAGTGAGAAGGAGGGCAGTGGGCCGGAAGGAGCTCAGCATTGTGCTTCGGGTTGTCTGCTCAGTCTGCAGCATTGCAGGCCGTGGGAGCGGGGCAGTGGGAAAGGTACCTCGTGTGGACTGCAATAGGACTTTCCACACATTGTTCCAGGTCAGTTACAGAGCTCCAGGAATTCTGAATGAGGATCGGAATAATGCATTGATTGAAGGAGGAGTATCGGGAAAACAGGATAAAGCTGATGAGATCAGCAGGATTTCTCAGTCTAACTCTGTACCATACTTTATTTTCTGCTTCATAAATGTACAGTCCAGGGCTCAACCCAGTCAGAGCAATATAAGCTCAGAATCAAATCATTCAGTCCAACAAATCCACGCTGAATTGATATCCGATGTCAATCTCATCCTATTTGTCAGAATTTGACCGATGTTCCTCTGAACCCTTTTTAATTCCTACACCCACCCAGATTCCTTTTGAATGTTGTAATTGTACCAGCCTCCACTACTTCCTCTGGCAGCTAATGCACACAGTGCCCTCTGCTTGAAAAATGTTCCCCTTAGGTCCCTTTTTTTTTCCTGCTCAACTTTAACATATGCCATCTGCTTCTGGACTCCCCCACCGCAGGGAAATCACCTTGCCTTTTTACCCTATTGAGGATCCTTCATGATTTTGTGAACTTCTATAAGGTTACCCCTCAGCCACGGACGCTCCAGGGATAATCGTCCCAACCTATCCAGTCTTACCCTACAGCATAAGCCCTCCAACTTTGGCAACATCCTTGTAAATCTTTTCTAAACACTTTAAAGTTTCACAAAATCCTTCTGATAGGAGGGAGTCCAGAATTGCACATTATATACCAAAAGTGGCCGAACCAATACTGAAGCATGGCCTCCCAACTCCTTTACACAATTAACTGACCAGTAAAGACAAAAATGACAAACGCTTTCTTCACTATCCTATTGAAATGTAAGTCCACATTCAACGATCGATGAAGCTGTACTCCAGGTCTACTTGTTTAGCAACATCCCTAGTACCTTGTCCATTCAGTGTAAATGTCCTGCTCTCTTTTGCTTCTCCAAAATGCAGCACCTCACGTTTATCCTAATTCATCTCCATCTGCCACTCCTCGGCCCATTGGCCCATCTGATCAAGATCCAGTTCTCCTCTGAGGTATCCATCTTCACTGTCCATTACACCTCCAATTTTACTGTCATCTGCAAACTTACTATCCATTCGTCCGATGGCCACATCTAAATCGTTTATATAAAAGACAAAACAACAGTGGGCCCAGCACTGATCCTTGGTGCACACCGCTGGGCACAGGCCTCCAGTCTGAAAAGCAACCCTCCCCCACCACCTTCGAGCCAGCTCTCTAACCAAAGGGTAATTCTACTGACACAACATAAAAGTTTAAAATTATGACACCAGTTTCAAAAGTACAACAAGAACCTATTCCTGATTTGGGAATCGGGGCCAGGGAATCAATAAAAAGAAATGTTGCAAGGTTCGGTAAATTGGAGTTTCAGTTCAGTGCATCACTAAATGAAAACAATTCAGCAGTGCACACGTACGTGGAAGAAGTGATTTAGGGAACAATTAAATGGAAGGAACGGATGCAGGGCAACAATAATTGGAGAATCTATGCAGCGGCTTAGATCTATATTGGGCAGGATAATACTCAAAGGGAGAGTAGGTGCAGTTTCAGGATTTGTGCAGGATTGGTAAATGGGAGAAATGGTGCAGAGCAGCGGAGTCATAAACCGTCATACAATCATAGAGATGTACAACATGGAAACAGACACTTCTCTTCAACTTGTCTATGACTCAGTCTTAGAATTCTGGCAGTGCTCCACAAAATTGGAGAATCATTCCAAGGAACTACTAAATGGAAGGATTGGGCAAGGGCTTATCGAAATAAGAGAATTTGGAACGGGGCATCTGATATTGTCAAATTATTGCAGTTAGAACCATACGGGAGAGTTTCAGTTTCTCAGTGAATGGGAGAATTGGTGCAGTGTAGCACTAAATGTGAGAATTGGGACATGACAATACTTGATGTGGGAATGAGAGTAGGGCACCCCTAAATTGGGCGAGGGCATCAGTCAGTATGAGGATTGGTGAAAGGCAAAACTGAATGGAGAACTTGTTCAAGACGTCAGGCCTTGAGGGAAATGTTGCTCAGCAACACTGAATTGGAGAATTAATGCGGGACATCAGTAAATGAGAGACCTGGTGCACAGTGGAGCTAAATTAGAGAATGGGTGCATGGCGAAAGTAAATGGGAGAATTAGAGTAGCGGACTCTTAAATGGTAGAATCAGCTAGGGCATCAGTAAATGGAAGGATTAGTCCAGGGGTATGAGTAAATGGGAGATTTAATGGGAAACAATAAATGGGAGATTGGTGCACAGTGCCGTTGAATTAGAAAATTGATGGGAGTGCCAATATACTGGAAAGTTGGAGCAGAGCATGTCTAAATTGGGGAACAGGGGCCAGGGATTCAATAAAAGGAAGAAACGTTGCAGCATCGGTTAATTGGAGATTCAGTTCAGTGCATCACTAATGAAAAAAAAACAGCAAGACATCCGTACGTGGAAGATGTGTATCAGGGAACAACAAAATGGAAGGAATTGATACAGGGCATCAATAATTGGAGAATTCATGCAGGTGCCATTAAATTCTAAGTGGGAGGATTGAGGCAGCATAACGTCATTGGGTGAGTTGGTGAAATTCCCGAATTAGTGCAGGATTGGCAAATGGGAGAAATGGTGCAGGGAAGCGGAGCACTAATTGCAGCCTCAGAGATGTACAGCACGGAAACAGACCCTTCGATCCAACTTGTCCACGTCTAAATTTAAGAATTCTCGCAGCCTTCCACTAAATTGGAGAGTCATTGCAAGAAACTACTGAATGGAAAAGTTGGGAAAGAGCTTATCGAAAAGGGAGAATTTGCAACAGGGCATCAGATAATGGGTGAATTAGTGGAGATCAGCACTAAATGGGTGTGTTATGCTGTGTTGCACTAAATGGGAGAATTGGGGCAGGGAGATTTAGAGTAGCGCACTCCTAAATTGGTCGAGAGCATCAGTCAGTATGGGGATTGGTGTAAGCAAAACTGAATGGAGAACTTGTTCAGGACATCAGTAATTGGGCAAAATGGTGCTCAGCAACACTGAATTGGAGAATTGGTGTGGGTTATCAGTAAATGAAAGACCTGGTGCAGGGTGCTGATAACTTCGAGAATTGGAGCAAATGGGAGAACACGGGCAGTGAATCAGTAAATAGGACAAATGATTAGTGGTCGAGATTCAATAAAGTGCACCACAAAATGGGGGAGTTGGTGCAGTTCACCACGAAAGGGGGGATATTTGCAGTTTGGGGAATTTGGAGATATGATGCAGGGATTGCCAACATTAGAGAATTCTGTCAGCAGTCTACTAAATAGGAGAATTGTTGCCGGGAAATACTGAATGGAAGACCTGGTGCACAGTGGAGCTAAATTAGAGAATGGGTGTATGGCACCGGGAAATGGGAGCATTAGGGTGGCACACTCATAAATGGAAAAATCGGGGTTGGGCATCAGTAAGGAGAAGAGGTAGTACAGGAGTATGAGTCAATTCGAGATTTGGCGGGTTTCAATAAATGGGAGATTCGGTGCACAGTGCCCTTACATTGGAAAATTGGTGGGAATGTCTATATATTAGAAAATTGGAGCAGAGCATGTCTTAATAGGAGAATAGGGGCCAGGGAGTCAATAAAAAGAAATGTTGCGAGCATCAGTAAATTGGAGAATAAAAGGAAGAAACGTTGCAGCATCAGTAAATTGGAGATTCAGTTCAGTGCATCACTAAATGAACAAATATAATCAACAGGGCATCCGTACGTTGGAAATGTGTGTCAGGGAACAACTAAATGGAAGGAATTGATGCAGAGCAACAATAATTGGCGAATTCATGTAGGTGCCGTTAAATTCTAAGTGGGAGGACTGGGGCAGGATAACCACAATGGGTGAGTTGGTGCAATTCCCGAATTAGTGCAGGATTGGTAAATGGGAGAATTGGTGCAGGGAAGCGGAGCACTAAAGACAGCCTTAGAGATGTACAGCACGGAAACAGATCCCTCAGTCCAACATGTCCACGCCGAAATTTAAGAATTCTGTAAGCTCTACACTAAATTGGAGAATCATTGCAACAAAATACGAAATGGATAAATTTCGAAAGGGCTAATCGAAATGCGAGAATTTTCAACAGTACATCAGAAAATGGGTGAATTAGTGCAGTTCAGTGCTAATTGGGTGAGTTATGCTGTGTTGCAACGACATGGGAGAATTGGGGCAGGACAATACCGTTTGGGAGATTTAGAGTAGCGCACCCTAAATTGGGCGAGGGCATCAGCCAGTATGAGGATTGGTGTAAGGCAACACTGAGTGGGGAACTTGTTCAGGACATCAGTAATTGGGGGAAATGGTGCTAAGCAACACGGAATTGGAGCATTGGTGTGGGGTATCAGTAAATGAGAGACCGGGTGCGGGGTGCTGATAACTTCGAGAATTGGAGCAACTGGGAGAACACGGGCAGTGAATCAGTAAATAGGACAAACGTTGCAAAGGATTAGTGGTCCAGATTCAATTCAGTGCACGATGAAATGGGGGAGTTGGTGCAGTTCACCACTAAAGGGAAGAGATGTGAAGGTCGGTAATTTGGAGATTTAATGCAGGGATCTCCAAGATTAGAGAATTCTGGCAGCAGACTACTAAATGGGAGAATTGTGGCAGGATAATACTGAATGGAAGACCTGGTGCACAGTGGAGCTCAAGACGAGAATGGGTGGATGGCACCAGGAAATGAGAGAATTAGAAGAGCGCACAGTTAAATGGTCGAATCGGGGTCGGATATCAGTAAATGGAGGAATTAAGACAGGGATATGGGTAAAAGGGAGATTTGATGGAAACAGTAAACGGGAGATTCAGTGCAGATTGCCATTCCGTCAGAACATTGGAGTGAGTGCCAACATATTTTCGAAAATACAGGAGGAAGGAGAGACGCTGTTCCAGCTCCTTTATTTTCTATAATACAACAGGAAGCAGTGACGCGGCTCCAGCTCCTTTATTTTCTATAATACAGGAGGAAGCGGTGACGCAGCTCCAGCTCCTTTATTTTCTATAAGACAGGAGGAAGCAGTGACGCTGCTCCAGCTCCTATATTTTCTGTAATACAGGAGGAAGCAGTGACGCTGGCTCCAACTCCTTTATTTTTTATAATACCGGAGGAAGCAGTGACGCTGCTCCAGTTCCTTTATTTTCTATAATACAGGAGGAAGCAGTGACGCTGCTCCAGCTCCATTTTTTCTATAATACTGGAGGAAGCAGTGACGCTGCTCCAGCTCCTTTATTGTCTATAATACAGGAGGAAGCAGTGACGCTGCTCCAGCTCCTTTATTTTCTATAATACAGGAGGAAGCAGAGACGCTGCTCCAGCTACTTTATTTTCTATAATGCAGGAGGAAGCAGTGACGCTGTTCCTGCTCTTTATTTTCTATCATACAGGAGGAAGCAGAGACGCTGCTCGAGATCCTTTATTTTCTATAAGACATGAGGAAGCAGTGACGTTGCTCCAGCTCCTTTATTTTCTATAATACAGGAGGAAGCAGTGACGCTGGCTCCAACTCCTTTATTTTTTATAATACCGGAGGAAGCAGTGACGCTGCTCCAGTTCCTTTATTTTCTATAATACAGGAGGAAGCAGTGACGCTGCTCCAGCTCCATTTTTTCTATAATACTGAAGGAAGCAGTGACGCTGCTCCAGCTCCTTTATTTTCTATAATACAGGAGGAAGCAGTGACGCTGCTCCAGCTCCTTTATTTTCTATAATACAGGAGGAAGCAGAGACGCTGCTCCAGCTACATTATTTTCTATAATACAGGAGGAAGCAGTGACGCTGTTCCTGCTCTTTATTTTCTATAATACAGGAGGAAGCAGTGACGCTGCTGCAGCTCCTTTATTTTCTATAAAACAGGAGGAAGCAGAGACGCTGCTCCAGCTCCTTTATTTTCTATAATACAGGAGGAAGCAGAGACGCTGCTCGAGATCCTTTATTTTCTATAAGACATGAGGAAGCAGTGACGTTGCTCCAGCTCCTTTATTTTCTATAATACAGGAGGAAGCAGTGACGCTGGCTCCAACTCCTTTATTTTTTATAATACCGGAGGAAGCAGTGACGCTGCTCCAGTTCCTTTATTTTCTATAATACAGGAGGAAGCAGTGACACTGCTCCAGCTCCATTTTTTCTATAATACAGGAGGAAGCAGTGACGCTGCTCCAGCTCCTTTATTTTCTATAATACAGGAGGAAGCAGTGACGCTGCTCCAGCTCCTTTATTTTCTATAATACAGGAGGAAGCAGAGACGCTGCTCCAGCTACTTTATTTTCTATAATACAGGAGGAAGCAGTGACGCTGTTCCTGCTCTTTATTTTCTATAATACAGGAGGAAGCAGTGACGCTGCTCCAGCTCCTTTATTTTCTATAAAACAGGAGGAAGCAGAGACGCTGCTCCAGCTCCTTTATTTTCTATAATACAGGAGGAAGCAGAGACGCTGCTCGAGATCCTTTATTTTCTATAAGACATGAGGAAGCAGTGACGTTGCTCCAGCTCCTTTATTTTCTATAATACAGGAAGAAGCAGTGACGCTGCTCCAGCTCCTTTATTTTCTATAATGCATGAGGAAGCATGACGTTGCTCCAGCTCCTTTATTTTCTATAATAGAGGTGGAAGCAGAGACGCTGCTCCATCTCCTTTATTTTCTATAATACAGGAGGAAGCAGTGACGCTGCTCAAGCTCCTTTATTTTCTATAATACCGGAGGAAGCAGTGACGCTGCTCCAGATCCTTTATTTTCTATAATACAGGAGGAAGCAGTGACGCTGCTCCAGCTCCTATATTTTCTATAATGCATGAGGAAGCAGTGACGCTGCTCCAGCTCCTTTATTTTGTATAATACCAGAGGAAGCAGTGACGCTGCTCCAGCTCCTTTATTTTCTATAATACAGGAGGAAGCAGTGACGCTGCTCCAGCTCCTTTATTTTCTATAATCCATGAGGAAGCAGTGACGTTGCTCCAGCTCCTTTATTTTCTATAATACAGGAAGAAGCAGTGACGCTGCTCTAGCTCCTTTATTTTCTATCATACAGGAGGACGCAGTGACGTTGCTTCAGCTCCTTTATTTTCTATAATACAGCTGGAAGCAGAAACGCTGCTCCAGCTCCTTTATTTTCTATAATACAGGAGGAAGCAGTGACGCTGCTCCAGCTCCTTTATTTTCTATAATGCAGGAGGAAGCAGTGACATCGCTCCAGCTCCTTTATTTTCTACAATACAGGAGGAAGCAGAAACGCTGCTCCAGCTACTTTATTTTCTATAATACAGGAGGAAGCAGTGACGCTGCTCAAGCTCCTTTATTTTCTATAACACCGGAGGAAGCAGTGACGCTGCTCCAGATCCTTTATTTTCTATAATACGGGAGGAAGCAGTGACGCTGCTCCAGCTCCTATATTTTCTATAATGCATGAGGAAGCAGTGACGCTGCTCCAGCTCCTTTATTTTCTATAATACAAGAGGAAGCAGTGACGCTGCTCCAGCTCCTTTATTTTCTATAATACCGGAGGAAGCAGTGACGCTGCTCCAGCTCCTTTATTTTCTATAATACAGGAGGAAGCAGAGAAGCTGCTACAGCTACTTTATTTTCTATAATACAGGAGGAAGCAGTGACGCTGTTCCTGCCCCTTTATTTTCCATAATACTGGAGGAAGCAGTGACGCTGATCCAGCTCCTTTATTTTCGAGAAAACAGGAGGAAGCAGTTACGCTGCTCCAGTTCCTTTATTTTCTAAAATACAGGAGGAAGCAATGACGTTGCTGCAGCTCCTTTATTTTGTATAATACAGGACGAAGCACTTACGCTGATCCAGCTCCTTTATTTTCTAAAATACAGGAGGAAGCAGTGACGTTGCTTCAGCTCCTTTATTTTCAATAATACAGGTGGAAGCAGAAACGCTGCTCCAGCTCCTTTATTTTCTATAATACAGGAGGAAGTAGTGACGCTGCTCCAGCTCCTTTATTTTCTATAATACAGGAGAAAGCAGTGACGCTGCTCCAGCTCCTTTGTTTTCTACAATACAAGAGGAAGCAGAAACGCTGCTCCAGCACCTTTATTTTCTACAATACATGAGGAAGCAGTGACGCTGCTCCAGCTCCTTTATTTTCTATAATAACGGAGGAGGTAGTGACGCTGCTCCAGATCCTTTATTTTCTATAATACAGGAGGAAGCAGTGACGCTGCTCCATCTACTTTATTTTCTATAATGCATGAGGAAGCAGTGACGCTGCTCCAGCTCCTTTATTTTCTATAATACAGGAGGAAGCAGTGACGTTGCTCCAGCTCCTTTATTTTCTATAATACAGGACGAAGCACTTACGCTGCTCCAGCTCCTTTATTTTCTATAATACAGGAGGAAGCAGTGACGCTGCTCCAGCTCCTTTATTTTCTATAATACCGGAGGAAGGAGTGACGCTGCTCCAGATACTTTATTTTCTATATTACAGGAGGAAGTAGTGACGCTGCTCCAGCTCCTATATTTTGTATAATACAAGAGAAGCAGTGACGCTGCTCCAGCTCCTTTATTTTCTCTAATACCGGAGGAAGCAGTGACGCTGCTCCAGCTCCTTTATTTTCTATAATACAGGAGGAAGCAGAGAAGCTGCTCCCGCAACTTTATTTTCTATAATACAGGAGGAAGCAGTGACGCTGTTCCTGCCCCTTTATTTTCCATAATACTGGAGGAAGCAGTGACGCTGCTCCAGCTCCTTTATTTTCTATAAAACAGGAGGAAGCATTGACGTTGCTGCAGCTCCTTTATTTTCTATAATACACGACAAAGCCCTTACGCTGCCGCAGCTCCTTTATTTTCTAAAATACAGGAGGAAGCAGTGACGTTGCTTCAGCTCCTTTATTTTCTATAATACAGGTGGAAGCAGAAACGCTGCTCCAGCTCCTTTATTTTCTATAATACAGGAGGAAGTAGTGACGCTGCTCCAGCTCCATTATTTTCTATAATACAGGAGGAAGCAGAAACGCTGCTCCAGCTCCTTTATTTTCTATAATACAGGAGGAAGTAGTGACGCTGCTCCAGCTCCATTATTTTCTATAATACAGGAGGAAGCAGAAACGCTGCTCCAGCTCCTTTATTTTCTACAGTACAAGAGGAAGCAGTGACACTGCTCCAGCTACTTTATTTTCTATAATAACGGAGGAAGCAGTGACGCAGCTCCAGATCCTTTATTTTCTACAACACAGGAGGAAGCAGTGACGCTGCTACATCTCCTTTATTTTCTATAATGCATGAGGAAGCAGTGACGCTGCTCCAGCTCCTTTATTTTCTATAATACAGGAGGAAGCAGTGACGTTGCTCCAGCTCCTTTATTTTCTATAATACCGGAGGAAGCAGTGACGCTGCTCCAGCTCCTTTATTTTCTATAATAACGGAGGAAGCAGTGACGCTGCTCCAGATCCTTTATTTTCTATAACACAGGACGAAGCACTTACGCTGCTCCAGCTCCTTTATTTTCTATAATACAGGAGGAAGCAGTGACGTTGCTTCAGCTCCTTTATTTTCCATAATTTAGGTGGAAGCAAAAACGCTGCTCCAGCTCCTTTATTTTCTATAATACAGGAGGAAGCTGTGACATTGCTCCAGCTCCTTTATTTTCTACAATACAGGAGGAAGCAGAAACGCTGCTCCAGCTACTTTATTTTCTATAATACAGGAGGAAGCAGTGACGCTGCTCCAGCTCCTTTATTTTCTATAATACCGGAGGAAGCAGTGACGCTGCTCCAGTTCCTTTATTTTCTATAATACAGGAGGAAGCAGTGACGCTGCTCCAGCTCCATTTTTTCTATAATACTGGAGGAAGCAGTGACGCTGCTCCAGCTCCTTTATTTTCTATAATACAGGAGGAAGCAGTGACGCTGCTCCAGCTCCTTTATTTTCTATAATACAGGAGGAAGCAGAGACGCTGCTCCAGCTACTTTATTTTCTATAATACAGGAGGAAGCAGTGACGCTGTTCCTGCTCTTTATTTTCTATAATACAGGAGGAAGCAGTGACGCTGCTCCAGCTCCTTTATTTTCTATAAAACAGGAGGAAGCAGAGACGCTGCTCCAGCTCCTTTATTTTCTATAATACAGGAGGAAGCAGAGACGCTGCTCGAGATCCTTTATTTTCTATAAGACATGAGGAAGCAGTGACGTTGCTCCAGCTCCTTTATTTTCTATAATACAGGAAGAAGCAGTGACGCTGCTCCAGCTCCTTTATTTTCTATAATGCATGAGGAAGCATGACGTTGCTCCAGCTCCTTTATTTTGTATAATAGAGGTGGAAGCAGAGACGCTGCTCAATCTCCTTTATTTTCTATAATACAGGAGGAAGCAGTGACGCTGCTCAAGCTCCTTTATTTTCTATAATACCGGAGGAAGCAGTGACGCTGCTCCAGATCCTTTATTTTCTATAATACAGGAGGAAGCAGTGACGCTGCTCCAGCTCCTATATTTTCTATAATGCATGAGGAAGCAGTGACGCTGCTCCAGCTCCTTTATTTTGTATAATACCAGAGGGAGCAGTGACGCTGCTCCAGCTCCTTTATTTTCTATAATACAGGAGGAAGCAGTGACGCTGCTCCAGCTCCTTTATTTTCTATAATCCATGAGGAAGCAGTGACGTTGCTCCAGCTCATTTATTTTCTATAATACAGGAAGAAGCAGTGACGCTGCTCTAGCTCCTTTATTTTCTATAATACAGGAGGACGCAGTGACGTTGCTTCAGCTCCTTTATTTTCTATAATACAGCTGGAAGCAGAAACGCTGCTCCAGCTCCTTTATTTTCTATAATACAGGAGGAAGCAGTGACGCTGCTCCAGCTCCTTTATTTTCTATAATGCAGGAGGAAGCAGTGACATTGCTCCAGCTCCTTTATTTTCTACAATACAGGAGGAAGCAGAAACGCTGCTCCAGCTACTTTATTTTCGATAATACAGGAGGAAGCAGTGACGCAGCTCAAGCTCCTTTATTTTCTATAACACCGGAGGAAGCAGTGACGCTGCTCCAGATCCTTTATTTTCTATAATACGGGAGGAAGCAGTGACGCTGCTCCAGCTCCTATATTTTCTATAATGCATGAGGAAGCAGTGACGCTGCTCCAGCTCCTTTATTTTCTATAATACAAGAGGAAGCAGTGACGCTGCTCCAGCTCCTTTATTTTCTCTAATACCGGAGGAAGCAGTGACGCTGCTCCAGCTCCTTTATTTTCTATAATACAGGAGGAAGCAGAGAAGCTGCTACAGCTACTTTATTTTCTATAATACAGGAGGAAGCAGTGACGCTGTTCCTGCCCCTTTATTTTCCATAATACTGGAGGAAGCAGTGACGCTGATCCAGCTCCTTTATTTTCGAGAAAACAGGAGGAAGCAGTTACGCTGCTCCAGCTCCTTTATTTTCTAAAATACAGGAGGAAGCAATGACGTTGCTGCAGCTCCTTTATTTTGTATAATACAGGACGAAGCACTTACGCTGATCCAGCTCCTTTATTTTCTAAAATACAGGAGGAAGCAGTGACGTTGCTTCAGCTCCTTTATTTTCAATAATACAGGTGGAAGCAGAAACGCTGATCCAGCTCCTTTATTTTCTATAATACAGGAGGAAGTAGTGACGCTGCTCCAGCTCCTTTATTTTCTATAATACAGGAGAAAGCAGTAACGCTGCTCCAGCTCCTTTGTTTTCTACAATACAAGAGGAAGCAGAAACGCTGCTCCAGCACCTTTATTTTCTACAATACATGAGGAAGCAGTGACGCTGCTCCAGCTCCTTTATTTTCTATAATAACGGAGGAAGTAGTGACGCTGCTCCAGATCCTTTATTTTGTATAATACAGGAGGAAGCAGTGACGCTGCTACATCTACTTTATTTTCTATAATGCATGAGGAAGCAGTGACGCTGCTCCAGCTCCTTTATTTTCTATAATACAGGAGGAAGCAGTGACGTTGCTCCAGCTCCTTTATTTTCTATAATACAGGACGAAGCACTTACGCTGCTCCAGCTCCTTTATTTTCTATAATACAGGAGGAAGCAGTGACGCTGCGCCAGCTCCTTTATTTTCTATAATACCGGAGGAAGCAGTGACGCTACTCCAGATACTTTATTTTCTATAATACAGGAGGAAGTAGTGACGCTGCTCCAGCTCCTATATTTTCTATAATGCATGAGGAAGCAGTGACGCTGCTCCAGCTCCTTTATTTTGTATAATACAAGAGGAAGCAGTGACGCTGCTCCAGCTCCTTTATTTTCTCTAATACCGGAGGAAGCAGTGACGCTGCTCCAGCTCCTTTATTTTCTATAATACAGGAGGAAGCAGAGAAGCTGCTCCAGCTACTTTATTTTCTATAATACAGGAGGAAGCAGTGACGCTGTTCCTGCCCCTTTATTTTCCATAATACTGGAGGAAGCAGTGACGCTGCTCCAGCTCCTTTATTTTCTATAAAACAGGAGGAAGCAGTTACGCTGCTCCAGCTCCTTTATTTTCTAAAATACAGGAGGAAGCAGTGACGTTGCTGCAGCTCCTTTATTTTCTATAATACACGACAAAGCACTTACGCTGCCGCAGCTCCTTTATTTTCTAAAATACAGGAGGAAGCAGTGACGCTGCTCCAGCTACTTTATTTTCTATAATAACGGAGGAAGCAGTGACGCTGCTCCAGATCCTTTATTTTCTACAACACAGGAGGAAGCAGTGACGCTGCTACATCTCCTTTATTTTCTATAATGCATAAGGAAGCAGTGACGCTGCTCCAGCTCCTTTATTTTCTATAATACAGGAGGAAGCAGTGACGTTGCTCCAGCTCCTTTATTTTCTATAATACCGGAGGAAGCAGTGACGCTGCTCCAGCTCCTTTATTTTCTATAATACTGGAGGAAGTAGTGACGCTGCTCCAGCTCCTTTATTTTCTATAATACAGGAGGAAGCAGTGACGTTGCTCCAGCTCCTTTATATTCTACAATACAAGAGGAAGCAGAAACGCTCCTCCAGCACCTTTATTTTCTACAATACAGGAGGAAGCAGTGACGCTGCTCCAGCTCCTTTATTTTCTATAATAACGGAGGAAGCAGTGACGCTGCTCCAGATCCTTTATTTTCTATAACACAGGACGAAGCACTTACGCTGCTCCAGCTCCTTTATTTTCTATAATACAGGAGGAAGCAGTGACGTTGCTTCAGCTCCTTTATTTTCCATAATTTAGGTGGAAGCAAAAACGCTGCTCCAGCTCCTTTATTTTCTATAATGCATGAGGAAGCAGTGACGCTGCTCCAGCTCCTTTATTTTGTATAATACAAGAGGAAGCAGTGACGCTGCTCCAGCTCCTTTATTTTCTCTAATACCGGAGGAAGCAGTGACGCTGCTCCAGCTCCTTTATTTTCTATAATACAGGAGGAAGCAGAGAAGCTGCTCCAGCCAATTTATTTTCTATAATACAGGAGGAAGCAGTGACGCTGTTCCTGCCCCTTTATTTTCCATAATACTGGAGGAAGCAGTGACGCTGCTCCAGCTCCTTTATTTTCTATAAAACTGGAGGAAGCAGTTACGCTGCTCCAGCTCCTTTATTTTCTAAAATACAGGAGGAAGCAGTGACGTTGCTGCAGCTCCTTTATTTTCTATAATACACGACAAAGCACTTACGCTGCCGCAGCTCCTTTATTTTCTAAAATACAGGAGGAAGCAGTGACGCTGCTCCAGCTACTTTATTTTCTATAATAACGGAGGAAGCAGTGACGCTGCTCCAGATCCTTTATTTTCTACAACACAGGAGGAAGCAGTGACGCTGCTACATCTCCTTTATTTTCTATAATGCATGAGGAAGCAGTGACGCTGCTCCAGCTCCTTTATTTTCTATAATACAGGAGGAAGCAGTGACGTTGCTCCAGCTCCTTTATTTTCTATAATACCGGAGGAAGCAGTGACGCTGCTCCAGCTCCTTTATTTTCTATAATACTGGAGGAAGTAGTGACGCTGCTCCAGCTCCTTTATTTTCTATAATACAGGAGGAAGCAGTGACGTTGCTCCAGCTCCTTTATATTCTACAATACAAGAGGAAGCAGAAACGCTCCTCCAGCACCTTTATTTTCTACAATACAGGAGGAAGCAGTGACGCTGCTCCAGCTCCTTTATTTTCTATAATAACGGAGGAAGCAGTGACGCTGCTCCAGATCCTTTATTTTCTATAACACAGGACGAAGCACTTACGCTGCTCCAGCTCCTTTATTTTCTATAATACAGGAGGAAGCAGTGACGTTGCTTCAGCTCCTTTATTTTCCATAATTTAGGTGGAAGCAAAAACGCTGCTCCAGCTCCTTTATTTTCTATAATACAGGAGGAAGCAGTGACGCTGCTCCAGCTCCTTTATTTTCTATAATACAGGAGGAAGCAGTGACGTTGCTCCAGATCCTTTATTTTCTATAATGCAGGAGGAAGCAGTGACGCTGCTCCAGCTCCTTTATTTTCTATAATAGCGGAGGAAGCAGTGACGCTGCTCCAGATCCTTTATTTTCTATAATACAGGAGGAAGCAGTGACGCTGCTCCAGCTCCTATATTTTCTATAATCTCGGAGGAAGCAGTGACGCTGCTCCAGCTCCTTTATTTTCTATAATACTGGAGGAAGCAGTGACGCTGCTCCAGCTCCTTTATTTTCTATAATACCGGAGGAAGCAGTGACGCTGCTCCAGCTCCTTGATTTTCAATAATACATGAGGAAGCAGTGACGCTGCTCCAGCCCCTTTATTTTCTATAATACAGGAGGAAGCAGTGACGTTGCTCCAGCTCCTTTATTTTCTGCAATACAGGAGGAAGCAGAAACGCTGCTCCAGCTCCTTTATTTTCTATAATGCAGGAGGAAGCAGTGACGCTGCTCCAGCTCCTTTATTTTCTATAATAGCGGAGGAAGCAGTGACGCTGCTCCAGATCCTTTATTTTCTATAATACAGGAGGAAGCAGTGACGCTGCTCCAGCTCCTATATTTTCTGTAATCCCGGAGGAAGCAGTGACGCTGCTCCAGCTCCTTTATTTTCTATAATACAAGAGGAAGCAGTGACGCTGCTCCAGCTCCTTTATTTTCTATAATACAGGAGGAAGTAGAGACGCTGCTCCAGCTCCTTTATTTTCTATAATACAGGAGGAAGCAGTGACGCTGTTCCTGCTCTTTATTTTCTATAATACAGGAGGAAGCAGTGACGCTGCTCCAGCTCCTTTATTTTCTATAAAACAGGAGGAAGCAGAGACGCTGCTCCAGCTCCTTTATTTTCTATAATACAGGAGGAAGCAGAGACGCTGCTCGAGATCCTTTATTTTCTATCAGACATGAGGAAGCAGTGACGTTGCTCCAGCTCCTTTATTTTCTATAATACAGGAAGAAGCAGTGACGCTGCTCCAGCTCCTTTATTTTCGATAATGCATGCGGAAGCATTACGTTGCTCCAGCTCCTTTATTTTCTATAATAGAGGTGGAAGCAGAGACGCTGCTCCATCTCCTTTATTTTCTATAATACAGGAGGAAGCAGTGACGCTGCTCCAGACCCTTTATTTTCTATAATACAGGAGGAAGCAGTGACGCTGCTCCAGCTCCTATATTTTCTATAATGCATGAGGAAGCAGTGACGCTGCTCCAGCTCCTTTATTTTCTATAATACAAGAGGAAGCAGTGACGCTGCTCCAGCTCCTTTATTTTCTATAATACCGGAGGAAGCAGTGACGCTGCTCCAGCTCCTTTATTTTCTATAATACAGGAGGAAGCAGAGAAGCTGCTACAGCTACTTTATTTTCTATAATACACGAGGAAGCAGTGACGCTGTACCTGCCCCTTTATTTTCCATAATACTGGAGGAAGCAGTGACGCTGCTCCAGCTCCTTTATTTTCTATAAAACAGGAGGAAGCAGTTACGCTGCTCCAGCTCCTTTATTTTCTAAAATACAGGAGGAAGCAATGACGTTGCTCCAGCTCCTTTATTTTGTATAATACAGGTGGAAGCAGAAACGCTGCTCCAGCTCCTTTATTTTCTATAATACAGGAGGAAGCAGTGACGCTGCTCCAGCTCCTTTATTTTCTATTATACAGGAGGAAGCAGTGACATTGCTCCAGCTCCTTTATTTTCTACAAACAGGAGGAAGCAGAAACGCTGCTCCAGCTACTTTATTTTCTATAATACAGGAGGAAGCGGTGACGCTGCTCCAGCTCCTTTATTTTCTATAATACCGGAGGAAGCAGTGACGCTGCTCCAGATCCTTTATTTTCTATAATACAGGAGGAAGCAGTGACATTGCTCCAGATCCTTTATTTTCTACAATACAGGAGGAAGCAGAAACGCTGCTCCACCTCCTTTATTTTCTATAATACCGGAGGAAGCAGTGACGCTGCTCCAGATCCTTTATTTTCTATAATACCGGAGGAAGCAGTGACGCTGTTCCTGCCCCTTTATTTTCCATAATACTGGAGGAAGTAGTGACGCTGCTCCAGCTCCTTTATTTTCTATAAAACAGGAGGAAGCAGTGACGCTGCTCCATCTCCTTTATTTTCTATAATACAGGAGGAAGCAGAGACGCTGCTCCAGCTCCTTTATTTTCTACAATACAGGAGGAAGCAGTGACGCTGCTCCAGCTCCTTTATTTTCTATAATACCGGAGGAAGCAGTGACGCTGCTCCAGATCCTTTATTTTCTATAATACAGGAGGAAGCAGTGACGCTGCTCCAGCTCCTTTATTTTCTATAATGCAGGAGTTAGGAGAGACGCTGCTTCAGCTCCTTTATTTTCTATCATACTGGAGGAAGCAGCGACGCTGCTCCAGCTCCTTTATTTTTTAATAATACAGGAGGAAGCAGAGGCGCTGCTCCAGCTCCTTTATTTTCTATAATACAGGAGGAAGCAGTGACGCTGCTCCAGCTACTTTATTTTCTATAATACAGGAGGAAGCAGAGACGCTGCTCCAGCTCCTTTATTTTCTATAATACAGGAGGAAGCAGTGAGTCTGCTCCAGCTCCTTTATTTTCTTTCATGCAGGAGGACGCAGTGACGCTGCTCCAGCTCCTTTATTTTCTATAATACAGGAGGAAGCAGTGACGCTGCTCCAGCTCCTTTATTTTCTATAATACCGGTGGAACCAGTGACGCTGCTCCAGCTCCTTTATTTTCTACAATACAGCAGGAAGCAGAAACGCTTCTCCCGCTCGTTTATTTTCTATAATACAGGAGGAAGCAGTGACGCTGCTCCAGCTCCTTTATTTTCTATAATACAAGAGGAAGCAGTGTGTGCTCCAGCTCCTTTATTTTCTATAATACAGGAGGAAGTAGTGACGCTGCTCCAGCTCCTTTATTTTCTATAATGCAGGAGGCAGTACAGACGCTGCTACAGCTCCTTTATTTTCTATAATACAAGAGGAAGCAGTGACGCTGCTCCAACTCCATTATTTTCTGTAATACAGGAGGAAGCAGAGACGCTGCTCCAGCTCCTTTCTTTTCTATAATACAGGAGGAAGCACTGATGTGCTCCAGCTCCTTAATTTTCTTTAATACAGGAGGAAGCAGTGACGCTGCTCCAGCTCCTTTATTTTCAAAAATGCAGGAGGAAGTAGAGACGCTGCTTCATCTCCTTTATATTCTATAATACTGGAGGAAGCAGTGACGCTGCTCCAGCTCCTTTATTTTCTGTAATACAGTAGGAAGCAGAGACGCTGCTCCAGCTCCTTTATTTTCTATAATACAGGAGGAAACAGTGAATCTGCTCCAGCTCCTTTATTTTCTATAATACAGGAGGAAGCAGTGACGCTGCTCCAGCTCCTTTATTTTCTATAATACAGGAGGAAGCAGTGACGCTGCTCCAGCTCCTTTATTTTCTATAATACAGGAGGAAGCAGTGACGCTGCTCCAACTCCTTTATTTTCTATAATACATGAGGAAGAAGAGACACGGCTCCAGCTCCTTTTTTTCTTTATTACGGGAGGAAGCAGTGACGCTGCGCCAGCTCCTTTATTTTCTATAATACGGGAGGAAGCAGTGACGATGCTCCAGCTCCTTTATTTTCTATAATACATGAGGAAGATGAGACACGGCTCCAGCTCCGTTATTTTGTTTAATACGGGAGGAAGCAGTGACGCTGCTCCAGCTCCTTTATTTTCTATAATACAGGAGGAAGCAGTGACGCTGCTCAAGCTCCTTTATTTTCTATAATACCGGAGGAAGCAGTGACGCTGCTCCAGCTCCTTTATTTTCTATAATACAGGAGGAAGCAGAGAAGCTGCTACAGCTACTTTATTTTCTATAATACAGGAGGAAGCAGTGACGCTGTTCCTGCCCCTTTATTTTCCATAATACTGGAGGAAGCAGTGACGCTGATCCAGCTCCTTTATTTTCGAGAAAACAGGAGGAAGCAGTTACGCTGCTCCAGTTCCTTTATTTTCTAAAATACAGGAGGAAGCAATGACGTTGCTGCAGCTCCTTTATTTTGTATAATACAGGACGAAGCACTTACGCTGATCCAGCTCCCTTATTTTCTAAAATACAGGAGGAAGCAGTGACGTTGCTTCAGCTCCTTTATTTTCAATAATACAGGTGGAAGCAGAAACGCTGCTCCAGCTCCTTTATTTTCTATAATACAGGAGGAAGTAGTGACGCTGCTCCAGCTCCTTTATTTTCTATAATACAGGAGAAAGCAGTGACGCTGCTCCAGCTCCTTTGTTTTCTACAATACAAGAGGAAGCAGAAACGCTGCTCCAGCACCTTTATTTTCTACAATACATGAGGAAGCAGTGACGCTGCTCCAGCTCCTTTATTTTCTATAATAACGGAGGAGGTAGTGACGCTGCTCCAGATCCTTTATTTTCTATAATACAGGAGGAAGCAGTGACGCTGCTCCATCTACTTTATTTTCTATAATGCATGAGGAAGCAGTGACGCTGCTCCAGCTCCTTTATTTTCTATAATACAGGAGGAAGCAGTGACGTTGCTCCAGCTCCTTTATTTTCTATAATACAGGACGAAGCACTTACGCTGCTCCAGCTCCTTTATTTTCTATAATACAGGAGGAAGCAGTGACGCTGCTCCAGCTCCTTTATTTTCTATAATACCGGAGGAAGGAGTGACGCTGCTCCAGATACTTTATTTTCTATATTACAGGAGGAAGTAGTGACGCTGCTCCAGCTCCTATATTTTGTATAATACAAGAGAAGCAGTGACGCTGCTCCAGCTCCTTTATTTTCTCTAATACCGGAGGAAGCAGTGACGCTGCTCCAGCTCCTTTATTTTCTATAATACAGGAGGAAGCAGAGAAGCTGCTCCCGCAACTTTATTTTCTATAATACAGGAGGAAGCAGTGACGCTGTTCCTGCCCCTTTATTTTCCATAATACTGGAGGAAGCAGTGACGCTGCTCCAGCTCCTTTATTTTCTATAAAACAGGAGGAAGCATTGACGTTGCTGCAGCTCCTTTATTTTCTATAATACACGACAAAGCCCTTACGCTGCCGCAGCTCCTTTATTTTCTAAAATACAGGAGGAAGCAGTGACGTTGCTTCAGCTCCTTTATTTTCTATAATACAGGTGGAAGCAGAAACGCTGCTCCAGCTCCTTTATTTTCTATAATACAGGAGGAAGTAGTGACGCTGCTCCAGCTCCATTATTTTCTATAATACAGGAGGAAGCAGAAACGCTGCTCCAGCTCCTTTATTTTCTATAATACAGGAGGAAGTAGTGACGCTGCTCCAGCTCCATTATTTTCTATAATACAGGAGGAAGCAGAAACGCTGCTCCAGCTCCTTTATTTTCTACAGTACAAGAGGAAGCAGTGACACTGCTCCAGCTACTTTATTTTCTATAATAACGGAGGAAGCAGTGACGCAGCTCCAGATCCTTTATTTTCTACAACACAGGAGGAAGCAGTGACGCTGCTACATCTCCTTTATTTTCTATAATGCATGAGGAAGCAGTGACGCTGCTCCAGCTCCTTTATTTTCTATAATACAGGAGGAAGCAGTGACGTTGCTCCAGCTCCTTTATTTTCTATAATACCGGAGGAAGCAGTGACGCTGCTCCAGCTCCTTTATTTTCTATAATAACGGAGGAAGCAGTGACGCTGCTCCAGATCCTTTATTTTCTATAACACAGGACGAAGCACTTACGCTGCTCCAGCTCCTTTATTTTCTATAATACAGGAGGAAGCAGTGACGTTGCTTCAGCTCCTTTATTTTCCATAATTTAGGTGGAAGCAAAAACGCTGCTCCAGCTCCTTTATTTTCTATAATACAGGAGGAAGCTGTGACATTGCTCCAGCTCCTTTATTTTCTACAATACAGGAGGAAGCAGAAACGCTGCTCCAGCTACTTTATTTTCTATAATACAGGAGGAAGCAGTGACGCTGCTCCAGCTCCTTTATTTTCTATAATACCGGAGGAAGCAGTGACGCTGCTCCAGTTCCTTTATTTTCTATAATACAGGAGGAAGCAGTGACGCTGCTCCAGCTCCATTTTTTCTATAATACTGGAGGAAGCAGTGACGCTGCTCCAGCTCCTTTATTTTCTATAATACAGGAGGAAGCAGTGACGCTGCTCCAGCTCCTTTATTTTCTATAATACAGGAGGAAGCAGAGACGCTGCTCCAGCTACTTTATTTTCTATAATACAGGAGGAAGCAGTGACGCTGTTCCTGCTCTTTATTTTCTATAATACAGGAGGAAGCAGTGACGCTGCTCCAGCTCCTTTATTTTCTATAAAACAGGAGGAAGCAGAGACGCTGCTCCAGCTCCTTTATTTTCTATAATACAGGAGGAAGCAGAGACGCTGCTCGAGATCCTTTATTTTCTATAAGACATGAGGAAGCAGTGACGTTGCTCCAGCTCCTTTATTTTCTATAATACAGGAAGAAGCAGTGACGCTGCTCCAGCTCCTTTATTTTCTATAATGCATGAGGAAGCATGACGTTGCTCCAGCTCCTTTATTTTGTATAATAGAGGTGGAAGCAGAGACGCTGCTCAATCTCCTTTATTTTCTATAATACAGGAGGAAGCAGTGACGCTGCTCAAGCTCCTTTATTTTCTATAATACCGGAGGAAGCAGTGACGCTGCTCCAGATCCTTTATTTTCTATAATACAGGAGGAAGCAGTGACGCTGCTCCAGCTCCTATATTTTCTATAATGCATGAGGAAGCAGTGACGCTGCTCCAGCTCCTTTATTTTGTATAATACCAGAGGGAGCAGTGACGCTGCTCCAGCTCCTTTATTTTCTATAATACAGGAGGAAGCAGTGACGCTGCTCCAGCTCCTTTATTTTCTATAATCCATGAGGAAGCAGTGACGTTGCTCCAGCTCATTTATTTTCTATAATACAGGAAGAAGCAGTGACGCTGCTCTAGCTCCTTTATTTTCTATAATACAGGAGGACGCAGTGACGTTGCTTCAGCTCCTTTATTTTCTATAATACAGCTGGAAGCAGAAACGCTGCTCCAGCTCCTTTATTTTCTATAATACAGGAGGAAGCAGTGACGCTGCTCCAGCTCCTTTATTTTCTATAATGCAGGAGGAAGCAGTGACATTGCTCCAGCTCCTTTATTTTCTACAATACAGGAGGAAGCAGAAACGCTGCTCCAGCTACTTTATTTTCGATAATACAGGAGGAAGCAGTGACGCAGCTCAAGCTCCTTTATTTTCTATAACACCGGAGGAAGCAGTGACGCTGCTCCAGATCCTTTATTTTCTATAATACGGGAGGAAGCAGTGACGCTGCTCCAGCTCCTATATTTTCTATAATGCATGAGGAAGCAGTGACGCTGCTCCAGCTCCTTTATTTTCTATAATACAAGAGGAAGCAGTGACGCTGCTCCAGCTCCTTTATTTTCTCTAATACCGGAGGAAGCAGTGACGCTGCTCCAGCTCCTTTATTTTCTATAATACAGGAGGAAGCAGAGAAGCTGCTACAGCTACTTTATTTTCTATAATACAGGAGGAAGCAGTGACGCTGTTCCTGCCCCTTTATTTTCCATAATACTGGAGGAAGCAGTGACGCTGATCCAGCTCCTTTATTTTCGAGAAAACAGGAGGAAGCAGTTACGCTGCTCCAGCTCCTTTATTTTCTAAAATACAGGAGGAAGCAATGACGTTGCTGCAGCTCCTTTATTTTGTATAATACAGGACGAAGCACTTACGCTGATCCAGCTCCTTTATTTTCTAAAATACAGGAGGAAGCAGTGACGTTGCTTCAGCTCCTTTATTTTCAATAATACAGGTGGAAGCAGAAACGCTGATCCAGCTCCTTTATTTTCTATAATACAGGAGGAAGTAGTGACGCTGCTCCAGCTCCTTTATTTTCTATAATACAGGAGAAAGCAGTAACGCTGCTCCAGCTCCTTTGTTTTCTACAATACAAGAGGAAGCAGAAACGCTGCTCCAGCACCTTTATTTTCTACAATACATGAGGAAGCAGTGACGCTGCTCCAGCTCCTTTATTTTCTATAATAACGGAGGAAGTAGTGACGCTGCTCCAGATCCTTTATTTTGCATAATACAGGAGGAAGCAGTGACGCTGCTACATCTACTTTATTTTCTATAATGCATGAGGAAGCAGTGACGCTGCTCCAGCTCCTTTATTTTCTATAATACAGGAGGAAGCAGTGACGTTGCTCCAGCTCCTTTATTTTCTATAATACAGGACGAAGCACTTACGCTGCTCCAGCTCCTTTATTTTCTATAATACAGGAGGAAGCAGTGACGCTGCGCCAGCTCCTTTATTTTCTATAATACCGGAGGAAGCAGTGACGCTACTCCAGATACTTTATTTTCTATAATACAGGAGGAAGTAGTGACGCTGCTCCAGCTCCTATATTTTCTATAATGCATGAGGAAGCAGTGACGCTGCTCCAGCTCCTTTATTTTGTATAATACAAGAGGAAGCAGTGACGCTGCTCCAGCTCCTTTATTTTCTCTAATACCGGAGGAAGCAGTGACGCTGCTCCAGCTCCTTTATTTTCTATAATACAGGAGGAAGCAGAGAAGCTGCTCCAGCTACTTTATTTTCTATAATACAGGAGGAAGCAGTGACGCTGTTCCTGCCCCTTTATTTTCCATAATACTGGAGGAAGCAGTGACGCTGCTCCAGCTCCTTTATTTTCTATAAAACAGGAGGAAGCAGTTACGCTGCTCCAGCTCCTTTATTTTCTAAAATACAGGAGGAAGCAGTGACGTTGCTGCAGCTCCTTTATTTTCTATAATACACGACAAAGCACTTACGCTGCCGCAGCTCCTTTATTTTCTAAAATACAGGAGGAAGCAGTGACGCTGCTCCAGCTACTTTATTTTCTATAATAACGGAGGAAGCAGTGACGCTGCTCCAGATCCTTTATTTTCTACAACACAGGAGGAAGCAGTGACGCTTCTACATCTCCTTTATTTTCTATAATGCATGAGGAAGCAGTGACGCTGCTCCAGCTCCTTTATTTTCTATAATACAGGAGGAAGCAGTGACGTTGCTCCAGCTCCTTTATTTTCTATAATACCGGAGGAAGCAGTGACGCTGCTCCAGCTCCTTTATTTTCTATAATACTGGAGGAAGTAGTGACGCTGCTCCAGCTCCTTTATTTTCTATAATACAGGAGGAAGCAGTGACGTTGCTCCAGCTCCTTTATATTCTACAATACAAGAGGAAGCAGAAACGCTCCTCCAGCACCTTTATTTTCTACAATACAGGAGGAAGCAGTGACGCTGCTCCAGCTCCTTTATTTTCTATAATAACGGAGGAAGCAGTGACGCTGCTCCAGATCCTTTATTTTCTATAACACAGGACGAAGCACTTACGCTGCTCCAGCTCCTTTATTTCCTATAATACAGGAGGAAGCAGTGACGTTGCTTCAGCTCCTTTATTTTCCATAATTTAGGTGGAAGCAAAAACGCTGCTCCAGCTCCTTTATTTTCTATAATGCATGAGGAAGCAGTGACGCTGCTCCAGCTCCTTTATTTTGTATAATACAAGAGGAAGCAGTGACGCTGCTCCAGCTCCTTTATTTTCTCTAATACCGGAGGAAGCAGTGACGCTGCTCCAGCTCCTTTATTTTCTATAATACAGGAGGAAGCAGAGAAGCTGCTCCAGCTACTTTATTTTCTATAATACAGGAGGAAGCAGTGACGCTGTTCCTGCCCCTTTATTTTCCATAATACTGGAGGAAGCAGTGACGCTGCTCCAGCTCCTTTATTTTCTATAAAACAGGAGGAAGCAGTTACGCTGCTCCAGCTCCTTTATTTTCTAAAATACAGGAGGAAGCAGTGACGTTGCTGCAGCTCCTTTATTTTCTATAATACACGACAAAGCACTTACGCTGCCGCAGCTCCTTTATTTTCTAAAATACAGGAGGAAGCAGTGACGCTGCTCCAGCTACTTTATTTTCTATAATAACGGAGGAAGCAGTGACGCTGCTCCAGATCCTTTATTTTCTACAACACAGGAGGAAGCAGTGACGCTGCTACATCTCCTTTATTTTCTATAATGCATGAGGAAGCAGTGACGCTGCTCCAGCTCCTTTATTTTCTATAATACAGGAGGAAGCAGTGACGTTGCTCCAGCTCCTTTATTTTCTATAATACCGGAGGAAGCAGTGACGCTGCTCCAGC
The DNA here is from genome assembly GCF_047496795.1 of Chiloscyllium punctatum. Lineage (NCBI taxonomy): Eukaryota > Metazoa > Chordata > Chondrichthyes > Orectolobiformes > Hemiscylliidae > Chiloscyllium > Chiloscyllium punctatum. The sequence goes on along the minus strand of NC_092759.1, from coordinate 70,595,136 downwards.
TCCTTTATTTTCTATAATACTGGAGGAAGTAGTGACGCTGCTCCAGCTCCTTTATTTTCTATAATACAGGAGGAAGCAGTGACGTTGCTCCAGCTCCTTTATATTCTACAATACAAGAGGAAGCAGAAACGCTCCTCCAGCACCTTTATTTTCTACAATACAGGAGGAAGCAGTGACGCTGCTCCAGCTCCTTTATTTTCTATAATAACGGAGGAAGCAGTGACGCTGCTCCAGATCCTTTATTTTCTATAACACAGGACGAAGCACTTACGCTGCTCCAGCTCCTTTATTTTCTATAATACAGGAGGAAGCAGTGACGTTGCTTCAGCTCCTTTATTTTCCATAATTTAGGTGGAAGCAAAAACGCTGCTCCAGCTCCTTTATTTTCTATAATACAGGAGGAAGCAGTGACGCTGCTCCAGCTCCTTTATTTTCTATAATACAGGAGGAAGCAGTGACGTTGCTCCAGATCCTTTATTTTCTATAATGCAGGAGGAAGCAGTGACGCTGCTCCAGCTCCTTTATTTTCTATAATAGCGGAGGAAGCAGTGACGCTGCTCCAGATCCTTTATTTTCTATAATACAGGAGGAAGCAGTGACGCTGCTCCAGCTCCTATATTTTCTATAATCTCGGAGGAAGCAGTGACGCTGCTCCAGCTCCTTTATTTTCTATAATACAAGAGGAAGCAGTGACGCTGCTCCAGCTCCTTTATTTTCTATAATACCGGAGGAAGCAGTGACGCTGCTCCAGCTCCTTGATTTTCTATAATACATGAGGAAGCAGTGACGCTGCTCCAGCCCCTTTATTTTCTATAATACAGGAGGAAGCAGTGACGTTGCTCCAGCTCCTTTATTTTCTGCAATACAGGAGGAAGCAGAAACGCTGCTCCAGCTCCTTTATTTTCTATAATGCAGGAGGAAGCAGTGACGCTGCTCCAGCTCCTTTATTTTCTATAATAGCGGAGGAAGCAGTGACGCTGCTCCAGATCCTTTATTTTCTATAATACAGGAGGAAGCAGTGACGCTGCTCCAGCTCCTATATTTTCTGTAATCCCGGAGGAAGCAGTGACGCTGCTCCAGCTCCTTTATTTTCTATAATACAAGAGGAAGCAGTGACGCTGCTCCAGCTCCTTTATTTTCTATAATACAGGAGGAAGTAGAGACGCTGCTCCAGCTCCTTTATTTTCTATAATACAGGAGGAAGCAGTGACGCTGTTCCTGCTCTTTATTTTCTATAATACAGGAGGAAGCAGTGACGCTGCTCCAGCTCCTTTATTTTCTATAAAACAGGAGGAAGCAGAGACGCTGCTCCAGCTCCTTTATTTTCTATAATACAGGAGGAAGCAGAGACGCTGCTCGAGATCCTTTATTTTCTATCAGACATGAGGAAGCAGTGACGTTGCTCCAGCTCCTTTATTTTCTATAATACAGGAAGAAGCAGTGACGCTGCTCCAGCTCCTTTATTTTCGATAATGCATGAGGAAGCATTACGTTGCTCCAGCTCCTTTATTTTCTATAATAGAGGTGGAAGCAGAGACGCTGCTCCATCTCCTTTATTTTCTATAATACAGGAGGAAGCAGTGACGCTGCTCCAGACCCTTTATTTTCTATAATACAGGAGGAAGCAGTGACGCTGCTCCAGCTCCTATATTTTCTATAATGCATGAGGAAGCAGTGACGCTGCTCCAGCTCCTTTATTTTCTATAATACAAGAGGAAGCAGTGACGCTGCTCCAGCTCCTTTATTTTCTATAATACCGGAGGAAGCAGTGACGCTGCTCCAGCTCCTTTATTTTCTATAATACAGGAGGAAGCAGAGAAGCTGCTACAGCTACTTTATTTTCTATAATACACGAGGAAGCAGTGACGCTGTACCTGCCCCTTTATTTTCCATAATACTGGAGGAAGCAGTGACGCTGCTCCATCTCCTTTATTTTCTATAAAACAGGAGGAAGCAGTTACGCTGCTCCAGCTCCTTTATTTTCTAAAATACAGGAGGAAGCAATGACGTTGCTCCAGCTCCTTTATTTTGTATAATACAGGTGGAAGCAGAAACGCTGCTCCAGCTCCTTTATTTTCTATAATACAGGAGGAAGCAGTGACGCTGCTCCAGCTCCTTTATTTTCTATTATACAGGAGGAAGCAGTGACATTGCTCCAGCTCCTTTATTTTCTACAAACAGGAGGAAGCAGAAACGCTGCTCCAGCTACTTTATTTTCTATAATACAGGAGGAAGCGGTGACGCTGCTCCAGCTCCTTTATTTTCTATAATACCGGAGGAAGCAGTGACGCTGCTCCAGATCCTTTATTTTCTATAATACAGGAGGAAGCAGTGACATTGCTCCAGATCCTTTATTTTCTACAATACAGGAGGAAGCAGAAACGCTGCTCCACCTCCTTTATTTTCTATAATACCGGAGGAAGCAGTGACGCTGCTCCAGATCCTTTATTTTCTATAATACCGGAGGAAGCAGTGACGCTGTTCTTGCCCCTTTATTTTCCATAATACTGGAGGAAGTAGTGACGCTGCTCCAGCTCCTTTATTTTCTATAAAACAGGAGGAAGCAGTGACGCTGCTCCATCTCCTTTATTTTCTATAATACAGGAGGAAGCAGAGACGCTGCTCCAGCTCCTTTATTTTCTACAATACAGGAGGAAGCAGTGACGCTGCTCCAGCTCCTTTATTTTCTATAATACCGGAGGAAGCAGTGACGCTGCTCCAGATCCTTTATTTTCTATAATACAGGAGGAAGCAGTGACGCTGCTCCAGCTCCTTTATTTTCTATAATGCAGGAGTTAGGAGAGACGCTGCTTCAGCTCCTTTATTTTCTATCATACTGGAGGAAGCAGCGACGCTGCTCCAGCTCCTTTATTTTTTAATAATACAGGAGGAAGCAGAGGCGCTGCTCCAGCTCCTTTATTTTCTATAATACAGGAGGAAGCAGGGACGCTGCTCCAGCTACTTTATTTTCTATAATACAGGAGGAAGCAGAGACGCTGCTCCAGCTCCTTTATTTTCTATAATACAGGAGGAAGCAGTGAGTCTGCTCCAGCTCCTTTATTTTCTTTCATGCAGGAGGACGCAGTGACGCTGCTCCAGCTCCTTTATTTTCTATAATACAGGAGGAAGCAGTGACGCTGCTCCAGCTCCTTTATTTTCTATAATACCGGTGGAACCAGTGACGCTGCTCCAGCTCCTTTATTTTCTACAATACAGCAGGAAGCAGAAACGCTTCTCCCGCTCGTTTATTTTCTATAATACAGGAGGAAGCAGTGACGCTGCTCCAGCTCCTTTATTTTCTATAATTCAAGAGGAAGCAGTGTGTGCTCCAGCTCCTTTATTTTCTATAATACAGGAGGAAGTAGTGACGCTGCTCCAGCTCCTTTATTTTCTATAATGCAGGAGGCAGTACAGACGCTGCTACAGCTCCTTTATTTTCTATAATACTAGAGGAAGCAGTGACGCTGCTCCAACTCCATTATTTTCTGTAATACAGGAGGAAGCAGAGACGCTGCTCCAGCTCCTTTCTTTTCTATAATACAGGAGGAAGCACTGATGTTCTCCAGCTCCTTAATTTTCTTTAATACAGGAGGAAGCAGTGACGCTGCTCCAGCTCCTTTATTTTCAAAAATGCAGGAGGAAGTAGAGACGCTGCTTCTGCTCCTTTATTTTCTATAATACTGGAGGAAGCAGTGACGCTGCTCCAGCTCCTTTATTTTCTGTAATACAGTAGGAAGCAGAGACGCTGCTCCAGCTCCTTTATTTTCTATAATACAGGAGGAAACAGTGAATCTGCTCCAGCTCCTTTATTTTCTATAATACAGGAGGAAGCAGTGACGCTGCTCCAGCTCCTTTATTTTCTATAATACAGGAGGAAGCAGTGACGCTGCTCCAGCTCCTTTATTTTCTATAATACAGGAGGAAGCAGTGACGCTGCTCCAACTCCTTTATTTTCTATAATACATGAGGAAGAAGAGACACGGCTCCAGCTCCTTTTTTTCTTTATTACGGGAGGAAGCAGTGACGCTGCGCCAGCTCCTTTATTTTCTATAATACGGGAGGAAGCAGTGACGATGCTCCAGCTCCTTTATTTTCTATAATACATGAGGAAGATGAGACACGGCTCCAGCTCCGTTATTTTGTTTAATACGGGAGGAAGCAGTGACGCTGCTCCAGCTCCTTTATTTTCTATAATACAGGAGGAAGCAGTGACGCTGCTCAAGCTCCTTTATTTTCTATAATACAGGAGGAAGCAGGGACGCTGCTCCAGCTCCTTTATTTTCTATAATACAGGAGGAAGCAGTGACGCTGCTCCAGCTCCTTTATTTTCTATAATGCATGAGGAAGCAGTGACGCTGCTCCAGCTCCTTTATTTTGTATAATACAAGAGGAAGCAGTGACGCTGCTCCAGCTCCTTTATTTTCTATAATACAGGAGGAAGCAGTGACGCTGCTCCAGCTCCTTTATTTTCTATAATACAGGAGGAAGCAGTGACGCTGCTTCAGCGCCTTTATTTTCTATAATGCAGGAGGAAGTAGAGACGCTGCTTCAGCTCCTTTATTTTCTATAATACAAGAGGAAGCAGTGACGCTGCTCCAACTCCATTATTTTCTGTAATAGAGGAGGAAGCAAAGACGCTGCTCCAGCTCCTTTATTTTCTATAATGCAGGAGGAAGCAGTGACTCTGCTCCAGCTCCTTTATTTTCTATAATACAGGAGGAAGCAGTGACGCTGCTCCAGCTCCTTTATTTTCTATAATACAGGAGGAAGCAGTGACTCTGCTCCAGCTCCTTTATTTTCAATAATACAGGAGGAAGCAGTGACGTTGCTCCAGCTCCTTTATTTTCTATAATACAGGAAGAAGCAGTGACGCTGCTCCAGCTCCTTTATTTTCTATAACACAGGAGGACGCAGTGACGTTGCTTCTGCTCCTTTATTTTCTGTAATACAGGAGGAAGCAGTGACGCTGCTCCAGCTCCTTTATTTTCTATTATACAGGAGGAAGCAGTGACATTGCTCCAGCTCCTTTATTTTCTACAAACAGGAGGAAGCAGAAACGCTGCTCCAGCTACTTTATTTTGTATAAAACAGGAGGAAGCGGTGACGCTGCTCCAGCTCCTTTATTTTCTATAATACCGGAGGAAGCAGTGACGCTGCTCCAGATCCTTTATTTTCTATAATACAGGAGGAAGCAGTGACATTGCTCCAGATCCTTTATTTTCTACAATACAGGAGGAAGCAGAAACGCTGCTCCACCTCCTTTATTTTCTATAATCCCGGAGGAAGCAGTGACGCTGCTCCAGATCCTTTATTTTCTATAATACAGGAGGAAGCAGTGACGCTGCTCCAGCTCCTATATTTTCTATAATGCATGAGGAAGCAGTGACGCTGCTCCAGCTCCTTTACTTTGTATAATACAAGAGGAAGCAGTGACGCTGCTCCAACTCCTTTATTTTCTATAATACAGGAGGAAGCAGTGACGCTGCTCCAGCTCCTTTATTTTCTATAATACAAGAGGAAGCAGTGATATGCTCCAGCTCCTTTATTTTCTATAATACAGGAGGAAGCAGTGACGCTGCTTCAGCTCCTTTATTTTGTATAATACTGGAGGAAGGAGAGACGCTGCTTCAGCTCCTTTATTTTCTATAATACAAGAGGAAGCAGTGACGCTACTCCAACTCCATTATTTTCTGTAATAGAGGAGGAAGCAGAGACGCTGCTCTAGCTCCTTTATTTTCTATAATACAGGAGGAAGTAGTGACTCTGCTCCAGCTCCTTTATTTTCTATAATAGAGGAGGAAGCAGTGACGCTGCTCCAGCTCCTTTATTTTCTATAATACAGGAGGAAGCAGTGACTCTGCTCCAGCTCCTTTATTTTCAATAATACAGGAGGAAGCAGTGACGTTGCTCCAGCTCCTTTATTTTCTATAATACAGGAAGAAGCAGTGACGCTGCTCCAGCTCCTTTATTTTCTATAACACAGGAGGACGCAGTGACGTTGCTTCAGCTCCTTTATTTTCTATAATACTGGTGGAAGCAGAAACGCTGCTCAGCTCCTTTATTTTCTATAAAACAGGAGGAAGCAGTGACGCTGCTCCAGCTCCTTTATTTTCTATAATACAGGAGGAAGCAGTGACATTGCTCCAGCTCCTTTATTTTCTACAATACAGGAGGAAGCAGAAACGCTGCTCCAGCTACTTTATTTTCTATAATACAGGAGGAAGCAGTGACGCTGCTCCAGCTCCTTTATTTTCTATAATACAGGAGGAAGCAGTGACGCTGCACCAGATCCTTTATTTTCTATAATACAGGAGGAAACAGTGACGCTGCTCCAGCTCCTATATTTTCTATAATGCATGAGGAAGCAGTGACGCTGCTCCAGCTCCTTTATTTTGTATAATACAAGAGGAAGCAGTGACGCTGCTCCAGCTCCTTTATTTTCTATAATACAGGAGGAAGCAGTGACGCTGCTCCAGCTCCATTATTTTCTATAATACCGGAGGAAGCAGTGACGCTGTTCCTGCCCCTTTATTTTCGATAATACTGGAGGAAGTAGTGACGCTGCTCCAGCTCCTTTATTTTCTATAAAACAGGAGGAAGCAGTGACGCTGCTCCATCTCCTTTATTTTCTATAATACAGGAGGAAGCAGAGACGCTGCTCCAGCTCCTTTATTTTCTACAATACAGGAGGAAGCAGTGACGCTGCTCCAGCTCCTTTATTTTCTATAATACCGGAGGAAGCAGTGACGCTGCTCCAGATCCTTTATTTTCTATAATACAGGAGGAAGCAGTGACGCTGCTTCGGCTCCTTTATTTTCTATAATGCAGGAGTTAGGAGAGACGCTGCTTCAGCTCCTTTATTTTCTATAATACTGGAGGAAGCAGCGACGCTGCTCCAGCTCCTTTATTTTTTAATAATACAGGAGGAAGCAGAGGCGCTGCTCCAGCTCCTTTATTTTCTATAATACAGGAGGAAGCAGTGACGCTGCTCCAGATACTTTATTTTCTATAATACAGGAGGAAGCAGAGACGCTGCTCCAGCTCCTTTATTTTCTATAATACAGGAGGAAGCAGTGACTCTGCTCCAGCTCCTTTATTTTCTATAATACAGGAGGAAGCAGTGACGCTGCTCCAGCTCCTTTATTTTCTATAATACAGGAGGAAGCAGTGACGCTGCTCCAGCTCCTTTATTTTCTATAATACAGGAGGAAGCAGTGACGCTGCTCCAGCTCCTTTATTTTCTGTTATACAGGAGGAAGCAGTGATGTGCTTTAGCTCCTTTATTTTCTATAATACAGGAGGAAGTAGTGACGCTGCTCCAGCTCCTTTATTTTCTATAATGCAGGAGGAAGTACAGACGCTGCTACAGCTCCTTTATTTTCTATAATACAAGAGGAAGCAGTGACGCTGCTCCAACTCCATTATTTTCTGTAATACAGGAGGAAGCAGAGACACGGCTCCAGCTCCTTTTTTTCTTTATTACGGGAGGAAGCAGTGACGCTGCGCCAGCTCCTTTATTTTCTATAATACGGGAGGAAGCAGTGACGATGCTCCAGCTTCTTTATTTTCTATAATACATGAGGAAGCAGAGACACGGCTCCAGCTCCTTTTTTTCTTTATTACGGGAGGAAGCAGTGACGCTGCGCCAGCTCCTTTATTTTCTATAATACAGGAGGAAGCAGTGACGCTGCTCCAGCTCCTTTATTTTCTATAATACAGGAGGAAGCAGTGACGCTGCTCCAGCTCCTTTATTTTCTATAATACAGGAGGAAGCAGTGACGCTGCTCCAGCTCCTTTATTTTCTATAATACAAGAGGAAGCAGTGATGTGCTCCAGCTCCTTTATTTTCTATAATACAGGAGGAAGTAGTGACGCTGCTCCAGCTCCTTTATTTTCTATAATGCAGGAGGAAGTACAGACGCTGCTACAGCTCCTTTATTTTCTATAATACAAGAGGAAGCAGTGACGCTGCTCCAACTCCATTATTTTCTGTAATACAGGAGGAAGCAGAGACACGGCTCCAGCTCCTTTTTTTCTTTATTACGGGAGGAAGCAGTGACGCTGCGCCAGCTCCTTTATTTTCTATAATACGGGAGGAAGCAGTGACGATGCTCCAGCTTCTTTATTTTCTATAATACAGGATGAAGCAGTGACGCTGCTCCAGCTCCTTTATTTTCTATAATACAGGAGGAAGCAGTGACTCTGCTCCAGCTCCTTTATTTTCTATAATACAGGAGGAAGCAGTGACTCTGCTCCAGCTCCTTTATTTTCAATAATACAGGAGGAAGCAGTGACGTTGCTCCAGCTCCTTTATTTTCTATAATACAGGAAGAAGCAGTGACGCTGCTCCAGCTCCTTTATTTTCTACAATACCGGAGGAAGCAGTGACGCTGGTCCAGCTCCTTTATTTTCTATAATACAGGAGGAAGCAGGGACGCTGCTCCAGCTCCTTTATTTTCTATAATACAGGAGGAAGCGGTGACGCTGCTCCAGCTCCTTTATTTTCTATAATGCATGAGGAAGCAGTGACGCTGCTCCAGCTCCTTTATTTTGTATAATACAAGAGGAAGCAGTGACGCTGCTCCAGCTCCTTTATTTTCTATAATACAGGAGGAAGCAGTGACGCTGCTCCAGCTCCTTTATTTTCGATAATACAAGAGGAAGCAGTGATGTGCTCCAGCTCCTTTATTTTCTATAATACAGGAGGAAGCAGTGACGCTGCTTCAGCGCCTTTATTTTCTATAATGCAGGAGGAAGTAGAGACGCTGCTTCAGCTCCTTTATTTTCTATAATACAAGAGGAAGCAGTGACGCTGCTCCAACTCCATTATTTTCTGTAATAGAGGAGGAAGCAGTGACTCTGCTCCAGCTCCTTTATTTTCTATAATACAGGAGGAAGCAGTGACGCTGCTCCAGCTCCTTTATTTTCTATAATACAGGAGGAAGCAGTGACTCTGCTCCAGCTCCTTTATTTTCAATAATACAGGAGGAAGCAGTGACGTTGCTCCAGCTCCTTTATTTTCTATTATACAGGAGGAAGCAGTGACATTGCTCCAGCTCCTTTATTTTCTACAAACAGGAGGAAGCAGAAACGCTGCTCCAGCTACTTTATTTTCTATAATACAGAAGGAAGCGGTGACGCTGCTACAGCTCCTATATTTTCTATAATACCGGAGGAAGCAGTGACGCTGCTCCAGATCCTTTATTTTCTATAATACAGGAGGAAGCAGTGACATTGCTCCAGATCCTTTATTTTCTACAATACAGGAGGAAGCAGAAACGCTGCTCCACCTCCTTTATTTTCTATAATACCGGAGGAAGCAGTGACGCTGCTCCAGATCCTTTATTTTCTATAATACTGGAGGAAGCAGTGACGCTGCTCCAGCTCCTATATTTTCTATAATGCATGAGGAAGCAGTGACGCTGCTCCAGCTCCTTTACTTTGTATAATACAAGAGGAAGCAGTGACGCTGCTCCAACTCCTTTATTTTCTATAATACAGGAGGAAGCAGTGACGCTGCTCCAGCTCCTTTATTTTCTATAATACAAGAGGAAGCAGTGATGTGCTCCATCTCCTTTATTTTCTATAATACAGGAGAAAGCAGTGACGCTGCTTCAGCTCCTTTATTTTGTATAATACTGGAGGAAGGAGAGACGCTGCTTCAGCTCCTTTATTTTCTATAATACAAGAGGAAGCAGTGACGCTACTCCAACTCCATTATTTTCTGTAATAGAGGAGGAAGCAGAGACGCTGCTCTAGCTCCTTTATTTTCTATAATACAGGAGGAAACAGTGACGCTGCTCCAGCTCCTATATTTTCTATAATGCATGAGGAAGCAGTGACGCTGCTCCAGCTCCTTTATTTTGTATAATACCAGAGGAAGCAGTGACGCTGCTCCAGCTTCTTTATTTTCTATAATACAGGAGGAAGCAGTGACGCTGCTCCAGCTCCATTATTTTCGATAATACCGGAGGAAGCAGTGACGCTGTTCCTGCCCCTTTATTTTCCATAATACTGGAGGAAGTAGTGACGCTGCTCCAGCTCCTTTATTTTCTATAAAACAGGAGGAAGCAGTGACGCTGCTCCATCTCCTTTATTTTCTATAATACAGGAGGAAGCAGAGACGCTGCTCCAGCTCCTTTATTTTCTACAATACAGGAGGAAGCAGTGACGCTGCTCCAGCTCCTTTATTTTCTCTAATACCGGAGGAAGCAGTGACGCTGCTCCAGATCCTTTCTTTTCTATAATACAGGAGGAAGCAGTGACGCTGCTCCAGCTCCTTTATTTTCTATAATGCAGGAGTTAGGAGAGACGCTGCTTCAGCTCCTTTATTTTCTATAATACTGGAGGAAGCAGCGACGCTGCTCCAGCTCCTTTATTTTTTAATAATACAGGAGGAAGCAGAGACGCTGCTCCAGCTCCTTTATTTTCTATAATACAGGAGGAAGCAGTGACGCTGCTCCAGCTACTTTATTTTCTATAATACAGGAGGAAGCAGAGACGCTGCTCCAGCTCCTTTATTTTCTATAATACAGGAGGAAGCAGTGACTCTGCTCCAGCTCCTTTATTTTCTATAATACAGGAGGAAGCAGTGACGCTGCTCCAGCTCCTTTATTTTCTATAATACAGGAGGAAGCAGTGACGCTGCTCCAGCTCCTTTATTTTCTATAATACAAGAGGAAGCAGTGATGTGCTCCAGCTCCTTTATTTTCTATAATACAGGAGGAAGTAGTGACGCTGCTCCAGCTCCTTTATTGTCTATAATGCAGGAGGAAGTACAGACGCTGCTACAGCTCCTTTATTTTCTATAATACAAGAGGAAGCAGTGACGCTGCTCCAACTCCATTATTTTCTGTAATACAGGAGGAAGCAGAGACGCTGCTCCAGCTCCTTTATTTTCTATAATACAGGAGGAAGCAGTGACGCTGCTCCAGCTCCTTTATTTTCAAAAATGCAGGAGGAAGTAGAGACGCTGCTTCAGCTCCTTTATTTTCTATAATACTGGAGGAAGCAGTGACGCTGCTCCAGCTCCTTTATTTTCTTTAATACAGGAGGAAGCAGAGACGCTGCTCCAGCTCCTTTATTTTCTATAATACAGGAGGAAACAGTGAATCTGCTCCAGCTCCTTTATTTTCTATAATACAGGAGGAAGCAGTGACGCTGCTCCAGCTCCTTTATTTTCTTTAATACAGGAGGAAGCAGTGACGCTGCTCCAGCTCCTTTATTTTCAAAAATGCAGGAGGAAGTAGAGACGATGCTCCAGCTCCTTTATTTTCCATAATACATGAGGAAGAAGAGACACGGCTCCAGCTCCGTTATTTTCTTTAATACGGGAGGAAGCAGTGACGCTGCTCCAGCTCCTTTATTTTCTATAATACAGGAGGAAGCAGTGACGCTGCTCCAGCTCCTTTATTTTCTATAATACAGGAGGAAGCAGGGACGCTGCTCCAGCTCCTTTATTTTCTATAATACAGGAGGAAGCAGTGACGCTGCTCCAGCTCCTTTATTTTCTATAATACAGGAGGGAAAAGTGACGCTGCTCCAGCTCCTTTATTTTCTATAATACAGGACGAAGCAGTTACGCTGGTCCGGCTCCTTTATTTTCTATTATACTGGAGGAAGCATGACGTTGCTCCAGCTCCTTGATTTTCTATAATACAGGTGGAAGCAGAGACGCTGCTCCAGCTCCTTTATTTTCTATAATACAGGAGGAAGCAGTGACGCTGTTCCAGCTCGTTTATTTTCTATAATACAGGAGGAAGCAGTGATGCTGCTCCACCTCCTTTATTTTCTATAATACATGAGGAAGCAGTGACGCTGCTCCAGCTCCTTTATATTCTATAATACTGGAGGAAGTAGAGACGCTGCTCCAGCTCCTTTATTTTCTACAATACCGGAGGAAGCAGTGACGCTGGTCCAGCTCCTTTATTTTCTATAATACAGGAGGAAGCAGGGACGCTGCTCCAGCTCCTTTATTTTCTATAATACAGGAGGAAGCAGTGACGCTGCTCCAGCTCCTTTATTTTCTATAATGCATGAGGAAGCAGTGACGCTGCTGCAGCTCCTTTATTTTGTATAATACAAGAGGAAGCAGTGACGCTGCTCCAGCTCCTTTATTTTCTATAATACAGGAGGAAGCAGTGACGCTGCTCCAGCTCCTTTATTTTCGATAATACAAGAGGAAGCAGTGATGTGCTCCAGCTCCTTTATTTTCTATAATACAGGAGGAAGCAGTGACGCTGCTTCAGCGCCTTTATTTTCTATAATGCAGGAGGAAGTAGAGACGCTGCTTCAGCTCCTTTATTTTCTATAATACAAGAGGAAGCAGTGACGCTGCTCCAACTCCATTATTTTCTGTCATTGAGGAGGAAGCAGTGACTCTGCTCCAGCTCCTTTATTTTCTATAATACAGGAGGAAGCAGTGACGCTGCTCCAGCTCCTTTATTTTCTATAATACAGGAGGAAGCAGTGACTCTGCTCCAGCTCCTTTATTTTCAATAATACAGGAGGAAGCAGTGACGTTGCTCCAGCTCCTTTATTTTCTATAATACAGGAAGAAGCAGTGATCTGCTCCAGCTCCTTTATTTTCTATAACACTGGAGGACGCAGTGACGTTGCTTCTGCTCCTTTATTTTCTGTAATACAGGTGGAAGCAGAAACGCTGCTCCAGCTCCTTTATTTTCTATAATACAGGAGGAAGCAGTGACGCTGCTCCAGCTCCTTTATTTTCTATTATACAGGAGGAAGCAGTGACATTGCTCCAGCTCCTTTATTTTCTACAAACAGGAGGAAGCAGAAACGCTGCTCCAGCTACTTTATTTTCTATAATACAGAAGGAAGCGGTGACGCTGCTACAGCTCCTATATTTTCTATAATACCGGAGGAAGCAGTGACGCTGCTCCAGATCCTTTATTTTCTATAATACAGGAGGAAGCAGTGACATTGCTCCAGATCCTTTATTTTCTACAATACAGGAGGAAGCAGAAACGCTGCTCCACCTCCTTTATTTTCTATAATACCGGAGGAAGCAGTGACGCTGCTCCAGATCCTTTATTTTCTATAATACTGGAGGAAGCAGTGACGCTGCTCCAGCTCCTATATTTTCTATAATGCATGAGGAAGCAGTGACGCTGCTCCAGCTCCTTTACTTTGTATAATACAAGAGGAAGCAGTGACGCTGCTCCAACTCCTTTATTTTCTATAATACAGGAGGAAGCAGTGACGCTGCTCCAGCTCCTTTATTTTCTATAATACAAGAGGAAGCAGTGATGTGCTCCATCTCCTTTATTTTCTATAATACAGGAGAAAGCAGTGACGCTGCTTCAGCTCCTTTATTTTGTATAATACTGGAGGAAGGAGAGACGCTGCTTCAGCTCCTTTATTTTCTATAATACAAGAGGAAGCAGTGACGCTACTCCAACTCCATTATTTTCTGTAATAGAGGAGGAAGCAGTGACGATGCTCCAGCTCCTTTATTTTCTAGAATACAGGAAGAAGCAGTGACGCTGCTCCAGCTCCTTTATTTTCTATAACACAGGAGGACGCAGTGACGTTGCTTCAGCTCCTTTATTTTCTATAATACTGGTGGAAGCAGAAACGCTGCTCCAGCTCCTTTATTTTCTATAAAACAGGAGGAAGCAGTGACGCTGCTCCAGCTCCTTTATTTTCTATAATACAGGAGGAAGCAGTGACATTGCTCCAGCTCCTTTATTTTCTACAATACAGGAGGAAGCAGAAACGTTGCTCCAGCTACTTTATTTTCTATAATACAGGAGGAAGCAGTGACGCTGCTCCAGCTCCTTTATTTTCTATAATACCGGAGGAAGCAGTGACGCTGCTCCAGATTCTTTATTTTCTATAATACAGGAGGAAACAGTGACGCTGCTCCAGCTCCTATATTTTCTATAATGCATGAGGAAGCAGTGACGCTGCTCCAGCTCCTTTATTTTGTATAATACCAGAGGAAGCAGTGACGCTGCTCCAGCTCCTTTATTTTCTATAATACAGGAGGAAGCAGTGACGCTGCTCCAGCTCCATTATTTTCGATAATACCGGAGGAAGCAGTGACGCTGTTCCTGCCCCTTTATTTTCCATAATACTGGAGGAAGTAGTGACGCTGCTCCAGCTCCTTTATTTTCTATAAAACAGGAGGAAGCAGTGACGCTGCTCCATCTCCTTTATTTTCTATAATACAGGAGGAAGCAGTGACGCTGCTCCAACTCCATTATTTTCTGTAATACAGGAGGAAGCAGTGACGCTGCTCCAGATCCTTTCTTTTCTATAATACAGGAGGAAGCAGTGACGCTGCTCCAGCTCCTTTATTTTCTATAATGCAGGAGTTAGGAGAGACGCTGCTTCAGCTCCTTTATTTTCTATAATACTGGAGGAAGCAGCGACGCTGCTCCAGCTCCTTTATTTTTTAATAATACAGGAGGAAGCAGAGGCGCTGCTCCAGCTCCTTTATTTTCTATAATACAGGAGGAAGCAGTGACGCTGCTCCAGCTACTTTATTTTCTATAATACAGGAGGAAGCAGAGACGCTGCTCCAGCTCCTTTATTTTCTATAATACAGGAGGAAGCAGTGACTCTGCTCCAGCTCCTTTATTTTCTATAATACAGGATGAAGCAGTGACGCTGCTCCAGCTCCTTTATTTTCTATAATACAGGAGGAAGCAGTGACGCTGCTCCAGCTCCTTTATTTTCTATAATACAGGAGGAAGCAGTGACGCTGCTCCAGCTCCTTTATTTTCTATAATACAAGAGGAAGCAGTGATGTGCTCCAGCTCCTTTATTTTCTATAATACAGGAGGAAGTAGTGACGCTGCTCCAGCTCCTTTATTTTCTATAATGCATGAGGAAGTACAGACGCTGCTACAGCTCCTTTATTTTCTATAATACAAGAGGAAGCAGTGACGCTGCTCCAACTCCATTATTTTCTGTAATACAGGAGGAAGCAGAGACGCTGCTCCAGCTCCTTTATTTTCTATAATACAGGAGGAAGCAGTGACGCTGCTCCAGCTCCTTTATTTTCAAAAATGCAGGAGGAAGTAGAGACGCTGCTTCAGCTCCTTTATTTTCTATAATTCTGGAGGAAGCAGTGACGCTGCTCCAGCTCCTTTATTTTCTGTAATACAGGAGGAAGCAGAGACGCTGCTCCAGCTCCTTTATTTTCTATAATACAGGAGGAAACAGTGAATCTGCTCCAGCTCCTTTATTTTCTATAATACAGGAGGAAGCAGTGACGCTGCTCCAGCTCCTTTATTTTCTTTAATACAGGAGGAAGCAGTGACGCTGCTCCAGCTCCTTTGTTTTCAAAAATGCAGGAGGAAGTAGAGACGATGCTCCAGCTCCTTTATTTTCCATAATACATGAGGAAGAAGAGACACGGCTCCAGCTCCGTTATTTTCTTTAATACGGGAGGAAGCAGTGACGCTGCTCCAGCTCCTTTATTTTCTATAATACAGGAGGAAGCAGTGACGCTGCTCCAGCTCCTTTATTTTCTATAATACAGGAGGAAGCAGGGACGCTGCTCCAGCTCCTTTATTTTCTATAATACAGGAGGAAGCAGTGACGCTGCTCCAGCTCCTTTATTTTCTATAATACAGGAGGGAAAAGTGACGCTGCTCCAGCTCCTTTATTTTCTATAATACAGGACGAAGCAGTTACGCTGGTCCGGCTCCTTTATTTTCTATTATACTGGAGGAAGCATGACGTTGCTCCAGCTCCTTGATTTTCTATAATACAGGTGGAAGCAGAGACGCTGCTCCAGCTCCTTTATTTTCTATAATACAGGAGGAAGCAGTGACGCTGTTCCAGCTCGTTTATTTTCTATAATACAGGAGGAAGCAGTGATGCTGCTCCACCTCCTTTATTTTCTATAATAAATGAGGAAGCAGTGACGCTGCTCCAGCTCCTTTATATTCTATAATACTGGAGGAAGTAGAGACGCTGCTCCATCTCCTTTATTTTCTGTAATACAGGAATAAGCAGTGACGCTGCTCCAGCTCCTTTATTTTCTATAATACAGGAGGAAGCAGTGACGCTGCTCCAGCCCCTTTATTTTGTATAACACAGGAGGAAGCAGTGATGCTGCTCCACCTCCTCTATTTTCTATACTACATGAGGAAGCAGTGACGCTGCTCCAGCTCCTTTATATTCTATAATACAGCAGGAAGTAGAGGCGCTGCTCCATTTCCTTTATTTTCTTTCATACAGGAAGAAGCAGTGACGCTGCTCCAGCTCCTTTATTTTCTACAATACAGGAGGAAGCAGAAACGCTGCTCCAGCTACTTTATTTTTATAATACAGGAGGAAGCAGTGACGCTGCTCCAGCTCCTTTATTTTCTATAATACCGGAGGAAGCAGTGACGCTGCTCCAGATCCTTTATTTTCTATAATACAGGAGGAAGCAGTGACGCTGCTCCAGCTCCTATATTTTCTATGATGCATGAGGAATCAGTGACGCTGTTCCACCTCCTTTATTTTGTATAATACAAGAGGAAGCAGTGACGCTGCTCCAGCTACTTTATTTTCTATAATACCGGAGGAAGCAGTGACGCTGCTCCAGCTACTTTATTTTCTATAATACAGGAGGAAGCAGTGACGCTGCTCCAGCTCCTATATTTTCTATAATGCATGAGGAAGCAGTGACGCTGCTCCAGCTCTTTTATTTTCTATAATACAGGAGGAAGCAGTGACGCTGCTCCAGCTCCTTTATTTTCTACAATACAGGAGGAAGCAGAAACGCTGCTCCAGCTCCTTTATTTTCTATAATACAGGAGGAAGCAGTGACTCTGCTCCAGCTCCTTTATTTTCTATAATACCGGAGGAAGCAGTGACGCTGCTCCAGATCCTTTATTTTCTATAATACTGGAGGAAGCAGTGACGCTGTTCCTGCCCCTTTATTTTCCATTATACTGGAGGAAGCAGTGACGCTGCTCCAGCTCCTTTATTTTCTATAAAACAGGAGGAAGCAGTGACGCTGCTCCAGCTCCTATATTTTCTATAATGCATGAGGAAGCAGTGACGCTGCTCCAGCTCCTTTATTTTGTACAATACCAGAGGAAGCAGTGACGCTGCTCCAGCTCCTTTATTTTCTATAATACCGGAGGAAGCAGTGACGCTGCTCCAGCTCCTTTATTTTCTATAATACAGGAGGAAGCAGTGACGCTGCTCCAGCTCCTTTATTTTCTATAATGCATGAGGAAGCAGTGACGCTGCTCCAGCTCCTTTATTTTCTACAATACAGGAGGAAGCAGTGACGTTGCTTCAGCTCCTTTACTTTCTATAATACAGGACGAAGCAATTACGCTGCTCCAGCTCGTTTATTTTCTATAATACAGGAGGAAGCAGTAACGTTGCTCCAGCTCCTTTTTTTTTCTACAATACAGCAGGAAGCAGAAACGCTGCTCCAGCTCGTTTATTGTCTATAACACAGGATGAAGGAGTGACGCTGCTCCAGCTCCTTTATTTTCTATAATACAAGAGGAAGCAGTGATGTGCTCCAGCTCCTTTATTTTCTATAATACAGGAGGAAGCAGTGACGCTGCTCCAGCTCCTTTATTTTCTGTAATGCAGGAGGAAGTAGAGACGCTGCTTCAGATCATTTATTTTCTATAATACAAGAGGAAGCAGTGACGCTGCTCCAACTCCATTATTTTCTGTAATACAGGAGGAAGCAGAGACGCTGCTCCAGCTCCTTTATTTTCTATAATACAGGAGGAAGCAGTGACTCTGCTCCAGCTCCTTTATTTTCTATAATACAGGAGGAAGCAGAGACGCTGCTCCAGCTCCTTTATTTTCTATAATACAGGAGGAAGCAGTGACTCTGCTCCAGCTCCTTTATTTTCTATAACACAGGAGGACGCAGTGACGTTGCTTCAGCTCCTTTATTTTCTATAATACAGGTGAAAGCAGAAACGCTCCTCCAGCTCCTTTATTTTCTATAATACAGGAGGAAGCAGTGACGCTGCTCCAGCTCCTTTATTTTCTAAAATACAGGAGGAAGCAGTGACATTGCTCCAGCTCCTTTATTTTCTACAATACAGGAGGAAGCAGAAACGCTGCTCCAGCTACTTTATTTTCTAGTTTACAGGAGGAAGCAGTGACGCTGCTCCAGCTCCTTTATTTTCTATAATACCGGAGGAAGCAGTGACGCTGCTCCAGATCCTTTATTTTCTATAATACAGGAGGGAGCAGTGACGCTGCTCCAGCTCCTATATTTTCTATAATGCATGAGGAAGCAGTGACGCTGCTCCAGCTCCTTTATTTTGTATAATACAAGAGGAAGCAGTGACGCTGCTCTAGCTCCTTTATTATCTATAATACCGGAGGAAGCAGTGACGCTGCTCCAGCTCCTTTATTTTCTATAATACAGGAGGAAGCAGAGAAGCAGCTCCAGCTACTTTATTTTCTATAATACAGGAGGAGGCAGTGACGCTGTTCCTGCCCCTTTATTTTCTATAAAACAGGAGGAAGCAGTGACGCTGCTCCAGCTCCTTTATTTTCTATAATACAGGAGGAAGCAGTGACGCTGCTCCAGCTCCTTTATTTTCTATAATACCGGAGGAAGCAGTGACGCTGCTCCAGCTCCTTTATTTTCTATAATACAGGAGGAAGCAGTGACGCTGCTCTAGCTCCTTTATTTTCTATAATACAGGAGGAAGCAGAGAAGCAGCTCCAGATACTTTATTTTCTATAATACAGGAGGAAGTAGTGACGCTGCTCCAGCTCCTTTATTTTCTATAAAACAGGAGGAAGCAGTGACGCTGCTCCAGCTCCTTTATTTTCTATAATACAGGAGGAAGCAGTGACGTTGCTCCAGCTCCTTTATTTTCTACAATACAAGAGGAAGCAGAAACGCTGCTCCAGCTCCTTTATTTTCTACAATGCAGGAAGAAGCAGTGACGCTGCTCCAGCTCCTTTATTTTCTATAATAACGGAGGAAGCAGTGACTCTGCACCAGATCCTTTATTTTCTATAATACAAGAGGAAGCAGTGACGCTGCTACATCTCCTTTATTTTCTATAATGCATGAGGAAGCAGTGACGCTGCTCCAGTTCCTTTATTTTCTATAATACAGGACGAAGCAATTACGCTGCTCCAGCTCCTTTATTTTTTATACTACAGGGGGAAGCAGTGACGTTGCTCCAGCTCCTTTATTTTCTACAATACAAGAGGAAGCAGAAACGCTGCTCCAGCTCCTTTATTTTCTATAATACAGGAGGAAGCAGTGACGCTGCTACATCTCCTTTATTTTCTATAATGCATGAGGAAGCAGTGACGCTGCTCCAGCTCCTTTATTTTCTATAATACAGTAGGAAAAGGTGACTCTGCTCCAGTTCCTTTATTTTCTATAATACAGGACGAAGCAATTACGCTGCTCCAGCTCCTTTATTTTTTATACGACAGGAGGAAGCAGTGACGTTGCTTCAGCTCCTTTATTTTCTATAATACAGGTGGAAGCAGAAACGCTGCTCCAGCTCATTAATTTTTTATAATACAGGGGGAAGCAGTGACGCTGCTCCAGCTCCTTTATTTTCTACAATACAGGAGGAAGCAGAAACGCTGCTCCAGCTCCTTTATTTTCCATAATACAGTAGGAAGCAGTGACGTTGCTCCAGCTCCTTTATTTTCTACAATACAGGAGGAAGCAGAAACGCTGCTCCAGCTCCTTTATTTTCTATAATACAGGAGGAAGCAGTGACGCTGCTCCAGCTCCTTTATTTTCTATAATACCGGAGGAAGCAGTGACGCTGCTCCAGATCCTTTATTTTCTATAATACAGGAGGAAGCAGTGACGCTGCTCCAGCTCCTATATTTTCTATAATGCATGAGGAAGCAGTGACGCTGCTCCAGCTCTTTTATTTTCTATAATACAAGAGGAAGCAGTGACGCTGCTCCAGCTCCTTTATTTTCTATAATACCGGTTGAACCAGTGACGCTGCTCCAGCTCCTTGATTTTCTGCATTCCATGAGGAAGCAGTGACGCTGCTCCAGCTCCTTTATTTTCAATAATACATGAGGAAGAAGAGACACGGCTCCAGCTCCTTTATTTTCTATAATACGGGAGGAAGCAGTGACGCTGCTCCAGCTCCTTTATTTTCTCTAATGCATGAGGAATCAGTGACGCTGCTCCAGCACCTTTATTTTCTATAATACATGAGGAAGAAGAGACACGGCTCCAGATCCTTTATTTTCTATAATACGGGAGGAATCAGTAACGCTGCTCCAGCTCCTTAATTTTCTATAATACAGGAGGAAGCAGTGACGCTGCTCCAGCTCCTTTATTTTCTATAATACAGGAGGAAGCAGTGACGCTGCTCCAGCTCCTTTATTTTCTATAATACAGGAGGAAGCAGAGACGCTGCTCCAGCTACTTTATTTTCTACAATACAGAGGAAGCAGAAACGCTGCTCCAGCTCCTTTATTTTCTATAATACAGGAGGAAGCAGTGACTCTGCTCCAGCTCCTTTATTTTCTATAATACCGGAGGAAGCAGTGACGCTGCTCCAGATCCTTTATTTTCTATAATACAGGAGGAAGCAGTGACGCTGCTCCAGCTCCTATATTTTCTATAATGCATGAGGAAGCAGTGACTCTGCTCCAGCTCTTTTATTTTGGATAATACAAGAGGAAGCAGTGACGCTGCTCCAGCTCCTTTATTTTCTATAATACAGGAGGAAGCAGTGACGATGCTCCAGCTCCTTTATTTTATATAATGCATGAGGAAGCAGTGACGCTGCTCCAGCTCCTTTATTTTCTATAATACAGGAGGAAGCAGTGACGTTGCTTCAGCTCCTTTACTTTCTATAATACAGGACGAGGCAATTACGCTGCTCCAGCTCCTTTATTTTCTATAATCCTGGAGGAAGCATGACGTTGCTCCAGCTCCTTTATTTTCTATAATACAGGTGGAAGCAGAGACGCTGCTCCATCTCCTTTATTTTCTATAATACAGGAGGAGGCAGTGACGCTGTTCCTGCCCCTTTATTTTCTATAAAACAGGAGGAAGCAGTGACGCTGCTCCAGCTCCTTTATTTTCTATAATACAGGAGGAAGCAGTGACGCTGCTCCAGCTCCTTTATTTTCTATAATACCGGAGGAAGCAGTGACGCTGCTCCAGCTCCTTTATTTTCTATAATACAGGAGGAAGCAGTGACGCTGCTCTAGCTCCTTTATTTTCTATAATACAGGAGGAAGCAGAGAAGCAGCTCCAGATACTTTATTTTCTATAATACAGGAGGAAGTAGTGACGCTGCTCCAGCTCCTTTATTTTCTATAAAACAGGAGGAAGCAGTGACGCTGCTCCAGCTCCTTTATTTTCTATAATACAGGAGGAAGCAGTGACGTTGCTCCAGCTCCTTTATTTTCTACAATACAAGAGGAAGCAGAAACGCTGCTCCAGCTCCTTTATTTTCTACAATGCAGGAAGAAGCAGTGACGCTGCTCCAGCTCCTTTATTTTCTATAATAACGGAGGAAGCAGTGACTCTGCACCAGATCCTTTATTTTCTATAATACAAGAGGAAGCAGTGACGCTGCTACATCTCCTTTATTTTCTATAATGCATGAGGAAGCAGTGACGCTGCTCCAGTTCCTTTATTTTCTATAATACAGGACGAAGCAATTACGCTGCTCCAGCTCCTTTATTTTTTATACTACAGGGGGAAGCAGTGACGTTGCTCCAGCTCCTTTATTTTCTACAATACAAGAGGAAGCAGAAACGCTGCTCCAGCTCCTTTATTTTCTATAATACAGGAGGAAGCAGTGACGCTGCTACATCTCCTTTATTTTCTATAATGCATGAGGAAGCAGTGACGCTGCTCCAGCTCCTTTATTTTCTATAATACAGTAGGAAAAGGTGACTCTGCTCCAGTTCCTTTATTTTCTATAATACAGGACGAAGCAATTACGCTGCTCCAGCTCCTTTATTTTTTATACGACAGGAGGAAGCAGTGACGTTGCTTCAGCTCCTTTATTTTCTATAATACAGGTGGAAGCAGAAACGCTGCTCCAGCTCATTAATTTTTTATAATACAGGGGGAAGCAGTGACGCTGCTCCAGCTCCTTTATTTTCTACAATACAGGAGGAAGCAGAAACGCTGCTCCAGCTCCTTTATTTTCCATAATACAGTAGGAAGCAGTGACGTTGCTCCAGCTCCTTTATTTTCTACAATACAGGAGGAAGCAGAAACGCTGCTCCAGCTCCTTTATTTTCTATAATACAGGAGGAAGCAGTGACGCTGCTCCAGCTCCTTTATTTTCTATAATACCGGAGGAAGCAGTGACGCTGCTCCAGATCCTTTATTTTCTATAATACAGGAGGAAGCAGTGACGCTGCTCCAGCTCCTATATTTTCTATAATGCATGAGGAAGCAGTGACGCTGCTCCAGCTCTTTTATTTTCTATAATACAAGAGGAAGCAGTGACGCTGCTCCAGCTCCTTTATTTTCTATAATACCGGTTGAACCAGTGACGCTGCTCCAGCTCCTTGATTTTCTGCATTCCATGAGGAAGCAGTGACGCTGCTCCAGCTCCTTTATTTTCAATAATACATGAGGAAGAAGAGACACGGCTCCAGCTCCTTTATTTTCTATAATACGGGAGGAAGCAGTGACGCTGCTCCAGCTCCTTTATTTTCTCTAATGCATGAGGAATCAGTGACGCTGCTCCAGCACCTTTATTTTCTATAATACATGAGGAAGAAGAGACACGGCTCCAGATCCTTTATTTTCTATAATACGGGAGGAATCAGTAACGCTGCTCCAGCTCCTTAATTTTCTATAATACAGGAGGAAGCAGTGACGCTGCTCCAGCTCCTTTATTTTCTATAATACAGGAGGAAGCAGTGACGCTGCTCCAGCTCCTTTATTTTCTATAATACAGGAGGAAGCAGAGACGCTGCTCCAGCTACTTTATTTTCTACAATACAGAGGAAGCAGAAACGCTGCTCCAGCTCCTTTATTTTCTATAATACAGGAGGAAGCAGTGACTCTGCTCCAGCTCCTTTATTTTCTATAATACCGGAGGAAGCAGTGACGCTGCTCCAGATCCTTTATTTTCTATAATACAGGAGGAAGCAGTGACGCTGCTCCAGCTCCTATATTTTCTATAATGCATGAGGAAGCAGTGACTCTGCTCCAGCTCTTTTATTTTGGATAATACAAGAGGAAGCAGTGACGCTGCTCCAGCTCCTTTATTTTCTATAATACAGGAGGAAGCAGTGACGATGCTCCAGCTCCTTTATTTTATATAATGCATGAGGAAGCAGTGACGCTGCTCCAGCTCCTTTATTTTCTATAATACAGGAGGAAGCAGTGACGTTGCTTCAGCTCCTTTACTTTCTATAATACAGGACGAGGCAATTACGCTGCTCCAGCTCCTTTATTTTCTATAATCCTGGAGGAAGCATGACGTTGCTCCAGCTCCTTTATTTTCTATAATACAGGTGGAAGCAGAGACGCTGCTCCATCTCCTTTATTTTCTATAATACAGGAGGAAGCAGTGACGCTGCTCCAGCTCCTTTATTTTCTATAATACCGGTGGAACCAGTGACGCTGCTCCAGCTCCTTGATTTTCTATAATACAGGAGGAAGCAGTGACGTTGCTCCAGCTCCTTTTTTTTCTACAATACAGGAGGAAGCAGAAACGCTGCCCCAGCTCGTTTATTTTCTATAACACAGGAGGAAGCAGTGACGCTGCTCCAGCTCCTTTATTTTCTATAATACAAGAGGAAGCAGTGATGTGCTCCAGCTCCTTTATTTTCTATAATACAGGAGGAAGCCGTGACGCTGCTCCAGCTCCTTTATTTTCTATAATGCAGGAGGAAGTAGGGACGCTGCTTCAGCTCCTTTATTTTCTATAATACAAGAGGAAGCAGTGACGCTGCTCCAACTCCATTATTTTCTGTAATACAGGAGGAAGCAGAGACGCTGCTCCAGCTCCTTTATTTTCTATAATACAGGAGGAAGCAGAGACGCTGCTCCAGCTCCTTTATTTTCTATAATACAGGAGGAAGCAGTGACTCTGCTCCAGCTCCTTTATTTTCTATAACACAGGAGGACGCAGTGACGTTGCTTCAGCTCCTTTATTTTCTATAATACAGGAGGAAGCAGTGACGCTGCTCCAGCTCCTTTATTTTCTATAATACAGGAGGAAGCAGTGACGCTGCTACATCTCCTTTATTTTCTATAATGCATGAGGAAGCAGTGACGCTGCTCCAGCTCCTTTATTTTCTATAAAACAGTAGGAAAAAGTGACTCTGCTCCAGTTCCTTTATTTTCTATAATACAGGACGAAGCAATTACGCTGCTCCAGCTCCTTTATTTTTTATCCTACAGGAGGAAGCAGTGACGTTGCTTCAGCTCCTTTATTTTCTATAATACAGGTGGAAGCAGAAACGCTGCTCCGGCTCATTAATTTTTTATAATACAGGAGGAAGCAGTGACGCTGCTCCAGCTCCTTTATTTTCCACAATACAGTAGGAAGCAGTGACGTTGCTCCAGCTCCTTTATTTTCTACAATACAGGAGGAAGCAGTGACGCTGCTCCAGCTCCTTTATTTTCTATAATACCGGAGGAAGCAGTGACGCTGCTCCAGATCCTTTATTTTCTATAATACAGGAGGAAGCAGTGACGCTGCTCCAGCTCCGATATTTTCTATAATGCATGAGGAAGCAGTGACGCTGCTCCAGCTCTTTTATTTTCTATAATACAAGAGGAAGCAGTGACGCTGCTCCAGCTCCTTTATTTTCTATAATACCGGTTGAACCAGTGACGCTGCTCCAGCTCCTTGATTTTCTGCATTCCATGAGGAAGCAGTGACGCTGCTCCAGCTCCTTTATTTTCGATAATACATGAGGAAGAAGAGACACGGCTCCAGCTCCTTTATTTTCTATAATACGGGAGGAAGCAGTGACGCAGCTCCAGCTCCTTTATTTTCTCTAATGCATGAGGAATCAGTGACGCTGCTCCAGCTCCTTTATTTTCTATAATACATGAGGAAGAAGAGACACGGCTCCAGATCCTTTATTTTCTATAATACGGGAGGAATCAGTAACGCTGCTCCAGCTCCTTAATTTTCTATAATACAGGAGGAAGCAGTGACGCTGCTCCAGCTCCTTTATTTTCTATAATACAGCAGGAAGCAATGACGCTGCTCCAGCTCCTTTATTTTCTATAATACAGGAGGAAGCATAGACGTTGCTCCAGCTCCTTTATTTTCTACAATACAGGAGGAAGCAGAAACGCTGCTCCAGCTCCTTTATTTTCTATAATACAGGAGGAAGCAGTGACTCTGCTCCAGCTCCTTTATTTTCTATAATACCGGAGGAAGCAGTGACGCTGCTCCAGATCCTTTATTTTCTATAATACAGGAGGAAGCAGTGACGCTGCTCCAGCTCCTATATTTTCTATAATGCATGAGGAAGCAGTGACTCTGCTCCAGCTCTTTTATTTTGTATAATACAAGAGGAAGCAGTGACGCTGCTCCAGCTCCTTTATTTTCTATAATACAGGAGGAAGCAGTGACGTTGCTTCAGCTCCTTTACTTTCTATAATACAGGAAGAGGCAATTACGCTGCTCCAGCTCCTTTATTTTCTATAATACCGGAGGAAGCAGTGACGCTGCTCCAGATCCTTTATTTTCTATAATACAGGAGGAAGCAGTGACGCTGCTCCAGCTCCTATATTTTCTATAATGCATGAGGAAGCAGTGACGCTGCTCCAGCTCTTTTATTTTCTATAATACAAGAGGAAGCAGTGACGCTGCTCCAGCTCCTTTATTTTCTATAATACCGGTTGAACCAGTGACGCTGCTCCAGCTCCTTTATTTTCTATAATACAGGAGGAAGCAGTGACGTTGCTTCAGCTCCTTTACTTTCTATAATACAGGACGAGGCAATTACGCTGCTCCAGCTCCTTTATTTTCTATAATCCTGGAGGAAGCATGACGTTGCTCCAGCTCCTTTATTTTCTATAATACAGGTGGAAGCAGAGACGCTGCTCCATCTCCTTTATTTTCTATAATACAGGAGGAAGCAGTGACGCTGCTCCAGCTCCTTTATTTTGTATAATACCGGTGGAACCAGTGACGCTGCTCCAGCTCCTTGATTTTCTATAATACAGGAGGAAGCAGTGACGTTGCTCCATCTCCTTTTTTTTCTACAATACAGGAGGAAGCAGAAACGCTGCCCCAGCTCGTTTATTTTCTATAACACAGGAGGAAGCAGTGACGCTGCTCCAGCTCCTTTATTTTCTATAATACAAGAGGAAGCAGTGATGTGCTCCAGCTCCTTTATTTTCTATAATACAGGAGGAAGCAGAGACGCTGCTCCAGCTCCTTTATTTTCTATAATACAGGAGGAAGCAGAGACGCTGCTCCAGCTCCTTTATTTTCTGTAATACAGGAGGAAGCAGAGACGCTGCTCCATCTCCTTTATTTTCTATAATACAAGAGGAAGCAGTGATGTGCTCCAGCTCCTTTATTTTCTATAATACAGGAGGAAGCAGTGACGCTGCTCCAGCTCCATTATTTTCTGTAATACAGGAGGAAGCAGAGACGCTGCTCCAGCTCCTTTATTTTCTATAATACAGGAGGAAGCAGTGACGCTGCTCCAGCTCCTTTATTTTCTATAATACCGGTGGAACCAGTGACGCTGCTCCAGCTCCTTGATTTTCTATAATACAGGAGGAAGCAGTGACGTTGTTCCAGCTCCTTTTTTTTCTACAATACAGGAGGAAGCAGAAACGCTGCCCCAGCTCGTTTATTTTCTACAACACAGGAGGAAGCAGTGACGCTGCTCCAGCTCCTTTATTTTCTATAATGCAGGAGGAAGTAGGGACGTTGCTTCAGCTCCTTTATTTTCTATAATACAAGAGGAAGCAGTGACGCTGCTCCAGCTCCTTTATTTTCTATAATACAGGAGGAAGCAGAGACGCTGCTCCAGCTCCTTTATTTTCTATAATACAGGAGGAAGCAGTGACTCTGCTCCAGCTCCTTTATTTTCTATAACACAGGAGGACGCAGTGACGTTGCTTCAGCTCCTTTATTTTCTATAATACAGGTGAAAGCAGTGAGGCTGCTCCAGCTCCTTTATTTTCTATAATACAGGAGGAAGCAGTGACATTGCTCCAGCTCCTTTATTTTCAACAATACAGGAGGAAGCAGAAACGCTGCTCCAGCTACTTTATTTTCTATAATACAGGAGGAAGCAGTGACGCTGCTCCAGCTCCTTTATTTTCTATAATACCGGAGGAAGCAGTGACGCTGCTCCAGATCCTTTATTTTCTATAATACAGGAGGGAGCAGTGACGCTACTCCAGCTCCAATATTTTCTATAATGCATGAGGAAGCAGTGACGCAGCTCCAGCTCCTTTATTTTGTATAATACAAGAGGAAGCAGTGACGCTGCTCCAGCTCCTTTATTTTCTATAATACGGGAGGAAGCAGTGACGCTGCTCCAGCTCCTTTATTTTCTATAATACAGGAGGAAGCAGAAAAGCAGCTCCAGCTACTTTATTTTCTATAATACAGGAGGAAGCAGTGACGCTGTTCCTGCCCCTTTATTATCCATAATACTGGAGGAAGCAGTGACGCTGCTCCAGCTCCTTTATTCTCTATAAAACAGGAGGAAGCAGTGACGCTGCTCCAGTTCCTTTATTTTCCATAATACAGGAGGAAGCAGTGACGTTGCTCCAGCTCCTTTATTTTCTACAATACAAGAGGAAGCAGAAACGCTGCTCCAGCTCCTTTATTTTCTACAATACAGGAGGAAGCAGTGACTCTGCTCAAGCTCCTTTATTTTCTATAACACAGGAGGACGCAGTGACTTTGCTTCAGCTCCTTTATTTTCTATAATACAGGTGAAAGCAGAAACGCTGCTCCAGCTCCTTTATTTTCTATAATACAGGAGGAAGCAGTGACGCTGCTCCAGCTCCTTTATTTTCTATAATACAGGAGGAAGCAGTGACGCTGCTCCAGCTCCTTTATTTTCAATAATACCGGAGGAAGCAGGGACGCTGCTCCAGATACTTTATTTTCTATAATACAGGAGGAAGCAGTGACGCTGCTCCAGCTCCTATATTTTCTATGATGCATGAGGAATCAGTGACGCTGCTCCATCTCCTTTATTTTCTATAATACCGGAGGAAGCATTGACGCTGCTCCAGCTACATTATTTTCTATAATACAGGAGGAAGCAGAGAACCTGCTCAGGCTCCATTATTTTCTATAATACAGGAGGAAGCAGTGACGCTGTTCCTGCCCCTTTATTTTGCATAATACTGGAGGAAGCAGTGACGCTGCTCCAGCTCCTTTATTTTCTATAAAACAGGAGGAAGCAGTGACGCTGCTCCAGCTCCTATATTTTCTATAATGCATGAGGAAGCAGTGACGCTGCTCCAGCTCCTTTATTTTGTATAATACCAGAGGAAGCAGTGACGCTGCTCCAGCTCCTTTATTTTCTATAATACCGGAGGAAGCAGTGACGCTGCTCCAGCTCCTTTATTTTCTATAATACAGGAGGAAGCAGTTACGCTGCTCCGGCTCCTTTATTTTCTATAATACAGGAGGAAGCATGACGTTGCTCCAGCTCCTTTATTTTCTATAATCGAATCGAAGCAGAGACGCTGCTCCATCTCCTTTATTTTCTCTAATACAGGAGGAAGCAGTGACGCTGCTGCAGCTCCTTTATTTTCTATAATACAGGAGGAAGCAGTAACGTTGCTCCAGCTCCTTTTTTTTTCTACAATACAGCAGGAAGCAGAAACGCTGCTCCTGCTCGTTCTTTGTCTATAACACAGGAGGAAGCAGTGACGCTGCTCCAGCTCCTTTATTTTCTATAATACAAGAGGAGGTAGTGATGTGCTCCAGCTCCTTTATTTTCTATAATACAGGAGGAAGCAGTGACGCTGCTCCAGCTCCTTTATTTTCTGTAATGCAGGAGGAAGTAGAGACGCTGCTTCAGATCCTTTATTTTCTATAATACAAGAGGAAGCAGTGACGCTGCTCCAACTCCATTATTTTTTGTAATACAGGAGGAAGCAGAGACGCTGCTCCAGCTCCTTTATTTTCTATAATACAGGAGGAAGCAGTGACTCTGCTCCAGCTCCTTTATTTTCTATAATACAGGAGGAAGCAGAGACGCTGCTCCAGCTCCTTTATTTTCTATAATACAGGAGGAAGCAGTGACTCTGCTCCAGCTCCTTTATTTTCTATAACACAGGAGGACGCAGTGACGTTGCTTCAGCTCCTTTATTTTCTATAATACAGGTGAAAGCAGAAACGCTGCTCCAGCTCCTTTATTTTCTATAATACAGGAGGAAGCAGTGACGCTGCTCCAGCTCCTTTATTTTCTATAATACAGGCGGAAGCAGTGACATTGCTCCAGCTCCTTTATTTTCTACAATACAGGAGGAAGCAGAAACGCTGCTCCAGCTCCTTTATTTTCTACAATACAGGAGGAAGCAGTGACGCTGCTCCAGCTCCTTTATTTTCTATAATACCGGAGGAAGCAGTGACGCTGCACCAGATCCTTTATTTTCTATAATACAGGAGGAAGCAGTGACGCTGCTACATCTCCTTTATTTTCTATAATGCATGAGGAAGCAGTGACGCTGCTCCAGCTCCTTTATTTTCTATAATACAGTTGGAAAAAGTGACTCTGCTCCAGTTCCTTTATTTTCTATAATACAGGACGAAGCAATTACGCTGCTCCAGCTCCTTTATTTTCTATAATACGGGAGGAAGCAGTGACGCTGCTCCAGCTCCTTTATTTTCTATAATACAGGTGGAAGCAGAAACGCTGCTCCAGCTCCTTTATTTTTTATAATACAGGAGGAAGCAGTCACGCTGCTCCAGCTCCTTTATTTTCCATAATACAGTAGGAAGCAGTGACGTTGCTCCAGCTCCTTTATTTTCTACAATACAGGAGGAAGCAGAAACGCTGCTCCAGCTCCTTTATTTTCTATAATACAGGAGGAAGCAGTGACGCTGCTCCAGCTCCTTTATTTTCTATAATACCGGAGGAAGCAGTGACGCTGCTCCAGATCCTTTATTTTCTATAATGCATGAGGAAGCAGTGACGCTGCTCCAGCTCCTTTATTTTCTATAATGCCGGTTGAACCAGTGACGCTGCTCCAGCTCCTTGATTTTCTGCATTCCATGAGGAAGCAGTGACGCTGCTCCAGCTCCTTTATTTTCGATAATACATGAGGAAGAAGAGACACGGCTCCAGCTCCTTTATTTTCTATAATACGGGAGGAAGCAGTGACGCTGCTCCAGCTCCTTTATTTTCTATAATGCATGAGGAATCAGTGACGCTGCTCCAGCTCCTTTATTTTCTATAATACATGAGGAAGAAGAGACACGGCTCCAGATCCTTTATTTTCTATAATACGGGAGGAATCAGTAACGCTGCTCCAGCTCCTTAATTTTCTATAATACAGGAGGAAGCAGTGACGCTGCTCCAGCTCCTTTATTTTCTATATTACAGGAGGAAGCAGTGACGTTGCTCCAGCTCATTTATTTTCTATAATACAGGACGAAGCAATTACGCTGCTCGAGCTCCTTTATTTTCTATAATACAGGAGGAAGCAGTGACGTTGCTTCAGCTCCTTTATTTTGTATAATACAGGTGGAAGCAGAAACGCTGCTCCAGCTCATTTATTTTTTTATAATACAGGAGGAAGCAGTGACGCTGCTCCAGCTCCTTTATTTTCTATAATACAGTAGGAAGCAGTGACGTTGCTCCAGCTCCTTTATTTTCTACAATACAGGAGGAAGCAGAAACGCTGCTCCAGCTCCTTTATTTTCTATAATACAGGAGGAAGCAGTGACTCTGCTCCAGCTCCTTTATTTTCTCTAATACCGGAGGAGGCAGTGACGCTGCTCCAGATCCTTTTTTTTCTATAATACAGGAGGAAGCAGTGACGCTGTTCCTGCCCCTTTATTTTCCATAATACTGGAGGAAGCAGTGACGCTGCTCCAGCTCCTTTATTTTCTATAAAACAGGAGGAAGCAGTGACGCTGCTCCAGCTCCTATATTTTCTATAATGCATGAGGAAGCAGTGACGCTGCTCCAGCTCCTATATTTTCTATAAAACAGGAGGAAGCAGTGACGCTGCTCCAGCTCCTTTATTTTCTATAATCCATGAGGAAGCAGTGACGTTGCTCAGCTCCTTTATTTTCTATAATACAGGAAGAAGCAGTGACGCTGCTCCAGCTCCTTTATTTTCTATAAAACAGGAGGAAGCAGTGACGCTGTTCCTGCCCCTTTATTTTCCATAATACTGGAGGAAGCAGTGACGCTGCTCCAGCTCCTTTATTTTCTATAAAACAGGAGGAAGCAGTGACGCTGCTCCAGCTCCTTTATTTTCTATAATCCATGAGGAAGCAGTGACGTTGCTCCAGCTCCTTTATTTTCTATAATACAGGAAGAAGCAGTGACGCTGCTCCAGCTCCTTTATTTTCTATAATACAGGAGGAAGCAGTGACGCTGCTCCAGCTCCTTTATTTTCTATAATGCATGAGGAAGCAGTGACGCTGCTCCAGCTCCTTTATTTTCTACAATACAGGAGGAAGCAGTGACGTTGCTTCAGCTCCTTTACTTTCTATAATACAGGACGAAGCAATTACGCTGCTCCAGCTCCTTTATTTTCTATAATACAGGAGGAAGCAGTTACGCTGCTCCGGCTCCTTTATTTTCTATAATACTGGAGGAAGCATGACGTTGCTCCAGCTCCTTTATTTTCTATAGTCGAGGTGGAAGTAGAGACGCTGCTTCATCTCCTTTATTTTCTATAATACAGGAGGAAGCAGTGACGCTGCTCCAGCTCCTTTATTTTCTATAATACAGGAGGAACGAGTGACGCTGCTCCAGCTCCTTGATTTTCTATAATACATGAGGAAGCAGTGACGCTGCTCCAGCTCCTTTATTTTCTATAATACAGGAGGAACGAGTGACGCTGCTCCAGCTCCTTTATTTTCTATAATACAGGAGGAAGCAGTAACGTTGCTCCAGCTCCTTTTTTTTTCTACAATACAGCAGGAAGCAGAAACGCTGCTCCAGCTCGTTTATTGTCTATAACACAGGAGGAAGCAGTGACGCTGCTCCAGCTCCTTTATTTTCTATAATACAAGAGGAAGCAGTGACGCTGCTCCAGCTCCTTTATTTTCTATAATACAGGAGGAAGCAGTGACGCTGCTCCAGCTCCTTTATTTTCTGTAATGCAGGAGGAAGTAGAGACGCTGCTTCAGATCATTTATTTTCTATAATACAAGAGGAAGCAGTGACGCTGCTCCAACTCCATTATTTTCTGTAATACAGGAGGAAGCAGAGACGCTGCTCCAGCTCCTTTATTTTCTATAATACAGGAGAAAGCAGTGACTCTGCTCCAGCTCCTTTATTTTCTATAATACAGTAGGAAGCAGAGACGCTGCTCCAGCTCCTTTATTTTCTATAATACAGGAGGAAGCAGTGACTCTGCTCCAGCTCCTTTATTTTATATAACACAGGAGGACGCAGTGACGTTGCTTCAGCTCCTTGATTTTCTATAATACTGGTGAAAGCAGAAACGCTGCTCCAGCTCCTTTATTTTCTATAATACAGGAGGGAGCAGTGACGCTGCTCCAGCTCCTTTATTTTCTATAATACAGGCGGAAGCAGTGACATTGCTCCAGCTCCTTTATTTTCTATAATACAGGAGGAAGCAGTGACGCTGCTCCAGCTCCTTTATTTTCTATAATACAGGAGGAAGCAGTGACGCTGCTCCAGCTCCTTTATTTTCTATAATACAGGAGGAAGCAGTGACGCTGCTCCAGCTCCTTTATTTTCTATAATACCGGAGGAAGCAGTGACGCTGCTCCAGATCCTTTATTTTCTATAATACAGGAGGGAGCAGTGACGCTGCTCCAGCTCCTATATTTTCTATAATGCATGAGGAAGCAGTGACGCTGCTCCAGCTCCTTTATTTTGTATAATACAAGAGGAAGCAGTGACGCTGCTCCAGCTCCTTTATTTTCTATAATACCGGAGGAAGCAGTGACGCTGCTCCAGCTCCTTTATTTTCTATAATACAGGAGGAAGCAGAGAAGCAGCTCCAGCTACTTTATTTTCTATAATACAGGAGGAAGCAGTGACGCTGTTCCTGCCCCTTTATTTTCTATAAAACAGGAGGAAGCAGTGACGCTGCTCCAGCTCCTTTATTTTCTATAATACAGGAGGAAGCAGTGACGCTGCTACAGCTCCTTTATTTTCTATAATACCGGAGGAAGCAGAGAAGCAGCTCCAGATACTTTATTTTCTATAATACAGGTGGAAGTAGTGACGCTGCTCCAGCTCCTTTATTTTCTATAAAACAGGAGGAAGCAGTGACGCTGCTCTAGCTCCTTTATTTTCTATAATACAGGAGGAAGCAGTGACGTTGCTCCAGCTCCTTTATTTTCTACAATACAAGAGGAAGCAGAAACGCTGCTCCAGCTCCTTTATTTTCTACAATACAGGAGGAAGCAGTGACGCTGCTCCAGCTCCTTTATTTTCTATAATACCGGAGGAAGCAGTGACGCTGCTCCAGCTCCTTTATTTTCTATAATACAGTTGGAAAAAGTGACTCTGCTCCAGTTCCTTTATTTTCTATAATACAGGACGAAGCAATTACGCTGCTCCAGCTCCTTTATTTTTTATACTACAGGAGGAAGCAGTGACGTTGCTTCAGCTCCTTTATTTTCTATAATACAGGTGGAAGCAGAAACGCTGCTCCAGCTCCTTTATTTTTTATAATACAGGAGGAAGCAGTCACGCTGCTCCAGCTCCTTTATTTTCCATAATACAGTAGGAAGCAGTGACGTTGCTCCAGCTCCTTTATTTTCTACAATACAGGAGGAAGCAGAAACGCTGCTCCAGCTCCTTTATTTTCTATAATACAGGAGGAAGCAGTGACGCTGCTCCAGCTCCTTTATTTTCTATAATACCGGAGGAAGCAGTGACGCTGCTCCAGATCCTTTATTTTCTATAATACAGGAGGAAGCAGTGACGCTGCTCCAGCTCCTATATTTTCTATAATGCATGAGGAAGCAGTGACGCTGCTCCAGCTCTTTTATTTTCTATAATACAAGAGGAAGCAGTGACGCTGCTCCAGCTCCTTTATTTTCTATAATGCCGGTTGAAACAGTGACGCTGCTCCAGCTCCTTGATTTTCTGCATTCCATGAGGAAGCAGTGACGCTGCTCCAGCTCCTTTATTTTCGATAATACATGAGGAAGAAGAGACACGGCTCCAGCTCCTTTATTTTCTATAATACGGGAGGAAGCAGTGACGCTGCTCCAGCTCCTTTATTTTCTATAATGCATGAGGAATCAGTGACGCTGCTCCAGCTCCTTTATTTTCTATAATACATGAGGAAGAAGAGACACGGCTCCAGATCCTTTATTTTCTATAATACGGGAGGAATCAGTAACGCTGCTCCAGCTCCTTAATTTTCTATAATACAGGAGGAAGCAGTGACGCTGCTCCAGCTCCTTTATTTTCTATATTACAGGAGGAAGCAGTGACGTTGCTCCAGCTCATTTATTTTCTATAATACAGGACGAAGCAATTACGCTGCTCGAGCTCCTTTATTTTCTATAATACAGGAGGAAGCAGTGACGTTGCTTCAGCTCCTTTATTTTGTATAATACAGGTGGAAGCAGAAACGCTGCTCCAGCTCATTTATTTTTTTATAATACAGGAGGAAGCAGTGACGCTGCTCCAGCTCCTTTATTTTCTATAATACAGTAGGAAGCAGTGACGTTGCTCCAGCTCCTTTATTTTCTACAATACAGGAGGAAGCAGAAACGCTGCTCCAGCTCCTTTATTTTCTATAATACAGGAGGAAGCAGTGACTCTGCTCCAGCTCCTTTATTTTCTATAATACCGGAGGAGGCAGTGACGCTGCTCCAGATCCTTTATTTTCTATAATACAGGAGGAAGCAGTGACGCTGTTCCTGCCCCTTTATTTTCCATAATACTGGAGGAAGCAGTGACGCTGCTCCAGCTCCTTTATTTTCTATAAAACAGGAGGAAGCAGTGACGCTGCTCCAGCTCCTATATTTTCTATAATGCATGAGGAAGCAGTGACGCTGCTCCAGCTCCTATATTTTCTATAAAACAGGAGGAAGCAGTGACGCTGCTCCAGCTCCTTTATTTTCTATAATCCATGAGGAAGCAGTGACGTTGCTCCAGCTCCTTTATTTTCTATAATACAGGAAGAAGCAGTGACGCTGCTCCAGCTCCTTTATTTTCTATAAAACAGGAGGAAGCAGTGACGCTGTTCCTGCCCCTTTATTTTCCATAATACTGGAGGAAGCAGTGACGCTGCTCCAGCTCCTTTATTTTCTATAAAACAGGAGGAAGCAGTGACGCTGCTCCAGCTCCTTTATTTTCTATAATCCATGAGGAAGCAGTGACGTTGCTCCAGCTCCTTTATTTTCTATAATACAGGAAGAAGCAGTGACGCTGCTCCAGCTACATTATTTTCTATAATACAGGAGGAAGCAGAGAACCTGCTCAGGCTCCATTATTTTCTATAACACAGGAGGAAGCAGTGACGCTGTTCCTGCCCCTTTATTTTCCATAATACTGGAGGAAGCAGTGACGCTGCTCCAGCTCCTTTATTTTCTATAAAACAGGAGGAAGCAGTGACGCTGCTCCAGCTCCTATATTTTCTATAATGCATGAGGAAGCAGTGACGCTGCTCCAGCTCCTTTATTTTGTATAATACCAGAGGAAGCAGTGACGCTGCTCCAGCTCCTTTATTTTCTATAATACCGGAGGAAGCAGTGACGCTGCTCCAGCTCCTTTATTTTCTATAATACAGGAGGAAGCAGTTACGCTGCTCCGGCTCCTTTATTTTCTATAATACAGGAGGAAGCATGACGTTGCTCCAGCTCCTTTACTTTCTATAATCGAGGTCGAAGCAGAGACGCTGCTCCATCTCCTTTATTTTCTATAATACAGGAGGAAGCAGTAACGTTGCTCCAGCTCCTTTTTTTTCCTACAATACAGCAGGAAGCAGAAACGCTGCTCCTGCTCGTTTATTGTCTATAACACAGGAGGAAGCAGTGACGCTGCTCCAGCTCCTTTATTTTCTATAATACAAGAGGAGGTAGTGATGTGCTCCAGCTCCTTTATTTTCTATAATACAGGAGGAAGCAGTGACGCTGCTCCAGCTCCTTTATTTTCTGTAATGCAGGAGGAAGTAGAGACGCTGCTTCAGATCCTTTATTTTCTATAATACAAGAGGAAGCAGTGACGCTGCTCCAACTCCATTATTTTTTGTAATACAGGAGGAAGCAGAGACGCTGCTCCAGCTCCTTTATTTTCTATAATACAGGAGGAAGCAGTGACTCTGCTCCAGCTCCTTTATTTTCTATAATACAGGAGGAAGCAGAGACGCTGCTCCAGCTCCTTTATTTTCTATAATACAGGAGGAAGCAGTGACTCTGCTCCAGCTCCTTTATTTTCTATAACACAGGAGGACGCAGTGACGTTGCTTCAGCTCCTTTATTTTCTATAATACAGGTGAAAGCAGAAACGCTGCTCCAGCTCCTTTATTTTCTATAATACAGGAGGAAGCAGTGACGCTGCTCCAGCTCCTTTATTTTCTATAATACAGGCGGAAGCAGTGACATTGCTCCAGCTCCTTTATTTTCTACAATACAGGAGGAAGCAGAAACGCTGCTCCAGCTACTTTATTTTCTATAATACAGGAGGAAGCAGTGACGCTGCTCCAGCTCCTTTATTTTCTATAATACCGGAGGAAGCAGTGACGCTGCTCCAGATCCTTTATTTTCTATAATACAGGAGGGAGCAGTGACGCTGCTCCAGCTCCTATATTTTCTATAATGCATGAGGAAGCAGTGACGCTGCTCCAGCTCCTTTATTTTCTATAATACAAGAGGAAGCAGTGACGCTGCTCCAGCTCCTTTATTTTCTATATTACCGGAGGAAGCAGTGACGCTGCTCCAGCTCCTTTATTTTCTATAATACAAGAGGAAGCAGTGACGCTGCTCCAGCTCCTTTATTTTCTATATTACCGGAGGAAGCAGTGACGCTGCTCCAGCTCCTTTATTTTCTATAATACAGGCGGAAGCAGTGACATTGCTCCAGCTCCTTTATATTCTACAATACAGGAGGAAGCAGAAACGCTGCTCCAGCTACTTTATTTTCTATAATACAGGAGGAAGCAGTGACGCTGCTCCAGCTCCTTTATTTTCTATAATACCGGAGGAAGCAGTGACGCTGCTCCAGATCCTTTATTTTCTATAATACAGGAGGGAGCAGTGACGCTGCTCCAGCTCCTATATTTTCTATAATGCATGAGGAAGCAGTGACGCTGCTCCAGCTCCTTTATTTTCTATAATACAAGAGGAAGCAGTGACGCTGCTCCAGCTCCTTTATTTTCTATATTACCGGAGGAAGCAGTGACGCTGCTCCAGCTCCTTTATTTTCTATAATACAGGTGGAAGCAGAGAAGCAGCTCCAGCTACTTTATTTTCTATAATACAGGAGGAAGCAGTGACGCTGTTCCTGCCCCTTTATTTTCTATAAAACAGGAGGAAGCAGTGACGCTGCTCCAGCTCCTTTATTTTCTATAATACAGGAGTAAGCAGTGACGCTGCTACAGCTCCTTTATTTTCTATAATACCGGAGGAAGCAGAGAAGCAGCTCCAGATACTTTATTTTCTATAATACAGGAGGAAGCAGTGACGCTGCTCTAGCTCCTTTATTTTCTATAATACAGGAGGAAGCAGTGACGTTGCTCCAGCTCCTTTATTTTCTACAATACAAGAGGAAGCAGAAACGCTGCTCCAGCTCCTTTATTTTCTACAATACAGGAGGAAGCAGTGACGCTGCTCCAGCTCCTTTATTTTCTATAATACCGGAGGAAGCAGTGACGCTGCACCAGATCCTTTATTTTCTATAATACAGGAGGAAGCAGTGACGCTGCTACATCTCCTTTATTTTCTATAATGCATGAGGAAGCAGTGACGCTGCTCCAGCTCCTTTATTTTCTATAATACAGTTGGAAAAAGTGACTCTGCTCCAGTTCCTTTATTTTCTATAATACAGGACGAAGCAATTACGCTGCTCCAGCTCCTTTATTTTTTATACTACAGGAGGAAGCAGTGACGTTGCTTCAGCTCCTTTATTTTCTATAATACAGGTGGAAGCAGAAACGCTGCTCCAGCTCCTTTATTTTTTATAATACAGGAGGAAGCAGTCACGCTGCTCCAGCTCCTTTATTTTCCATAATACAGTAGGAAGCAGTGACGTTGCTCCAGCTCCTTTATTTTCTACAATACAGGAGGAAGCAGAAACGCTGCTCCAGCTCCTTTATTTTCTATAATACAGGAGGAAGCAGTGACGCTGCTCCAGCTCCTTTATTTTCTCTAATACCGGAGGAAGCAGTGACGCTGCTCCAGATCCTTTATTTTCTATAATACAGGAGGAAGCAGTGACGCTGCTCCAGCTCCTATATTTTCTATAATGCATGAGGAAGCAGTGACGCTGCTCCAGCTCTTTTATTTTCTATAATACAAGAGGAAGCAGTGACGCTGCTCCAGCTCCTTTATTTTCTATAATGCCGGTTGAACCAGTGACGCTGCTCCAGCTCCTTGATTTTCTGCATTCCATGAGGAAGCAGTGACGCTGCTCCAGCTCCTTTATTTTCGATAATACATGAGGAAGAAGAGACACGGCTCCAGCTCCTTTATTTTCTATAATACGGGAGGAAGCAGTGACGCTGCTCCAGCTCCTTTATTTTCTATAATGCATGAGGAATCAGTGACGCTGCTCCAGCTCCTTTATTTTCTATAATACATGAGGAAGAAGAGACACGGCTCCAGATCCTTTATTTTCTATAATACGGGAGGAATCAGTAACGCTGCTCCAGCTCCTTAATTTTCTATAATACAGGAGGAAGCAGTGACGCTGCTCCAGCTCCTTTATTTTCTATATTACAGGAGGAAGCAGTGACGTTGCTCCAGCTCATTTATTTTCTATAATACAGGACGAAGCAATTACGCTGCTCGAGCTCCTTTATTTTCTATAATACAGGAGGAAGCAGTGACGTTGCTTCAGCTCCTTTATTTTGTATAATACAGGTGGAAGCAGAAACGCTGCTCCAGCTCATTTATTTTTTTATAATACAGGAGGAAGCAGTGACGCTGCTCCAGCTCCTTTATTTTCTATAATACAGTAGGAAGCAGTGACGTTGCTCCAGCTCCTTTATTTTCTACAATACAGGAGGAAGCAGAAACGCTGCTCCAGCTCCTTTATTTTCTATAATACAGGAGGAAGCAGTGACTCTGCTCCAGCTCCTTTATTTTCTATAATACCGGAGGAGGCAGTGACGCTGCTCCAGATCCTTTAATTTCTATAATACAGGAGGAAGCAGTGACGCTGTTCCTGCCCCTTTATTTTCCATAATACTGGAGGAAGCAGTGACGCTGCTCCAGCTCCTTTATTTTCTATAAAACAGGAGGAAGCAGTGACGCTGCTCCAGCTCCTATATTTTCTGTAATGCATGAGGAAGCAGTGACGCTGCTCCAGCTCCTATATTTTCTATAAAACAGGAGGAAGCAGTGACGCTGCTCCAGCTCCTTTATTTTCTATAATCCATGAGGAAGCAGTGACGTTGCTCCAGCTCCTTTATTTTCTATAATACAGGAAGAAGCAGTGACGCTGCTCCAGCTCCTTTATTTTCTATAAAACAGGAGGAAGCAGTGACGCTGTTCCTGCCCCTTTATTTTCCATAATACTGGAGGAAGCAGTGACGCTGCTCCAGCTCCTTTATTTTCTATAAAACAGGAGGAAGCAGTGACGCTGCTCCAGCTCCTTTATTTTCTATAATCCATGAGGAAGCAGTGACGTTGCTCCAGCTCCTTTATTTTCTATAATACAGGAAGAAGCAGTGACGCTGCTCCAGCTCCTTTATTTTCTATAAAACAGGAGGAAGCAGTGACGCTGCTCCAGCTCCTTTATTTTCTATAATCCATGAGGAAGCAGTGACGTTGCTCCAGCTCCTTTATTTTCTATAATACAGGAAGAAGCAGTGACGCTGCTCCAGCTCCTTTATTTTCTACAATACCGGAGGAAGCAGTGACGCTGCTCCGGCTCCTTTATTTTCTATAATACAGGAGGAAGCAGTGACGCTGCACCAGCTCCTTTATTTTCTATAATGCAGGAGGAAGCAGTAACGTTGCTCCAGCTCCTTTTTTTTTCTACAATACAGCAGGAAGCAGAAACGCTGCTCCAGCTCGTTTATTTTCTATAACACAGGAGGAAGCAGTGACGCTGCTCCAGCTCCTTTATTTTCTATAATATAAGAGGAAGCAGAGATGTGCTCCAGCTCCTTTATTTTCTATAATACAGGCGGAAGCAGTGACGCTGCTCCAGCTCCTTTATTTTCTGTAATGCAGGAGGAAGTAGAGACGCTGCTTCAGATCATTTATTTTCTATAATACAAGAGGAAGCAGTGACGCTGCTCCAACTCCATTATTTTCTGTAATACAGGAGGAAGCAGAAACGATGCTCCAGCTCCTTTATTTTCTATAATACAGGAGAAAGCAGTGACTCTGCTCCAGCTCCTTTATTTTCTATAATACAGTAGGAAGCAGAGACGCTGCTCCAGCTCCTTTATTTTCTATAATACAGGAGGAAGCAGTGACTCTGCTCCAGCTCCTTTATTTTCTATAACACAGGAGGACGCAGTGACGTTGCTTCAGCTCCTTTATTTTCTATAATACTGGTGAAAGCAGAATCGCTGCTCCAGCTCCTTTATTTTCTATAATACAGGAGGGAGCAGTGACGCTGCTCCAGCTCCTTTATTTTCTAAAATACAGGAGGAAGCAGTGACATTCCTCCAGCTCCTTTATTTTCTACAATACAGGAGGAAGCAGAAACGCTGCTCCAGCTACGTTATTTTCTAGTTTACAGGAGGAAGCAGTGACGCTGCTCCAGCTCCTTTATTTTCTATAATACCGGAGGAAGCAGTGACGCTGCTCCAGATCCTTTATTTTCTATAATACAGGAGGGAGCAGTGACGCTGCTCCAGCTCCTATATTTTTTAAATGCATGAGGAAGCAGTGACGCTGCTCCAGCTCCTTTATTTTGTATAATACAAGAGGAAGCAGTGACGCTGCTCCAGCTCCTTTATTTTCTATAATACCGGAGGAAGCAGTGACGCTGCTCCAGCTCCTTTATTTTCTATAATACAGGAGGAA
Organism: Chiloscyllium punctatum; assembly: GCF_047496795.1. Lineage (NCBI taxonomy): Eukaryota > Metazoa > Chordata > Chondrichthyes > Orectolobiformes > Hemiscylliidae > Chiloscyllium > Chiloscyllium punctatum. Next base: position 70,553,875 of record NC_092759.1, on the reverse strand, counting down.
GCAGAGAAGCAGCTCCAGCTACTTTATTTTCTATAATACAGGAGGAAGCAGTGACGCTGTTCCTGCCCCTTTATTTTCTATAAAACAGGAGGAAGCAGTGACGCTTCTCCAGCTCTTTTATTTTCTATAATACAGGAGGAAGCAGTGACGCTGCTCCAGCTCCTTTATTTTCTATAATACCGGAGGAAGCAGTGACGCTGCTCCAGCTCCTTTATTTTCTATAATACAGGAGGAAGCAGTGACGCTGCTCCAGCTCCTTTATTTTCTATAATACAGGAGGAAGCAGAGAAGCATCTCCAGCTGCTTTATTTTCTATAAAACAGGAGGAAGCAGTGACGCTGCTCCAGCTCCTTTATTTTCTATAATCCATGAGGAAGCAGTGACGTTGCTCCAGCTCCTTTATTTTCTATAATACAGGAAGAAGCAGTGACGCTGCTCCAGCTCCTTTATTTTCTATAATACAGGAGTAAGCAGTGACGCTGCTCCAGCTCCTTTATTTTCTATAATGCATGAGGAAGCAGTGACGCTGCTCCAGCTCCTTTATTTTCTACAATACAGGAGGAAGCAGTGACGTTGCTTCAGCTCCTTTACTTTCTATAATACAGGACGAAGCAATTACGCTGCTCCAGCTCCTTTATTTTCTATAATACAGGAGGAAGCAGTTACGCTGGTCCGGCTCCTTTATTTTCTATAATACTGGAGGAAGCATGACGTTGCTCCAGCTCCTTTATTTTCTATAATCGAGGTGGAAGCAGAGACGCTGCTTCATCTCCTTTATTTTCTATAATACAGGAGGAAGCAGTGACGCTGCTCCAGCTCCTTTATTTTCTATAATACAGGAGGAAGCAGTGACGCTGCACCAGCTCCTTTATTTTCTATAATACCGGAGGAAGCAGTGACGCTGCTCCAGCTCCTTTATTTTCTATAATACAGGAGGAAGCAGAGAAGCAGCTCCAGCTACTTTATTTTCTATAATACAGGAGGAAGCAGTGACGCTGTTCCTGCCCCTTTATTTTCTATAAAACAGGAGGAAGCAGTGACGCTTCTCCACCTCTTTTATTTTCTATAATACAGGAGGAAGCAGTGACGCTGCTCCAGCTCCTTTATTTTCTATAATACCGGAGGAAGCAGTGACGCTGCTCCAGCTCCTTTATTTTCTATAATACAGGAGGAAGCAGTGACGCTGCTCCAGCTCCTTTATTTTCTATAATACAGGAGGAAGCAGAGAAGCAGCTCCAGATACTTTATTTTCTATAATACAGGAGGAAGCAGTGACGCTGCTCCAGCTCCTTTATTTTCTATAAAACAGGAGGAAGCAGTGACGCTGCTCCAGCTCCTTTATTTTCTATAATACAGGAGGAAGCAGTGACGTTGCTCCAGCTCCTTTATTTTCTATAATACAGGAGGAAGCAGTGACGCTGCTCCAGCTCCTTGATTTTCTGCATTCCATGAGGAAGCAGTGACGCTGCTCCAGCTCCTTTATATTCGATAATACATGAGGAAGAAGAGACACGGGTCCAGCTCCTTTATTTTCTATAATACGGGAGGAAGCAGTGACGCTGCTCCAGCTCCTTTATTTTCTCTAATGCATGAGGAATCAGTGACGCTGCTCCAGCTCCTTTATTTTCTATAATACATGAGGAAGAAGAGACACGGCTCCAGATCCTTTATTTTCTATAATACGGGAGGAATCAGTAACGCTGCTCCAGCTCCTTAATTTTCTATAATACAGGAGGAAGCAGTGACGCTGCTCCAGCTCCATTATTTTCTATATTACAGGAGGAAGCAGTGACGTTGCTCCAGCTCATTTATTTTCTATAATACAGGACGAAGCAATTACGCTGCTCCAGCTCCTTTATTTTCTATAATACAGGAGGAACCAGTGACGTTGCTTCAGCTCCTTTATTTTCTATAATACAGGAGGAAGCAGTGACGCTGCTCCAGCTCCTTTATTTTCTATAAAACAGGAGGAAGCAGTGACGCTGCTCCAGCTCCTTTATTTTCTATAATACAGGAGGAAGCAGTGACGTTGCTCCAGCTCCTTTATTTTCTACAATACAAGAGGAAGCAGAAACGCTGCTCCAGCTCCTTTATTTTCTACAATACAGGAGGAAGCAGTGACGCTGCTCCAGCTCCTTTATTTTCTATAATACAGGAGGAAGCAGTGACGCTGCTACATCTCCTTTATTTTCTATAATGCATGAGGAAGCAGTGACGCTGCTCCAGCTCCTTTTTTTTTCTATAATACAGTAGGAAAAAGTGACTCTGCTCCAGTTCCTTTATTTTCTATAATACAGGACGAAGCAATTACGCTGCTCCAGCTCCTTTATTTTTTATACTACAGGAGGAAGCAGTGACGTTGCTTCAGCTCCTTTATTTTCTATAATACAGGTGGAAGCAGAAACGCTGCTCCAGCTCCTTTATGTTTTATAATACAGGAGGAAGCAGTGATGCTGCTCCAGCTCCTTTATTTTCCATAATACAGTAGGAAGCAGTGACGTTGCTCCAGCTCCTTTATTTTCTACAATACAGGAGGAAGCAGTGACGCTGCTCCAGCTCCTTTATTTTCTATAATACAGGAGGAAGCAGTGACGCTGCTCCAGCTCCTTTATTTTCTATAATACCGGAGGAAGCAGTGACGCTGCTCCAGATCCTTTATTTTCTATAATACAGGAGGAAGCAGTGACGCTGCTCCAGCTCCTTGATTTTCTGCATTCCATGAGGAAGCAGTGACGCTGCTCCAGCTCCTTTATTTTCGATAATACATGAGGAAGAAGAGACACGGCTCCAGCTCCTTTATTTTCTATAATACGGGAGGAAGCAGTGACGCTGCTCCAGCTCCTTTATTTTCTCTAATGCATGAGGAATCAGTGACGCTGCTCCAGCTCCTTTATTTTCTATAATACATGAGGAAGAAGAGACACGGCTCCAGATCCTTTATTTTCTATAATACGGGAGGAATCAGTAACGCTGCTCCAGCTCCTTAATTTTCTATAATACAGGAGGAAGCAGTGACGCTGCTCCAGCTCCTTTATTGTCTATAATACAGGAGGAAGCAGTGACGCTGCTCCAGCTCCTTTATTTTCTATAATACAGTAGGAAGCAGTGACGTTGCTCCAGCTCCTTTATTTTCTACAATACAGGAGGAAGCAGAAACGCTGCTCCAGCTCCTTTATTTTCTATAATACCGGAGGAAGCAGTGACTCTGCTCCAGCTCCTTTATTCTCTATAATACCGGAGGAAGCAGTGACGCTGCTCCAGATCCTTTATTTTCTATAATACAGGAGGAAGCAGTGACGCTGTTCCTGCCCCTTTATTTTCCATAATACTGGAGGAAGCAGTGACGCTGCTCCAGCTCCTTTATTTTCTATAAAACAGGAGGAAGCAGTGACGCTGCTCCAGCTCCTATATTTTCTATAATGCATGAGGAAGCAGTGACGCTGCTCCAGCTCCTTTATTTTCTATAATACAGGAGGAAGCAGAGACGCTGCTCCAGCTCCTTTATTTTCTATAATACAGGAGGAAGCAGTAACTCTGCTCCAGTTCCTTTATTTTCTATAATACCGGAGGAAGCAGTGACGCTGCTCCAGCTCCTTTATTTTGTATAATACCAGAGGAAGCAGTGACGCTGCTCCAGCTCCTTTATTTTCTATTATACCGGAGGAAGCAGTGACCCTGCTCCAGCTCCTTTATTTTCTATAATACAGGAGGAAGCAGAGACGCTGCTCCAGCTCCTTTATTTTCTATAATCCATGAGGAAGCAGTGACGTTGCTCCAGCTCCTTTATTTTCTATAATACAGGAAGAAGCAGTGACGCTGCTCCAGCTCCTTTATTTTCTATAATACAGGAGGAAGCAGTGACTCTGCTCCAGCTCCTTTATTTTCTATAATGCATGAGGAAGCAGTGACGCTGCTCCAGCTCCTTTATTTTCTACAATACAGGAGGAAGCAGTGACGTTGCTTCAGCTCCTTTACTTTCTATAATACAGGACGAAGCAATTACGCTGCTCCAGCTCCTTTATTTTCTATAATACAGGAGGAAGCAGTTACGCTGCTCCGGCTCCTTTATTTTCCATAATACTGGAGGAAGCATGACGTTGCTCCAGCTCCTTTATTTTCTATAATCGAGGTGAAAGCAGAGACGCTGCTCCATCTCCTTTATTTTCTATAATACAGGAGGAAGCAGTGACGCTGCTCCAGCTCCTTTATTTTCTATAATACCGGTGGAACCAGTGACGCTGCTCCTGCTCCTTGATTTTCTATGATGCATGAGGAAGCAGTAACGTTGCTCCAGCTCCTTTTTTTTTCTACAATACAGCAGGAAGTAGAAACGCTGCTCCAGCTCGTTTATTGTCTATAACACAGGAGGAAGCAGTGACGCTGCTCCAGCTCCTTTATTTTCTATAATACAAGAGGAAGCAGTGATGTGCTCCAGCTCCTTTATTTTCTATAATACAGGAGGAAGCAGTGACGCTGCTCCAGCTCCTTTATTTTCTGTAATGCAGGAGGAAGTAGAGACGCTGCTTCAGATCCTTTATTTTCTATAATACAAGAGGAAGCAGTGACGCTGCTCCAACTCCATTATTTTCTGTAATACAGGAGGAAGCAGAGACGCTGCTCCAGCTCCTTTATTTTCTATAATACAGGAGGAAGCAGTGACTCTGCTCCAGCTCCTTTATTTTCTATAACACTGGAGGACGCAGTGACGTTGCTTCAGCTCCTTTATTTTCTATAATACAGGAGGAAGCAGTGACGCTGCTCCAGCTCCTTTATTTTCTATAATACAGGAGGAAGCAGTGACATTGCTCCAGCTCCTTTATTTTCTACAATACAGGAGGAAGCAGAAACGCTGCTCCAGCTACTTTATTTTCTATAATACAGGAGGAAGCAGTGACGCTGCTCCAGCTCCTTTATTTTCTATAATACAGGAGGAAGCAGTGACGCTGCTCCAGATCCTTTATTTTCTATAATACAGGAGGAGAGCAGTGGCGCTGCTCCAGCTACTATATTTTCTATAATGCATGAGGAAGCAGTGACGCTGCTCCAGCTCCTTTATTTTCTATCATACAAGAGGAAGCAGTGACGCTGCTCCAGCTCCTTTATTTTCTATAATACCGGAGGAAGCAGTGACGCTGCTCCAGCTCCTTTATTTTCTATAATACAGGAGGAAGCAGAGAAGCAGCTCCAGCTACTTTATTTTCTATAATACAGGAGGAAGCAGTGACGCTGTTCCTGCCGCTTTATTTTCTATAATACAGGAGGAAGCAGTGACGCTGCTCCAGCTCCTTTATTTTCTATAATACCGGAGGAAGCAGTGCCGCTGCTCCAGCTCCTTTATTTTCTATAATACCGGAGGAAGCAGAGAAGCAGCTCCAGATACTTTATTTTCTATAATACGGGAGGAAGCAGTGACGCTGCTCCAGCTCCTTTATTTTCTCTAATGCATGAGGAATCAGTGACGCTGCTCCAGCTCCTTTATTTTCTATAATACATGAGGAAGAAGAGACACGGCTCCAGATCCTTTATTTTCTATAATACGGGAGGAATCAGTAACGCTGCTCCAGCTCCTTAATTTTCTATAATACAGGAGGAAGCAGTGACGCTGCTCCAGCTCCATTATTTTCTATATTACAGGAGGAAGCAGTGACGTTGCTCCAGCTCATTTATTTTCTATAATACAGGACGAAGCAATTACGCTGCTCCAGCTCCTTTATTTTCTATAATACAGGAGGAACCAGTGACGTTGCTTCAGCTCCTTTATTTTCTATAATACAGGAGGAAGCAGTGACGCTGCTCCAGCTCCTTTATTTTCTATAAAACAGGAGGAAGCAGTGACGCTGCTCCAGCTCCTTTATTTTCTATAATACAGGAGGAAGCAGTGACGTTGCTCCAGCTCCTTTATTTTCTACAATACAAGAGGAAGCAGAAACGCTGCTCCAGCTCCTTTATTTTCTACAATACAGGAGGAAGCAGTGACGCTGCTCCAGCTCCTTTATTTTCTATAATACAGGAGGAAGCAGTGACGCTGCTACATCTCCTTTATTTTCTATAATGCATGAGGAAGCAGTGACGCTGCTCCAGCTCCTTTTTTTTCTATAATACAGTAGGAAAAAGTGACTCTGCTCCAGTTCCTTTATTTTCTATAATACAGGACGAAGCAATTACGCTGCTCCAGCTCCTTTATTTTTTATACTACAGGAGGAAGCAGTGACGTTGCTTCAGCTCCTTTATTTTCTATAATACAGGTGGAAGCAGAAACGCTGCTCCAGCTCCTTTATTTTTTATAATACAGGAGGAAGGAGTGACGCTGCTCCAGCTCCTTTATTTTCCATAATACAGTAGGAAGCAGTGACGTTGCTCCAGCTCCTTTATTTTCTACAATACAGGAGGAAGCAGTGACGCTGCTCCAGCTCCTTTATTTTCTATAATACAGGAGGAAGCAGTGACGCTGCTCCAGCTCCTTTATTTTCTATAATACCGGAGGAAGCAGTGACGCTGCTCCAGATCCTTTATTTTCTATAATACAGGAGGAAGCAGTGACGCTGCTCCAGCTCCTTGATTTTCTGCATTCCATGAGGAAGCAGTGACGCTGCTCCAGCTCCTTTATTTTCGATAATACATGAGGAAGAAGAGACACGGCTCCAGCTCCTTTATTTTCTATAATACGGGAGGAAGCAGTGACGCTGCTCCAGCTCCTTTATTTTCTCTAATGCATGAGGAATCAGTGACGCTGCTCCAGCTCCTTTATTTTCTATAATACATGAGGAAGAAGAGACACGGCTCCAGATCCTTTATTTTCTATAATACGGGAGGAATCAGTAACGCTGCTCCAGCTCCTTAATTTTCTATAATACAGGAGGAAGCAGTGACGCTGCTCCAGCTCCTTTATTGTCTATAATACAGGAGGAAGCAGTGACGCTGCTCCAGCTCCTTTATTTTCTATAATACAGTAGGAAGCAGTGACGTTGCTCCAGCTCCTTTATTTTCTACAATACAGGAGGAAGCAGAAACGCTGCTCCAGCTCCTTTATTTTCTATAATACAGGAGGAAGCAGTGACTCTGCTCCAGCTCCTTTATTCTCTATAATACCGGAGGAAGCAGTGACGCTGCTCCAGATCCTTTATTTTCTATAATACAGGAGGAAGCAGTGACGCTGTTCCTGCCCCTTTATTTTCCATAATACTGGAGGAAGCAGTGACGCTGCTCCAGCTCCTTTATTTTCTATAAAACAGGAGGAAGCAGTGACGCTGCTCCAGCTCCTATATTTTCTATAATGCATGAGGAAGCAGTGACGCTGCTCCAGCTCCTTTATTTTCTATAATACAGGAGGAAGCAGAGACGCTGCTCCAGCTCCTTTATTTTCTATAATACAGGAGGAAGCAGTGACTCTGCTCCAGTTCCTTTATTTTCTATAATACCGGAGGAAGCAGTGACGCTGCTCCAGCTCCTTTATTTTGTATAATACCAGAGGAAGCAGTGACGCTGCTCCAGCTCCTTTATTTTCTATTATACCGGAGGAAGCAGTGACCCTGCTCCAGCTCCTTTATTTTCTATAATACAGGAGGAAGCAGAGACGCTGCTCCAGCTCCTTTATTTTCTATAATCCATGAGGAAGCAGTGACGTTGCTCCAGCTCCTTTATTTTCTATAATACAGGAAGAAGCAGTGACGCTGCTCCAGCTCCTTTATTTTCTATAATACAGGAGGAAGCAGTGACTCTGCTCCAGCTCCTTTATTTTCTATAATGCATGAGGAAGCAGTGACGCTGCTCCAGCTCCTTTATTTTCTACAATACAGGAGGAAGCAGTGACGTTGCTTCAGCTCCTTTACTTTCTATAATACAGGACGAAGCAATTACGCTGCTCCAGCTCCTTTATTTTCTATAATACAGGAGGAAGCAGTTACGCTGCTCCGGCTCCTTTATTTTCCATAATACTGGAGGAAGCATGACGTTGCTCCAGCTCCTTTATTTTCTATAATCGAGGTGAAAGCAGAGACGCTGCTCCATCTCCTTTATTTTCTATAATACAGGAGGAAGCAGTGACGCTGCTCCAGCTCCTTTATTTTCTATAATACCGGTGGAACCAGTGACGCTGCTCCTGCTCCTTGATTTTCTATGATGCATGAGGAAGCAGTAACGTTGCTCCAGCTCCTTTTTTTTTCTACAATACAGCAGGAAGTAGAAACGCTGCTCCAGCTCGTTTATTGTCTATAACACAGGAGGAAGCAGTGACGCTGCTCCAGCTCCTTTATTTTCTATAATACAAGAGGAAGCAGTGATGTGCTCCAGCTCCTTTATTTTCTATAATACAGGAGGAAGCAGTGACGCTGCTCCAGCTCCTTTATTTTCTGTAATGCAGGAGGAAGTAGAGACGCTGCTTCAGATCCTTTATTTTCTATAATACAAGAGGAAGCAGTGACGCTGCTCCAACTCCATTATTTTCTGTAATACAGGAGGAAGCAGAGACGCTGCTCCAGCTCCTTTATTTTCTATAATACAGGAGGAAGCAGTGACTCTGCTCCAGCTCCTTTATTTTCTATAACACTGGAGGACGCAGTGACGTTGCTTCAGCTCCTTTATTTTCTATAATACAGGAGGAAGCAGTGACGCTGCTCCAGCTCCTTTATTTTCTATAATACAGGAGGAAGCAGTGACATTGCTCCAGCTCCTTTATTTTCTACAATACAGGAGGAAGCAGAAACGCTGCTCCAGCTACTTTATTTTCTATAATACAGGAGGAAGCAGTGACGCTGCTCCAGCTCCTTTATTTTCTATAATACAGGAGGAAGCAGTGACGCTGCTCCAGATCCTTTATTTTCTATAATACAGGAGGGAGCAGTGGCGCTGCTCCAGCTCCTATATTTTCTATAATGCATGAGGAAGCAGTGACGCTGCTCCAGCTCCTTTATTTTCTATCATACAAGAGGAAGCAGTGACGCTGCTCCAGCTCCTTTATTTTCTATAATACCGGAGGAAGCAGTGACGCTGCTCCAGCTCCTTTATTTTCTATAATACAGGAGGAAGCAGAGAAGCAGCTCCAGCTACTTTATTTTCTATAATACAGGAGGAAGCAGTGACGCTGTTCCTGCCGCTTTATTTTCTATAATACAGGAGGAAGCAGTGACGCTGCTCCAGCTCCTTTATTTTCTATAATACCGGAGGAAGCAGTGCCGCTGCTCCAGCTCCTTTATTTTCTATAATACCGGAGGAAGCAGAGAAGCAGCTCCAGATACTTTATTTTCTATAATACAGGAGGAAGTAGTGACGCTGCTCCAGCTCCTTTATTTTCTATAAAACAGGAGGAAGCAGTGACGCTGCTCCAGCTCCTTTATTTTCTACAATACAGGAGGAAGCAGTGACGCTGCTCCAGCTCCTTTATTTTCTATAATACAGGAGGAAGCAGTGACGCTGCTACATCTCCTTTATTTTCTATAATACAGTAGGAAAAAGTGACTCTGCTCCAGTTCCTTTAATTTCTATAATACAGGACGAAGCAATTACGCTGCTCCAGCTCCTTTATTTTTTATACTACAGGAGGAAGCAGTGACGTTGCTTCAGCTCCTTTATTTTCTATAATACAGGTGGAAGCAGAAACGCTGCTCCAGCTCCTTTCTTTTTTATAATACAGGAGGAAGCAGTGACGCTGCTCCAGCTCCTTTATTTTCCATAATACAGTAGGAAGCAGTGACGTTGCTCCAGCTCCTTTATTTTCTACAATGCAGGAGGAAGCAGAGACGCTGCTCCAACTCCATTATTTTCTGTAATACAGGAGGAAGCAGAGACGCTGCTCCAGCTCCTTTATTTTCTATAATACAGGAGGAAGCAGAGACGCTGCTCCAGCTCCTTTATTTTCTATAATACAGGAGGAAGCAGTGACTCTGCTCCAGCTCCTTTATTTTCTATAACACAGGAGGACGCAGTGACGTTGCTTCAGCTCCTTTATTTTCTATAATACAGGAGGAAGCAGTGACGCTGCTCCAGCTCCTTTATTTTCTATAATACAGGAGGAAGCAGTGACGCTGCTACATCTCCTTTATTTTCTATAATGCATGAGGAAGCAGTGACGCTGCTCCAGCTCCTTTATTTTCTATAAAACAGTAGGAAAAAGTGACTCTGCTCCAGTTCCTTTATTTTCTATAATACAGGACGAAGCAATTACGCTGCTCCAGCTCCTTTATTTTTTATCCTACAGGAGGAAGCAGTGACGTTGCTTCAGCTCCTTTATTTTCTATAATACAGGTGGAAGCAGAAACGCTGCTCCGGCTCATTAATTTTTTATAATACAGGAGGAAGCAGTGACGCTGCTCCAGCTCCTTTATTTTCCACAATACAGTAGGAAGCAGTGACGTTGCTCCAGCTCCTTTATTTTCTACAATACAGGAGGAAGCAGTGACGCTGCTCCAGCTCCTTTATTTTCTATAATACCGGAGGAAGCAGTGACGCTGCTCCAGATCCTTTATTTTCTATAATACAGGAGGAAGCAGTGACGCTGCTCCAGCTCCGATATTTTCTATAATGCATGAGGAAGCAGTGACGCTGCTCCAGCTCTTTTATTTTCTATAATACAAGAGGAAGCAGTGACGCTGCTCCAGCTCCTTTATTTTCTATAATACCGGTTGAACCAGTGACGCTGCTCCAGCTCCTTGATTTTCTGCATTCCATGAGGAAGCAGTGACGCTGCTCCAGCTCCTTTATTTTCGATAATACATGAGGAAGAAGAGACACGGCTCCAGCTCCTTTATTTTCTATAATACGGGAGGAAGCAGTGACGCAGCTCCAGCTCCTTTATTTTCTCTAATGCATGAGGAATCAGTGACGCTGCTCCAGCTCCTTTATTTTCTATAATACATGAGGAAGAAGAGACACGGCTCCAGATCCTTTATTTTCTATAATACGGGAGGAATCAGTAACGCTGCTCCAGCTCCTTAATTTTCTATAATACAGGAGGAAGCAGTGACGCTGCTCCAGCTCCTTTATTTTCTATAATACAGCAGGAAGCAATGACGCTGCTCCAGCTCCTTTATTTTCTATAATACAGGAGGAAGCATAGACGTTGCTCCAGCTCCTTTATTTTCTACAATACAGGAGGAAGCAGAAACGCTGCTCCAGCTCCTTTATTTTCTATAATACAGGAGGAAGCAGTGACTCTGCTCCAGCTCCTTTATTTTCTATAATACCGGAGGAAGCAGTGACGCTGCTCCAGATCCTTTATTTTCTATAATACAGGAGGAAGCAGTGACGCTGCTCCAGCTCCTATATTTTCTATAATGCATGAGGAAGCAGTGACTCTGCTCCAGCTCTTTTATTTTGTATAATACAAGAGGAAGCAGTGACGCTGCTCCAGCTCCTTTATTTTCTATAATACAGGAGGAAGCAGTGACGTTGCTTCAGCTCCTTTACTTTCTATAATACAGGAAGAGGCAATTACGCTGCTCCAGCTCCTTTATTTTCTATAATACCGGAGGAAGCAGTGACGCTGCTCCAGATCCTTTATTTTCTATAATACAGGAGGAAGCAGTGACGCTGCTCCAGCTCCTATATTTTCTATAATGCATGAGGAAGCAGTGACGCTGCTCCAGCTCTTTTATTTTCTATAATACAAGAGGAAGCAGTGACGCTGCTCCAGCTCCTTTATTTTCTATAATACCGGTTGAACCAGTGACGCTGCTCCAGCTCCTTTATTTTCTATAATACAGGAGGAAGCAGTGACGTTGCTTCAGCTCCTTTACTTTCTATAATACAGGACGAGGCAATTACGCTGCTCCAGCTCCTTTATTTTCTATAATCCTGGAGGAAGCATGACGTTGCTCCAGCTCCTTTATTTTCTATAATACAGGTGGAAGCAGAGACGCTGCTCCATCTCCTTTATTTTCTATAATACAGGAGGAAGCAGTGACGCTGCTCCAGCTCCTTTATTTTGTATAATACCGGTGGAACCAGTGACGCTGCTCCAGCTCCTTGATTTTCTATAATACAGGAGGAAGCAGTGACGTTGCTCCATCTCCTTTTTTTTCTACAATACAGGAGGAAGCAGAAACGCTGCCCCAGCTCGTTTATTTTCTATAACACAGGAGGAAGCAGTGACGCTGCTCCAGCTCCTTTATTTTCTATAATACAAGAGGAAGCAGTGATGTGCTCCAGCTCCTTTATTTTCTATAATACAGGAGGAAGCAGAGACGCTGCTCCAGCTCCTTTATTTTCTATAATACAGGAGGAAGCAGAGACGCTGCTCCAGCTCCTTTATTTTCTGTAATACAGGAGGAAGCAGAGACGCTGCTCCATCTCCTTTATTTTCTATAATACAAGAGGAAGCAGTGATGTGCTCCAGCTCCTTTATTTTCTATAATACAGGAGGAAGCAGTGACGCTGCTCCAGCTCCATTATTTTCTGTAATACAGGAGGAAGCAGAGACGCTGCTCCAGCTCCTTTATTTTCTATAATACAGGAGGAAGCAGTGACGCTGCTCCAGCTCCTTTATTTTCTATAATACCGGTGGAACCAGTGACGCTGCTCCAGCTCCTTGATTTTCTATAATACAGGAGGAAGCAGTGACGTTGTTCCAGCTCCTTTTTTTTCTACAATACAGGAGGAAGCAGAAACGCTGCCCCAGCTCGTTTATTTTCTACAACACAGGAGGAAGCAGTGACGCTGCTCCAGCTCCTTTATTTTCTATAATGCAGGAGGAAGTAGGGACGTTGCTTCAGCTCCTTTATTTTCTATAATACAAGAGGAAGCAGTGACGCTGCTCCAGCTCCTTTATTTTCTATAATACAGGAGGAAGCAGAGACGCTGCTCCAGCTCCTTTATTTTCTATAATACAGGAGGAAGCAGTGACTCTGCTCCAGCTCCTTTATTTTCTATAACACAGGAGGACGCAGTGACGTTGCTTCAGCTCCTTTATTTTCTATAATACAGGTGAAAGCAGTGAGGCTGCTCCAGCTCCTTTATTTTCTATAATACAGGAGGAAGCAGTGACATTGCTCCAGCTCCTTTATTTTCAACAATACAGGAGGAAGCAGAAACGCTGCTCCAGCTACTTTATTTTCTATAATACAGGAGGAAGCAGTGACGCTGCTCCAGCTCCTTTATTTTCTATAATACCGGAGGAAGCAGTGACGCTGCTCCAGATCCTTTATTTTCTATAATACAGGAGGGAGCAGTGACGCTACTCCAGCTCCAATATTTTCTATAATGCATGAGGAAGCAGTGACGCAGCTCCAGCTCCTTTATTTTGTATAATACAAGAGGAAGCAGTGACGCTGCTCCAGCTCCTTTATTTTCTATAATACGGGAGGAAGCAGTGACGCTGCTCCAGCTCCTTTATTTTCTATAATACAGGAGGAAGCAGAAAAGCAGCTCCAGCTACTTTATTTTCTATAATACAGGAGGAAGCAGTGACGCTGTTCCTGCCCCTTTATTATCCATAATACTGGAGGAAGCAGTGACGCTGCTCCAGCTCCTTTATTCTCTATAAAACAGGAGGAAGCAGTGACGCTGCTCCAGTTCCTTTATTTTCCATAATACAGGAGGAAGCAGTGACGTTGCTCCAGCTCCTTTATTTTCTACAATACAAGAGGAAGCAGAAACGCTGCTCCAGCTCCTTTATTTTCTACAATACAGGAGGAAGCAGTGACTCTGCTCAAGCTCCTTTATTTTCTATAACACAGGAGGACGCAGTGACTTTGCTTCAGCTCCTTTATTTTCTATAATACAGGTGAAAGCAGAAACGCTGCTCCAGCTCCTTTATTTTCTATAATACAGGAGGAAGCAGTGACGCTGCTCCAGCTCCTTTATTTTCTATAATACAGGAGGAAGCAGTGACGCTGCTCCAGCTCCTTTATTTTCAATAATACCGGAGGAAGCAGGGACGCTGCTCCAGATACTTTATTTTCTATAATACAGGAGGAAGCAGTGACGCTGCTCCAGCTCCTATATTTTCTATGATGCATGAGGAATCAGTGACGCTGCTCCATCTCCTTTATTTTCTATAATACCGGAGGAAGCATTGACGCTGCTCCAGCTACATTATTTTCTATAATACAGGAGGAAGCAGAGAACCTGCTCAGGCTCCATTATTTTCTATAATACAGGAGGAAGCAGTGACGCTGTTCCTGCCCCTTTATTTTGCATAATACTGGAGGAAGCAGTGACGCTGCTCCAGCTCCTTTATTTTCTATAAAACAGGAGGAAGCAGTGACGCTGCTCCAGCTCCTATATTTTCTATAATGCATGAGGAAGCAGTGACGCTGCTCCAGCTCCTTTATTTTGTATAATACCAGAGGAAGCAGTGACGCTGCTCCAGCTCCTTTATTTTCTATAATACCGGAGGAAGCAGTGACGCTGCTCCAGCTCCTTTATTTTCTATAATACAGGAGGAAGCAGTTACGCTGCTCCGGCTCCTTTATTTTCTATAATACAGGAGGAAGCATGACGTTGCTCCAGCTCCTTTATTTTCTATAATCGAATCGAAGCAGAGACGCTGCTCCATCTCCTTTATTTTCTATAATACAGGAGGAAGCAGTGACGCTGCTGCAGCTCCTTTATTTTCTATAATACAGGAGGAAGCAGTAACGTTGCTCCAGCTCCTTTTTTTTTCTACAATACAGCAGGAAGCAGAAACGCTGCTCCTGCTCGTTCTTTGTCTATAACACAGGAGGAAGCAGTGACGCTGCTCCAGCTCCTTTATTTTCTATAATACAAGAGGAGGTAGTGATGTGCTCCAGCTCCTTTATTTTCTATAATACAGGAGGAAGCAGTGACGCTGCTCCAGCTCCTTTATTTTCTGTAATGCAGGAGGAAGTAGAGACGCTGCTTCAGATCCTTTATTTTCTATAATACAAGAGGAAGCAGTGACGCTGCTCCAACTCCATTATTTTTTGTAATACAGGAGGAAGCAGAGACGCTGCTCCAGCTCCTTTATTTTCTATAATACAGGAGGAAGCAGTGACTCTGCTCCAGCTCCTTTATTTTCTATAATACAGGAGGAAGCAGAGACGCTGCTCCAGCTCCTTTATTTTCTATAATACAGGAGGAAGCAGTGACTCTGCTCCAGCTCCTTTATTTTCTATAACACAGGAGGACGCAGTGACGTTGCTTCAGCTCCTTTATTTTCTATAATACAGGTGAAAGCAGAAACGCTGCTCCAGCTCCTTTATTTTCTATAATACAGGAGGAAGCAGTGACGCTGCTCCAGCTCCTTTATTTTCTATAATACAGGCGGAAGCAGTGACATTGCTCCAGCTCCTTTATTTTCTACAATACAGGAGGAAGCAGAAACGCTGCTCCAGCTCCTTTATTTTCTACAATACAGGAGGAAGCAGTGACGCTGCTCCAGCTCCTTTATTTTCTATAATACCGGAGGAAGCAGTGACGCTGCACCAGATCCTTTATTTTCTATAATACAGGAGGAAGCAGTGACGCTGCTACATCTCCTTTATTTTCTATAATGCATGAGGAAGCAGTGACGCTGCTCCAGCTCCTTTTTTTTCTATAATACAGTTGGAAAAAGTGACTCTGCTCCAGTTCCTTTATTTTCTATAATACAGGACGAAGCAATTACGCTGCTCCAGCTCCTTTATTTTCTATAATACGGGAGGAAGCAGTGACGCTGCTCCAGCTCCTTTATTTTCTATAATACAGGTGGAAGCAGAAACGCTGCTCCAGCTCCTTTATTTTTTATAATACAGGAGGAAGCAGTCACGCTGCTCCAGCTCCTTTATTTTCCATAATACAGTAGGAAGCAGTGACGTTGCTCCAGCTCCTTTATTTTCTACAATACAGGAGGAAGCAGAAACGCTGCTCCAGCTCCTTTATTTTCTATGATACAGGAGGAAGCAGTGACGCTGCTCCAGCTCCTTTATTTTCTATAATACCGGAGGAAGCAGTGACGCTGCTCCAGATCCTTTATTTTCTATAATGCATGAGGAAGCAGTGACGCTGCTCCAGCTCCTTTATTTTCTATAATGCCGGTTGAACCAGTGACGCTGCTCCAGCTCCTTGATTTTCTGCATTCCATGAGGAAGCAGTGACGCTGCTCCAGCTCCTTTATTTTCGATAATACATGAGGAAGAAGAGACACGGCTCCAGCTCCTTTATTTTCTATAATACGGGAGGAAGCAGTGACGCTGCTCCAGCTCCTTTAT
Organism: Chiloscyllium punctatum; assembly: GCF_047496795.1. Lineage (NCBI taxonomy): Eukaryota > Metazoa > Chordata > Chondrichthyes > Orectolobiformes > Hemiscylliidae > Chiloscyllium > Chiloscyllium punctatum. The sequence continues at coordinate 70,537,733 of NC_092759.1, read as the reverse complement.
TTTCTATAATGCATGAGGAATCAGTGACGCTGCTCCAGCTCCTTTATTTTCTATAATACATGAGGAAGAAGAGACACGGCTCCAGATCCTTTATTTTCTATAATACGGGAGGAATCAGTAACGCTGCTCCAGCTCCTTAATTTTCTATAATACAGGAGGAAGCAGTGACGCTGCTCCAGCTCCTTTATTTTCTATATTACAGGAGGAAGCAGTGACGTTGCTCCAGCTCATTTATTTTCTATAATACAGGACGAAGCAATTACGCTGCTCGAGCTCCTTTATTTTCTATAATACAGGAGGAAGCAGTGACGTTGCTTCAGCTCCTTTATTTTGTATAATACAGGTGGAAGCAGAAACGCTGCTCCAGCTCATTTATTTTTTTATAATACAGGAGGAAGCAGTGACGCTGCTCCAGCTCCTTTATTTTCTATAATACAGTAGGAAGCAGTGACGTTGCTCCAGCTCCTTTATTTTCTACAATACAGGAGGAAGCAGAAACGCTGCTCCAGCTCCTTTATTTTCTATAATACAGGAGGAAGCAGTGACTCTGCTCCAGCTCCTTTATTTTCTATAATACCGGAGGAGGCAGTGACGCTGCTCCAGATCCTTTGTTTTCTATAATACAGGAGGAAGCAGTGACGCTGTTCCTGCCCCTTTATTTTCCATAATACTGGAGGAAGCAGTGACGCTGCTCCAGCTCCTTTATTTTCTATAAAACAGGAGGAAGCAGTGACGCTGCTCCAGCTCCTATATTTTCTATAATGCATGAGGAAGCAGTGACGCTGCTCCAGCTCCTATATTTTCTATAAAACAGGAGGAAGCAGTGACGCTGCTCCAGCTCCTTTATTTTCTATAATCCATGAGGAAGCAGTGACGTTGCTCCAGCTCCTTTATTTTCTATAATACAGGAAGAAGCAGTGACGCTGCTCCAGCTCCTTTATTTTCTATAAAACAGGAGGAAGCAGTGACGCTGTTCCTGCCCCTTTATTTTCCATAATACTGGAGGAAGCAGTGACGCTGCTCCAGCTCCTTTATTTTCTATAAAACAGGAGGAAGCAGTGACGCTGCTCCAGCTCCTTTATTTTCTATAATCCATGAGGAAGCAGTGACGTTGCTCCAGCTCCTTTATTTTCTATAATACAGGAAGAAGCAGTGACGCTGCTCCAGCTCCTTTATTTTCTATAATACAGGAGGAAGCAGTGACGCTGCTCCAGCTCCTTTATTTTCTATAATGCATGAGGAAGCAGTGACGCTGCTCCAGCTCCTTTATTTTCTACAATACAGGAGGAAGCAGTGACGTTGCTTCAGCTCCTTTACTTTCTATAATACAGGACGAAGCAATTACGCTGCTCCAGCTCCTTTATTTTCTATAATACAGGAGGAAGCAGTTACGCTGCTCCGGCTCCTTTATTTTCTATAATACTGGAGGAAGCATGACGTTGCTCCAGCTCCTTTATTTTCTATAATCGAGGTGGAAGTAGAGACGCTGCTTCATCTCCTTTATTTTCTATAATACAGGAGGAAGCAGTGACGCTGCTCCAGCTCCTTTATTTTCTATAATACAGGAGGAACGAGTGACGCTGCTCCAGCTCCTTGATTTTCTATAATACATGAGGAAGCAGTGACGCTGCTCCAGATCCTTTATTTTCTATAATACAGGAGGAACGAGTGACGCTGCTCCAGCTCCTTTATTTTCTATAATACAGGAGGAAGCAGTAACGTTGCTCCAGCTCCTTTTTTTTTCTACAATACAGCAGGAAGCAGAAACGCTGCTCCAGCTCGTTTATTGTCTATAACACAGGAGGAAGCAGTGACGCTGCTCCAGCTCCTTTATTTTCTATAATACAAGAGGAAGCAGTGACGCTGCTCCAGCTCCTTTATTTTCTATAATACAGGAGGAAGCAGTGACGCTGCTCCAGCTCCTTTATTTTCTGTAATGCAGGAGGAAGTAGAGACGCTGCTTCAGATCATTTATTTTCTATAATACAAGAGGAAGCAGTGACGCTGCTCCAACTCCATTATTTTCTGTAATACAGGAGGAAGCAGAGACGCTGCTCCAGCTCCTTTATTTTCTATAATACAGGAGAAAGCAGTGACTCTGCTCCAGCTCCTTTATTTTCTATAATACAGTAGGAAGCAGAGACGCTGCTCCAGCTCCTTTATTTTCTATAATACAGGAGGAAGCAGTGACTCTGCTCCAGCTCCTTTATTTTCTATAACACAGGAGGACGCAGTGACGTTGCTTCAGCTCCTTGATTTTCTATAATACTGGTGAAAGCAGAAACGCTGCTCCAGCTCCTTTATTTTCTATAATACAGGAGGGAGCAGTGACGCTGCTCCAGCTCCTTTATTTTCTATAATACAGGCGGAAGCAGTGACATTGCTCCAGCTCCTTTATTTTCTACAATACAGGAGGAGCAGAAACGCTGCTCTAGCTACTTTATTTTCTATAATACAGGAGGAAGCAGTGACGCTGCTCCAGCTCCTTTATTTTCTATAATACCGGAGGAAGCAGTGACGCTGCTCCAGATCCTTTATTTTCTATAATACAGGAGGGAGCAGTGACGCTGCTCCAGCTCCTATATTTTCTATAATGCATGAGGAAGCAGTGACGCTGCTCCAGCTCCTTTATTTTGTATAATACAAGAGGAAGCAGTGACGCTGCTCCAGCTCCTTTATTTTCTATAATACCGGAGGAAGCAGTGACGCTGCTCCAGCTCCTTTATTTTCTATAATACAGGAGGAAGCAGAGAAGCAGCTCCAGCTACTTTATTTTCTATAATACAGGAGGAAGCAGTGACGCTGTTCCTGCCCCTTTATTTTCTATAAAACAGGAGGAAGCAGTGACGCTGCTCCAGCTCCTTTATTTTCTATAATACAGGAGGAAGCAGTGACGCTGCTACAGCTCCTTTATTTTCTATAATACCGGAGGAAGCAGAGAAGCAGCTCCAGATACTTTATTTTCTATAATACAGGAGGAAGTAGTGACGTTGCTCCAGCTCCTTTATTTTCTATAAAACAGGAGGAAGCAGTGACGCTGCTCTAGCTCCTTTATTTTCTATAATACAGGAGGAAGCAGTGACGTTGCTCCAGCTCCTTTATTTTCTACAATACAAGAGGAAGCAGAAACGCTGCTCCAGCTCCTTTATTTTCTACAATACAGGAGGAAGCAGTGACGCTGCTCCAGCTCCTTTATTTTCTATAATACCGGAGGAAGCAGTGACGCTGCACCAGATCCTTTATTTTCTATAATACAGGAGGAAGCAGTGACGCTGCTCCAGCTCCTTTATTTTCTATAATACAGTTGGAAAAAGTGACTCTGCTCCAGTTCCTTTATTTTCTATAATACAGGACGAAGCAATTACGCTGCTCCAGCTCCTTTATTTTTTATACTACAGGAGGAAGCAGTGACGTTGCTTCAGCTCCTTTATTTTCTATAATACAGGTGGAAGCAGAAACGCTGCTCCAGCTCCTTTATTTTTTATAATACAGGAGGAAGCAGTCACGCTGCTCCAGCTCCTTTATTTTCCATAATACAGTAGGAAGCAGTGACGTTGCTCCAGCTCCTTTATTTTCTACAATACAGGAGGAGCAGAAACGCTGCTCTAGCTACTTTATTTTCTATAATACAGGAGGAAGCAGTGACGCTGCTCCAGCTCCTTTATTTTCTATAATACCGGAGGAAGCAGTGACGCTGCTCCAGATCCTTTATTTTCTATAATACAGGAGGGAGCAGTGACGCTGCTCCAGCTCCTATATTTTCTATAATGCATGAGGAAGCAGTGACGCTGCTCCAGCTCCTTTATTTTGTATAATACAAGAGGAAGCAGTGACGCTGCTCCAGCTCCTTTATTTTCTATAATACCGGAGGAAGCAGTGACGCTGCTCCAGCTCCTTTATTTTCTATAATACAGGAGGAAGCAGAGAAGCAGCTCCAGCTACTTTATTTTCTATAATACAGGAGGAAGCAGTGACGCTGTTCCTGCCCCTTTATTTTCTATAAAACAGGAGGAAGCAGTGACGCTGCTCCAGCTCCTTTATTTTCTATAATACAGGAGGAAGCAGTGACGCTGCTACAGCTCCTTTATTTTCTATAATACCGGAGGAAGCAGAGAAGCAGCTCCAGATACTTTATTTTCTATAATACAGGAGGAAGTAGTGACGTTGCTCCAGCTCCTTTATTTTCTATAAAACAGGAGGAAGCAGTGACGCTGCTCTAGCTCCTTTATTTTCTATAATACAGGAGGAAGCAGTGACGTTGCTCCAGCTCCTTTATTTTCTACAATACAAGAGGAAGCAGAAACGCTGCTCCAGCTCCTTTATTTTCTACAATACAGGAGGAAGCAGTGACGCTGCTCCAGCTCCTTTATTTTCTATAATACCGGAGGAAGCAGTGACGCTGCACCAGATCCTTTATTTTCTATAATACAGGAGGAAGCAGTGACGCTGCTCCAGCTCCTTTATTTTCTATAATACAGTTGGAAAAAGTGACTCTGCTCCAGTTCCTTTATTTTCTATAATACAGGACGAAGCAATTACGCTGCTCCAGCTCCTTTATTTTTTATACTACAGGAGGAAGCAGTGACGTTGCTTCAGCTCCTTTATTTTCTATAATACAGGTGGAAGCAGAAACGCTGCTCCAGCTCCTTTATTTTTTATAATACAGGAGGAAGCAGTCACGCTGCTCCAGCTCCTTTATTTTCCATAATACAGTAGGAAGCAGTGACGTTGCTCCAGCTCCTTTATTTTCTACAATACAGGAGGAAGCAGAAACGCTGCTCCAGCTCCTTTATTTTCTATAATACAGGAGGAAGCAGTGACGCTGCTCCAGCTCCTTTATTTTCTATAATACCGGAGGAAGCAGTGACGCTGCTCCAGATCCTTTATTTTCTATAATACAGGAGGAAGCAGTGACGCTGCTCCAGCTCCTATATTTTCTATAATGCATGAGGAAGCAGTGACGCTGCTCCAGCTCTTTTATTTTCTATAATACAAGAGGAAGCAGTGACGCTGCTCCAGCTCCTTTATTTTCTATAATGCCGGTTGAAACAGTGACGCTGCTCCAGCTCCTTGATTTTCTGCATTCCATGAGGAAGCAGTGACGCTGCTCCAGCTCCTTTATTTTCGATAATACATGAGGAAGAAGAGACACGGCTCCAGCTCCTTTATTTTCTATAATACGGGAGGAAGCAGTGACGCTGCTCCAGCTCCTTTATTTTCTATAATGCATGAGGAATCAGTGACGCTGCTCCAGCTCCTTTATTTTCTATAATACATGAGGAAGAAGAGACACGGCTCCAGATCCTTTATTTTCTATAATACGGGAGGAATCAGTAACGCTGCTCCAGCTCCTTAATTTTCTATAATACAGGAGGAAGCAGTGACGCTGCTCCAGCTCTTTTATTTTCTATATTACAGGAGGAAGCAGTGACGTTGCTCCAGCTCATTTATTTTCTATAATACAGGACGAAGCAATTACGCTGCTCGAGCTCCTTTATTTTCTATAATACAGGAGGAAGCAGTGACGTTGCTTCAGCTCCTTTATTTTGTATAATACAGGTGGAAGCAGAAACGCTGCTCCAGCTCATTTATTTTTTTATAATACAGGAGGAAGCAGTGACGCTGCTCCAGCTCCTTTATTTTCTATAATACAGTAGGAAGCAGTGACGTTGCTCCAGCTCCTTTATTTTCTACAATACAGGAGGAAGCAGAAACGCTGCTCCAGCTCCTTTATTTTCTATAATACAGGAGGAAGCAGTGACTCTGCTCCAGCTCCTTTATTTTCTATAATACCGGAGGAGGCAGTGACGCTGCTCCAGATCCTTTATTTTCTATAATACAGGAGGAAGCAGTGACGCTGTTCCTGCCCCTTTATTTTCCATAATACTGGAGGAAGCAGTGACGCTGCTCCAGCTCCTTTATTTTCTATAAAACAGGAGGAAGCAGTGACGCTGCTCCAGCTCCTATATTTTCTATAATGCATGAGGAAGCAGTGACGCTGCTCCAGCTCCTATATTTTCTATAAAACAGGAGGAAGCAGTGACGCTGCTCCAGCTCCTTTATTTTCTATAATCCATGAGGAAGCAGTGACGTTGCTCCAGCTCCTTTATTTTCTATAATACAGGAAGAAGCAGTGACGCTGCTCCAGCTCCTTTATTTTCTATAAAACAGGAGGAAGCAGTGACGCTGTTCCTGCCCCTTTATTTTCCATAATACTGGAGGAAGCAGTGACGCTGCTCCAGCTCCTTTATTTTCTATAAAACAGGAGGAAGCAGTGACGCTGCTCCAGCTCCTTTATTTTCTATAATCCATGAGGAAGCAGTGACGTTGCTCCAGCTCCTTTATTTTCTATAATACAGGAAGAAGCAGTGACGCTGCTCCAGCTACATTATTTTCTATAATACAGGAGGAAGCAGAGAACCTGCTCAGGCTCCATTATTTTCTATAATACAGGAGGAAGCAGTGACGCTGTTCCTGCCCCTTTATTTTCCATAATACTGGAGGAAGCAGTGACGCTGCTCCAGCTCCTTTATTTTCTATAAAACAGGAGGAAGCAGTGACGCTGCTCCAGCTCCTATATTTTCTATAATGCATGAGGAAGCAGTGACGCTGCTCCAGCTCCTTTATTTTGTATAATACCAGAGGAAGCAGTGACGCTGCTCCAGCTCCTTTATTTTCTATAATACCGGAGGAAGCAGTGACGCTGCTCCAGCTCCTTTATTTTCTATAATACAGGAGGAAGCAGTTACGCTGCTCCGGCTCCTTTATTTTCTATAATACAGGAGGAAGCATGACGTTGCTCCAGCTCCTTTACTTTCTATAATCGAGGTCGAAGCAGAGACGCTGCTCCATCTCCTTTATTTTCTATAATACAGGAGGAAGCAGTAACGTTGCTCCAGCTCCTTTTTTTTCCTACAATACAGCAGGAAGCAGAAACGCTGCTCCTGCTCGTTTATTGTCTATAACACAGGAGGAAGCAGTGACGCTGCTCCAGCTCCTTTATTTTCTATAATACAAGAGGAGGTAGTGATGTGCTCCAGCTCCTTTATTTTCTATAATACAGGAGGAAGCAGTGACGCTGCTCCAGCTCCTTTATTTTCTGTAATGCAGGAGGAAGTAGAGACGCTGCTTCAGATCCTTTATTTTCTATAATACAAGAGGAAGCAGTGACGCTGCTCCAACTCCATTATTTTTTGTAATACAGGAGGAAGCAGAGACGCTGCTCCAGCTCCTTTATTTTCTATAATACAGGAGGAAGCAGTGACTCTGCTCCAGCTCCTTTATTTTCTATAATACAGGAGGAAGCAGAGACGCTGCTCCAGCTCCTTTATTTTCTATAATACAGGAGGAAGCAGTGACTCTGCTCCAGCTCCTTTATTTTCTATAACACAGGAGGACGCAGTGACGTTGCTTCAGCTCCTTTATTTTCTATAATACAGGTGAAAGCAGAAACGCTGCTCCAGCTCCTTTATTTTCTATAATACAGGAGGAAGCAGTGACGCTGCTCCAGCTCCTTTATTTTCTATAATACAGGCGGAAGCAGTGACATTGCTCCAGCTCCTTTATTTTCTACAATACAGGAGGAAGCAGAAACGCTGCTCCAGCTACTTTATTTTCTATAATACAGGAGGAAGCAGTGACGCTGCTCCAGCTCCTTTATTTTCTATAATACCGGAGGAAGCAGTGACGCTGCTCCAGATCCTTTATTTTCTATAATACAGGAGGGAGCAGTGACGCTGCTCCAGCTCCTATATTTTCTATAATGCATGAGGAAGCAGTGACGCTGCTCCAGCTCCTTTATTTTCTATAATACAAGAGGAAGCAGTGACGCTGCTCCAGCTCCTTTATTTTCTATATTACCGGAGGAAGCAGTGACGCTGCTCCAGCTCCTTTATTTTCTATAATACAAGAGGAAGCAGTGACGCTGCTCCATCTCCTTTATTTTCAATATTACCGGAGGAAGCAGTGACGCTGCTCCAGCTCCTTTATTTTCTATAATACAGGCGGAAGCAGTGACATTGCTCCAGCTCCTTTATTTTCTACAATACAGGAGGAAGCAGAAACGCTGCTCCAGCTACTTTATTTTCTATAATACAGGAGGAAGCAGTGACGCTGCTCCAGCTCCTTTATTTTCTATAATACCGGAGGAAGCAGTGACGCTGCTCCAGATCCTTTATTTTCTATAATACAGGAGGGAGCAGTGACGCTGCTCCAGCTCCTATATTTTCTATAATGCATGAGGAAGCAGTGACGCTGCTCCAGCTCCTTTATTTTCTATAATACAAGAGGAAGCAGTGACGCTGCTCCAGCTCCTTTATTTTCTATATTACCGGAGGAAGCAGTGACGCTGCTCCAGCTCCTTTATTTTCTATAATACAGGAGGAAGCAGTGACGCTGTTCCTGCCCCTTTATTTTCTATAAAACAGGAGGAAGCAGTGACGCTGCTCCAGCTCCTTTATTTTCTATAATACAGGAGTAAGCAGTGACGCTGCTACAGCTCCTTTATTTTCTATAATACCGGAGGAAGCAGAGAAGCAGCTCCAGATACTTTATTTTCTATAATACAGGAGGAAGTAGTGACGCTGCTCCAGCTCCTTTATTTTCTATAAAACAGGAGGAAGCAGTGACGCTGCTCTAGCTCCTTTATTTTCTATAATACAGGAGGAAGCAGTGACGTTGCTCCAGCTCCTTTATTTTCTACAATACAAGAGGAAGCAGAAACGCTGCTCCAGCTCCTTTATTTTCTACAATACAGGAGGAAGCAGTGACGCTGCTCCAGCTCCTTTATTTTCTATAATACCGGAGGAAGCAGTGACGCTGCACCAGATCCTTTATTTTCTATAATACAGGAGGAAGCAGTGACGCTGCTACATCTCCTTTATTTTCTATAATGCATGAGGAAGCAGTGACGCTGCTCCAGCTCCTTTATTTTCTATAATACAGTTGGAAAAAGTGACTCTGCTCCAGTTCCTTTATTTTCTATAATACAGGACGAAGCAATTACGCTGCTCCAGCTCCTTTATTTTTTATACTACAGGAGGAAGCAGTGACGTTGCTTCAGCTCCTTTATTTTCTATAATACAGGTGGAAGCAGAAACGCTGCTCCAGCTCCTTTATTTTTTATAATACAGGAGGATGCAGTCACGCTGCTCCAGCTCCTTTATTTTCCATAATACAGTAGGAAGCAGTGACGTTGCTCCAGCTCCTTTATTTTCTACAATACAGGAGGAAGCAGAAACGCTGCTCCAGCTCCTTTATTTTCTATAATACAGGAGGAAGCAGTGACGCTGCTCCAGCTCCTTTATTTTCTCTAATACCGGAGGAAGCAGTGACGCTGCTCCAGATCCTTTATTTTCTATAATACAGGAGGAAGCAGTGACGCTGCTCCAGCTCCTATATTTTCTATAATGCATGAGGAAGCAGTGACGCTGCTCCAGCTCTTTTATTTTCTATAATACAAGAGGAAGCAGTGACGCTGCTCCAGCTCCTTTATTTTCTATAATGCCGGTTGAACCAGTGACGCTGCTCCAGCTCCTTGATTTTCTGCATTCCATGAGGAAGCAGTGACGCTGCTCCAGCTCCTTTATTTTCGATAATACATGAGGAAGAAGAGACACGGCTCCAGCTCCTTTATTTTCTATAATACGGGAGGAAGCAGTGACGCTGCTCCAGCTCCTTTATTTTCTATAATGCATGAGGAATCAGTGACGCTGCTCCAGCTCCTTTATTTTCTATAATACATGAGGAAGAAGAGACACGGCTCCAGATCCTTTATTTTCTATAATACGGGAGGAATCAGTAACGCTGCTCCAGCTCCTTAATTTTCTATAATACAGGAGGAAGCAGTGACGCTGCTCCAGCTCCTTTATTTTCTATATTACAGGAGGAAGCAGTGACGTTGCTCCAGCTCATTGATTTTCTATAATACAGGACGAAGCAATTACGCTGCTCGAGCTCCTTTATTTTCTATAATACAGGAGGAAGCAGTGACGTTGCTTCAGCTCCTTTATTTTGTATAATACAGGTGGAAGCAGAAACGCTGCTCCAGCTCATTTATTTTTTTATAATACAGGAGGAAGCAGTGACGCTGCTCCAGCTCCTTTATTTTCTATAATACAGTAGGAAGCAGTGACGTTGCTCCAGCTCCTTTATTTTCTACAATACAGGAGGAAGCAGAAACGCTGCTCCAGCTCCTTTATTTTCTATAATACAGGAGGAAGCAGTGACTCTGCTCCAGCTCCTTTATTTTCTATAATACCGGAGGAGGCAGTGACGCTGCTCCAGATCCTTTAATTTCTATAATACAGGAGGAAGCAGTGACGCTGTTCCTGCCCCTTTATTTTCCATAATACTGGAGGAAGCAGTGACGCTGCTCCAGCTCCTTTATTTTCTATAAAACAGGAGGAAGCAGTGACGCTGCTCCAGCTCCTATATTTTCTATAATGCATGAGGAAGCAGTGACGCTGCTCCAGCTCCTATATTTTCTATAAAACAGGAGGAAGCAGTGACGCTGCTCCAGCTCCTTTATTTTCTATAATCCATGAGGAAGCAGTGACGTTGCTCCAGCTCCTTTATTTTCTATAATACAGGAAGAAGCAGTGACGCTGCTCCAGCTCCTTTATTTTCTATAAAACAGGAGGAAGCAGTGACGCTGTTCCTGCCCCTTTATTTTCCATAATACTGGAGGAAGCAGTGACGCTGCTCCAGCTCCTTTATTTTCTATAAAACAGGAGGAAGCAGTGACGCTGCTCCAGCTCCTTTATTTTCTATAATCCATGAGGAAGCAGTGACGTTGCTCCAGCTCCTTTATTTTCTATAATACAGGAAGAAGCAGTGACGCTGCTCCAGCTCCTTTATTTTCTATAATACAGGAGGAAGCAGTGACGCTGCTCCAGCTCCTTTATTTTCTATAATGCATGAGGAAGCAGTGACGCTGCTCCAGCTCCTTTATTTTCTACAATACAGGAGGAAGCAGTGACGTTGCTTCAGCTCCTTTACTTTCTATAATACAGGACGAAGCAATTACGCTGCTCCAGCTCCTTTATTTTCTATAATACAGGAGGAAGCAGTTACGCTGCTCCGGCTCCTTTATTTTCTATAATACTGGAGGAAGCATGACGTTGCTCCAGCTCCTTTATTTTCTATAATCGAGGTGGAAGTAGAGACGCTGCTTCATCTCCTTTATTTTCTATAATACAGGAGGAAGCAGTGACGTTGCTTCAGCTCCTTTATTTTCTATAATACAGGAGGAAGCAGTGACGCTGCACCAGCTCCTTTATTTTCTATAATGCAGGAGGAAGCAGTAACGTTGCTCCAGCTCCTTTTTTTTTCTACAATACAGCAGGAAGCAGAAACGCTGCTCCAGCTCGTTTATTGTCTATAACACAGGAGGAAGCAGTGACGCTGCTCCAGCTCCTTTATTTTCTATAATATAAGAGGAAGCAGTGATGTGCTCCAGCTCCTTTATTTTCTATAATACAGGCGGAAGCAGTGACGCTGCTCCAGCTCCTTTATTTTCTGTAATGCAGGAGGAAGTAGAGACGCTGCTTCAGATCATTTATTTTCTATAATACAAGAGGAAGCAGTGACGCTGCTCCAACTCCATTATTTTCTGTAATACAGGAGGAAGCAGAAACGATGCTCCAGCTCCTTTATTTTCTATAATACAGGAGAAAGCAGTGACTCTGCTCCAGCTCCTTTATTTTCTATAATACAGTAGGAAGCAGAGACGCTGCTCCAGCTCCTTTATTTTCTATAATACAGGAGGAAGCAGTGACTCTGCTCCAGCTCCTTTATTTTCTATAACACAGGAGGACGCAGTGACGTTGCTTCAGCTCCTTTATTTTCTATAATACTGGTGAAAGCAGAATCGCCGCTCCAGCTCCTTTATTTTCTATAATACAGGAGGGAGCAGTGACGCTGCTCCAGCTCCTTTATTTTCTAAAATACAGGAGGAAGCAGTGACATTCCTCCAGCTCCTTTATTTTCTACAATACAGGAGGAAGCAGAAACGCTGCTCCAGCTACTTTATTTTCTAGTTTACAGGAGGAAGCAGTGACGCTGCTCCAGCTCCTTTATTTTCTATAATACCGGAGGAAACAGTGACGCTGCTCCAGATCCTTTATTTTCTATAATACAGGAGGGAGCAGTGACGCTGCTCCAGCTCCTATATTTTTTAAATGCATGAGGAAGCAGTGACGCTGCTCCAGCTCCTTTATTTTGTATAATACAAGAGGAAGCAGTGACGCTGCTCCAGCTCCTTTATTTTCTATAATACCGGAGGAAGCAGTGACGCTGCTCCAGCTCCTTTATTTTCTATAATACAGGAGGAAGCAGAGAAGCAGCTCCAGCTACTTTATTTTCTATAATACAGGAGGAAGCAGTGACGCTGTTCCTGCCCCTTTATTTTCTATAAAACAGGAGGAAGCAGTGACGCTTCTCCAGCTCTTTTATTTTCTATAATACAGGAGGAAGCAGTGACGCTGCTCCAGCTCCTTTATTTTCTATAATACCGGAGGAAGCAGTGACGCTGCTCCAGCTCCTTTATTTTCTATAATACAGGAGGAAGCAGTGACGCTGCTCCAGCTCCTTTATTTTCTATAATACAGGAGGAAGCAGAGAAGCAGCTCCAGCTGCTTTATTTTCTATAAAACAGGAGGAAGCAGTGACGCTGCTCCAGCTCCTTTATTTTCTATAATCCATGAGGAAGCAGTGACGTTGCTCCAGCTCCTTTATTTTCTATAATACAGGAAGAAGCAGTGACGCTGCTCCAGCTCCTTTATTTTCTATAATACAGGAGTAAGCAGTGACGCTGCTCCAGCTCCTTTATTTTCTATAATGCATGAGGAAGCAGTGACGCTGCTCCAGCTCCTTTATTTTCTACAATACAGGAGGAAGCAGTGACGTTGCTTCAGCTCCTTTACTTTCTATAATACAGGACGAAGCAATTACGCTGCTCCAGCTCCTTTATTTTCTATAATACAGGAGGAAGCAGTTACGCTGGTCCGGCTCCTTTATTTTCTATAATACTGGAGGAAGCATGACGTTGCTCCAGCTCCTTTATTTTCTATAATCGAGGTGGAAGCAGAGACGCTGCTTCATCTCCTTTATTTTCTATAATACAGGAGGAAGCAGTGACGCTGCTCCAGCTCCTTTATTTTCTATAATACCGGAGGAAGCAGTGACGCTGCTCCAGCTCCTTTATTTTCTATAATACAGGAGGAAGCAGAGAAGCAGCTCCAGCTACTTTATTTTCTATAATACAGGAGGAAGCAGTGACGCTGTTCCTGCCCCTTTATTTTCTATAAAACAGGAGGAAGCAGTGACGCTTCTCCACCTCTTTTATTTTCTATAATACAGGAGGAAGCAGTGACGCTGCTCCAGCTCCTTTATTTTCTATAATACCGGAGGAAGCAGTGACGCTGCTCCAGCTCCTTTATTTTCTATAATACAGGAGGAAGCAGTGACGCTGCTCCAGCTCCTTTATTTTCTATAATACAGGAGGAAGCAGAGAAGCAGCTCCAGATACTTTATTTTCTATAATACAGGAGGAAGCAGTGACGCTGCTCCAGCTCCTTTATTTTCTATAAAACAGGAGGAAGCAGTGACGCTGCTCCAGCTCCTTTATTTTCTATAATACAGGAGGAAGCAGTGACGTTGCTCCAGCTCCTTTATTTTCTATAATACAGGAGGAAGCAGTGACGCTGCTCCAGCTCCTTGATTTTCTGCATTCCATGAGGAAGCAGTGACGCTGCTCCAGCTCCTTTATATTCGATAATACATGAGGAAGAAGAGACACGGGTCCAGCTCCTTTATTTTCTATAATACGGGAGGAAGCAGTGACGCTGCTCCAGCTCCTTTATTTTCTCTAATGCATGAGGAATCAGTGACGCTGCTCCAGCTCCTTTATTTTCTATAATACATGAGGAAGAAGAGACACGGCTCCAGATCCTTTATTTTCTATAATACGGGAGGAATCAGTAACGCTGCTCCAGCTCCTTAATTTTCTATAATACAGGAGGAAGCAGTGACGCTGCTCCAGCTCCATTATTTTCTATATTACAGGAGGAAGCAGTGACGTTGCTCCAGCTCATTTATTTTCTATAATACAGGACGAAGCAATTACGCTGCTCCAGCTCCTTTATTTTCTATAATACAGGAGGAACCAGTGACGTTGCTTCAGCTCCTTTATTTTCTATAATACAGGAGGAAGCAGTGACGCTGCTCCAGCTCCTTTATTTTCTATAAAACAGGAGGAAGCAGTGACGCTGCTCCAGCTCCTTTATTTTCTATAATACAGGAGGAAGCAGTGACGTTGCTCCAGCTCCTTTATTTTCTACAATACAAGAGGAAGCAGAAACGCTGCTCCAGCTCCTTTATTTTCTACAATACAGGAGGAAGCAGTGACGCTGCTCCAGCTCCTTTATTTTCTATAATACAGGAGGAAGCAGTGACGCTGCTACATCTCCTTTATTTTCTATAATGCATGAGGAAGCAGTGACGCTGCTCCAGCTCCTTTTTTTTTCTATAATACAGTAGGAAAAAGTGACTCTGCTCCAGTTCCTTTATTTTCTATAATACAGGACGAAGCAATTACGCTGCTCCAGCTCCTTTATTTTTTATACTACAGGAGGAAGCAGTGACGTTGCTTCAGCTCCTTTATTTTCTATAATACAGGTGGAAGCAGAAACGCTGCTCCAGCTCCTTTATTTTTTATAATACAGGAGGAAGCAGTGACGCTGCTCCAGCTCCTTTATTTTCCATAATACAGTAGGAAGCAGTGACGTTGCTCCAGCTCCTTTATTTTCTACAATACAGGAGGAAGCAGTGACGCTGCTCCAGCTCCTTTATTTTCTATAATACAGGAGGAAGCAGTGACGCTGCTCCAGCTCCTTTATTTTCTATAATACCGGAGGAAGCAGTGACGCTGCTCCAGATCCTTTATTTTCTATAATACAGGAGGAAGCAGTGACGCTGCTCCAGCTCCTTGATTTTCTGCATTCCATGAGGAAGCAGTGACGCTGCTCCAGCTCCTTTATTTTCGATAATACATGAGGAAGAAGAGACACGGCTCCAGCTCCTTTATTTTCTATAATACGGGAGGAAGCAGTGACGCTGCTCCAGCTCCTTTATTTTCTCTAATGCATGAGGAATCAGTGACGCTGCTCCAGCTCCTTTATTTTCTATAATACATGAGGAAGAAGAGACACGGCTCCAGATCCTTTATTTTCTATAATACGGGAGGAATCAGTAACGCTGCTCCAGCTCCTTAATTTTCTATAATACAGGAGGAAGCAGTGACGCTGCTCCAGCTCCTTTATTGTCTATAATACAGGAGGAAGCAGTGACGCTGCTCCAGCTCCTTTATTTTCTATAATACAGTAGGAAGCAGTGACGTTGCTCCAGCTCCTTTATTTTCTACAATACAGGAGGAAGCAGAAACGCTGCTCCAGCTCCTTTATTTTCTATAATACAGGAGGAAGCAGTGACTCTGCTCCAGCTCCTTTATTCTCTATAATACCGGAGGAAGCAGTGACGCTGCTCCAGATCCTTTATTTTCTATAATACAGGAGGAAGCAGTGACGCTGTTCCTGCCCCTTTATTTTCCATAATACTGGAGGAAGCAGTGACGCTGCTCCAGCTCCTTTATTTTCTATAAAACAGGAGGAAGCAGTGACGCTGCTCCAGCTCCTATATTTTCTATAATGCATGAGGAAGCAGTGACGCTGCTCCAGCTCCTTTATTTTCTATAATACAGGAGGAAGCAGAGACGCTGCTCCAGCTCCTTTATTTTCTATAATACAGGAGGAAGCAGTGACTCTGCTCCAGTTCCTTTATTTTCTATAATACCGGAGGAAGCAGTGACGCTGCTCCAGCTCCTTTATTTTGTATAATACCAGAGGAAGCAGTGACGCTGCTCCAGCTCCTTTATTTTCTATTATACCGGAGGAAGCAGTGACCCTGCTCCAGCTCCTTTATTTTCTATAATACAGGAGGAAGCAGAGACGCTGCTCCAGCTCCTTTATTTTCTATAATCCATGAGGAAGCAGTGACGTTGCTCCAGCTCCTTTATTTTCTATAATACAGGAAGAAGCAGTGACGCTGCTCCAGCTCCTTTATTTTCTATAATACAGGAGGAAGCAGTGACTCTGCTCCAGCTCCTTTATTTTCTATAATGCATGAGGAAGCAGTGACGCTGCTCCAGCTCCTTTATTTTCTACAATACAGGAGGAAGCAGTGACGTTGCTTCAGCTCCTTTACTTTCTATAATACAGGACGAAGCAATTACGCTGCTCCAGCTCCTTTATTTTCTATAATACAGGAGGAAGCAGTTACGCTGCTCCGGCTCCTTTATTTTCCATAATACTGGAGGAAGCATGACGTTGCTCCAGCTCCTTTATTTTCTATAATCGAGGTGAAAGCAGAGACGCTGCTCCATCTCCTTTATTTTCTATAATACAGGAGGAAGCAGTGACGCTGCTCCAGCTCCTTTATTTTCTATAATACCGGTGGAACCAGTGACGCTGCTCCTGCTCCTTGATTTTCTATGATGCATGAGGAAGCAGTAACGTTGCTCCAGCTCCTTTTTTTTTCTACAATACAGCAGGAAGTAGAAACGCTGCTCCAGCTCGTTTATTGTCTATAACACAGGAGGAAGCAGTGACGCTGCTCCAGCTCCTTTATTTTCTATAATACAAGAGGAAGCAGTGATGTGCTCCAGCTCCTTTATTTTCTATAATACAGGAGGAAGCAGTGACGCTGCTCCAGCTCCTTTATTTTCTGTAATGCAGGAGGAAGTAGAGACGCTGCTTCAGATCTTTATTTTCTATAATACAAGAGGAAGCAGTGACGCTGCTCCAACTCCATTATTTTCTGTAATACAGGAGGAAGCAGAGACGCTGCTCCAGCTCCTTTATTTTCTATAATACAGGAGGAAGCAGTGACTCTGCTCCAGCTCCTTTATTTTCTATAACACTGGAGGACGCAGTGACGTTGCTTCAGCTCCTTTATTTTCTATAATACAGGAGGAAGCAGTGACGCTGCTCCAGCTCCTTTATTTTCTATAATACAGGAGGAAGCAGTGACATTGCTCCAGCTCCTTTATTTTCTACAATACAGGAGGAAGCAGAAACGCTGCTCCAGCTACTTTATTTTCTATAATACAGGAGGAAGCAGTGACGCTGCTCCAGCTCCTTTATTTTCTATAATACAGGAGGAAGCAGTGACGCTGCTCCAGATCCTTTATTTTCTATAATACAGGAGGAGAGCAGTGGCGCTGCTCCAGCTCCTATATTTTCTATAATGCATGAGGAAGCAGTGACGCTGCTCCAGCTCCTTTATTTTCTATCATACAAGAGGAAGCAGTGACGCTGCTCCAGCTCCTTTATTTTCTATAATACCGGAGGAAGCAGTGACGCTGCTCCAGCTCCTTTATTTTCTATAATACAGGAGGAAGCAGAGAAGCAGCTCCAGCTACTTTATTTTCTATAATACAGGAGGAAGCAGTGACGCTGTTCCTGCCGCTTTATTTTCTATAATACAGGAGGAAGCAGTGACGCTGCTCCAGCTCCTTTATTTTCTATAATACCGGAGGAAGCAGTGCCGCTGCTCCAGCTCCTTTATTTTCTATAATACCGGAGGAAGCAGAGAAGCAGCTCCAGATACTTTATTTTCTATAATACGGGAGGAAGCAGTGACGCTGCTCCAGCTCCTTTATTTTCTCTAATGCATGAGGAATCAGTGACGCTGCTCCAGCTCCTTTATTTTCTATAATACATGAGGAAGAAGAGACACGGCTCCAGATCCTTTATTTTCTATAATACGGGAGGAATCAGTAACGCTGCTCCAGCTCCTTAATTTTCTATAATACAGGAGGAAGCAGTGACGCTGCTCCAGCTCCATTATTTTCTATATTACAGGAGGAAGCAGTGACGTTGCTCCAGCTCATTTATTTTCTATAATACAGGAGGAAGCAGTGACGCTGCTCCAGCTCCTTTATTTTCTATAAAACAGGAGGAAGCAGTGACGCTGCTCCAGCTCCTTTATTTTCTATAATACAGGAGGAAGCAGTGACGTTGCTCCAGCTCCTTTATTTTCTACAATACAAGAGGAAGCAGAAACGCTGCTCCAGCTCCTTTATTTTCTACAATACAGGAGGAAGCAGTGACGCTGCTCCAGCTCCTTTATTTTCTATAATACAGGAGGAAGCAGTGACGCTGCTACATCTCCTTTATTTTCTATAATGCATGAGGAAGCAGTGACGCTGCTCCAGCTCCTTTTTTTTTCTATAATACAGTAGGAAAAAGTGACTCTGCTCCAGTTCCTTTATTTTCTATAATACAGGACGAAGCAATTACGCTGCTCCAGCTCCTTTATTTTTTATACTACAGGAGGAAGCAGTGACGTTGCTTCAGCTCCTTTATTTTCTATAATACAGGTGGAAGCAGAAACGCTGCTCCAGCTCCTTTATTTTTTATAATACAGGAGGAAGCAGTGACGCTGCTCCAGCTCCTTTATTTTCCATAATACAGTAGGAAGCAGTGACGTTGCTCCAGCTCCTTTATTTTCTACAATACAGGAGGAAGCAGTGACGCTGCTCCTGCTCCTTTATTTTCTATAATACAGGAGGAAGCAGTGACGCTGCTCCAGCTCCTTTATTTTCTATAATACCGGAGGAAGCAGTGACGCTGCTCCAGATCCTTTATTTTCTATAATACAGGAGGAAGCAGTGACGCTGCTCCAGCTCCTTGATTTTCTGCATTCCATGAGGAAGCAGTGACGCTGCTCCAGCTCCTTTATTTTCGATAATACATGAGGAAGAAGAGACACGGCTCCAGCTCCTTTATTTTCTATAATACGGGAGGAAGCAGTGACGCTGCTCCAGCTCCTTTATTTTCTCTAATGCATGAGGAATCAGTGACGCTGCTCCAGCTCCTTTATTTTCTATAATACATGAGGAAGAAGAGACACGGCTCCAGATCCTTTATTTTCTATAATACGGGAGGAATCAGTAACGCTGCTCCAGCTCCTTAATTTTCTATAATACAGGAGGAAGCAGTGACGCTGCTCCAGCTCCTTTATTGTCTATAATACAGGAGGAAGCAGTGACGCTGCTCCAGCTCCTTTATTTTCTATAATACAGTAGGAAGCAGTGACGTTGCTCCAGCTCCTTTATTTTCTACAATACAGGAGGAAGCAGAAACGCTGCTCCAGCTCCTTTATTTTCTATAATACAGGAGGAAGCAGTGACTCTGCTCCAGCTCCTTTATTCTCTATAATACCGGAGGAAGCAGTGACGCTGCTCCAGATCCTTTATTTTCTATAATACAGGAGGAAGCAGTGACGCTGTTCCTGCCCCTTTATTTTCCATAATACTGGAGGAAGCAGTGACGCTGCTCCAGCTCCTTTATTTTCTATAAAACAGGAGGAAGCAGTGACGCTGCTCCAGCTCCTATATTTTCTATAATGCATGAGGAAGCAGTGACGCTGCTCCAGCTCCTTTATTTTCTATAATACAGGAGGAAGCAGAGACGCTGCTCCAGCTCCTTTATTTTCTATAATACAGGAGGAAGCAGTGACTCTGCTCCAGTTCCTTTATTTTCTATAATACCGGAGGAAGCAGTGACGCTGCTCCAGCTCCTTTATTTTGTATAATACCAGAGGAAGCAGTGACGCTGCTCCAGCTCCTTTATTTTCTATTATACCGGAGGAAGCAGTGACCCTGCTCCAGCTCCTTTATTTTCTATAATACAGGAGGAAGCAGAGACGCTGCTCCAGCTCCTTTATTTTCTATAATCCATGAGGAAGCAGTGACGTTGCTCCAGCTCCTTTATTTTCTATAATACAGGAAGAAGCAGTGACGCTGCTCCAGCTCCTTTATTTTCTATAATACAGGAAGAAGCAGTGACGCTGCTCCAGCTCCTTTATTTTCTATAAAACAGGAGGAAGCAGTGACGCTGCTCCAGCTCCTATATTTTCTATAATGCATGAGGAAGCAGTGACGCTGCTCCAGCTCCTTTATTTTCTATAATACAGGAGGAAGCAGAGACGCTGCTCCAGCTCCTTTATTTTCTATAATACAGGAGGAAGCAGTGACTCTGCTCCAGTTCCTTTATTTTCTATAATACCGGAGGAAGCAGTGACGCTGCTCCAGCTCCTTTATTTTGTATAATACCAGAGGAAGCAGTGACGCTGCTCCAGCTCCTTTATTTTCTATTATACCGGAGGAAGCAGTGACCCTGCTCCAGCTCCTTTATTTTCTATAATACAGGAGGAAGCAGAGACGCTGCTCCAGCTCCTTTATTTTCTATAATCCATGAGGAAGCAGTGACGTTGCTCCAGCTCCTTTATTTTCTATAATACAGGAAGAAGCAGTGACGCTGCTCCAGCTCCTTTATTTTCTATAATACAGGAGGAAGCAGTGACTCTGCTCCAGCTCCTTTATTTTCTATAATGCATGAGGAAGCAGTGACGCTGCTCCAGCTCCTTTATTTTCTACAATACAGGAGGAAGCAGTGACGTTGCTTCAGCTCCTTTACTTTCTATAATACAGGACGAAGCAATTACGCTGCTCCAGCTCCTTTATTTTCTATAATACAGGAGGAAGCAGTTACGCTGCTCCGGCTCCTTTATTTTCCATAATACTGGAGGAAGCATGACGTTGCTCCAGCTCCTTTATTTTCTATAATCGAGGTGAAAGCAGAGACGCTGCTCCATCTCCTTTATTTTCTATAATACAGGAGGAAGCAGTGACGCTGCTCCAGCTCCTTTATTTTCTATAATACCGGTGGAACCAGTGACGCTGCTCCTGCTCCTTGATTTTCTATGATGCATGAGGAAGCAGTAACGTTGCTCCAGCTCCTTTTTTTTTCTACAATACAGCAGGAAGTAGAAACGCTGCTCCAGCTCGTTTATTGTCTATAACACAGGAGGAAGCAGTGACGCTGCTCCAGCTCCTTTATTTTCTATAATACAAGAGGAAGCAGTGATGTGCTCCAGCTCCTTTATTTTCTATAATACAGGAGGAAGCAGTGACGCTGCTCCAGCTCCTTTATTTTCTGTAATGCAGGAGGAAGTAGAGACGCTGCTTCAGATCCTTTATTTTCTATAATACAAGAGGAAGCAGTGACGCTGCTCCAGCTCCTTTATTGTCTATAATACAGGAGGAAGCAGTGACGCTGCTCCAGCTCCTTAATTTTCTATAATACAGGAGGAAGCAGTGACGCTGCTCCAGCTCCTTTATTGTCTATAATACAGGAGGAAGCAGTGACGCTGCTCCAGCTCCTTTATTTTCTATAATACAGTAGGAAGCAGTGACGTTGCTCCAGCTCCTTTATTTTCTACAATACAGGAGGAAGCAGAAACGCTGCTCCAGCTCCTTTATTTTCTATAATACAGGAGGAAGCAGTGACTCTGCTCCAGCTCCTTTATTCTCTATAATACCGGAGGAAGCAGTGACGCTGCTCCAGATCCTTTATTTTCTATAATACAGGAGGAAGCAGTGACGCTGTTCCTGCCCCTTTATTTTCCATAATACTGGAGGAAGCAGTGACGCTGCTCCAGCTCCTTTATTTTCTATAAAACAGGAGGAAGCAGTGACGCTGCTCCAGCTCCTATATTTTCTATAATGCATGAGGAAGCAGTGACGCTGCTCCAGCTCCTTTATTTTCTATAATACAGGAGGAAGCAGAGACGCTGCTCCAGCTCCTTTATTTTCTATAATACAGGAGGAAGCAGTGACTCTGCTCCAGTTCCTTTATTTTCTATAATACCGGAGGAAGCAGTGACGCTGCTCCAGCTCCTTTATTTTGTATAATACCAGAGGAAGCAGTGACGCTGCTCCAGCTCCTTTATTTTCTATTATACCGGAGGAAGCAGTGACCCTGCTCCAGCTCCTTTATTTTCTATAATACAGGAGGAAGCAGAGACGCTGCTCCAGCTCCTTTATTTTCTATAATCCATGAGGAAGCAGTGACGTTGCTCCAGCTCCTTTATTTTCTATAATACAGGAAGAAGCAGTGACGCTGCTCCAGCTCCTTTATTTTCTATAATACAGGAAGAAGCAGTGACGCTGCTCCAGCTCCTTTATTTTCTATAAAACAGGAGGAAGCAGTGACGCTGCTCCAGCTCCTATATTTTCTATAATGCATGAGGAAGCAGTGACGCTGCTCCAGCTCCTTTATTTTCTATAATACAGGAGGAAGCAGAGACGCTGCTCCAGCTCCTTTATTTTCTATAATACAGGAGGAAGCAGTGACTCTGCTCCAGTTCCTTTATTTTCTATAATACCGGAGGAAGCAGTGACGCTGCTCCAGCTCCTTTATTTTGTATAATACCAGAGGAAGCAGTGACGCTGCTCCAGCTCCTTTATTTTCTATTATACCGGAGGAAGCAGTGACCCTGCTCCAGCTCCTTTATTTTCTATAATACAGGAGGAAGCAGAGACGCTGCTCCAGCTCCTTTATTTTCTATAATCCATGAGGAAGCAGTGACGTTGCTCCAGCTCCTTTATTTTCTATAATACAGGAAGAAGCAGTGACGCTGCTCCAGCTCCTTTATTTTCTATAATACAGGAGGAAGCAGTGACTCTGCTCCAGCTCCTTTATTTTCTATAATGCATGAGGAAGCAGTGACGCTGCTCCAGCTCCTTTATTTTCTACAATACAGGAGGAAGCAGTGACGTTGCTTCAGCTCCTTTACTTTCTATAATACAGGACGAAGCAATTACGCTGCTCCAGCTCCTTTATTTTCTATAATACAGGAGGAAGCAGTTACGCTGCTCCGGCTCCTTTATTTTCCATAATACTGGAGGAAGCATGACGTTGCTCCAGCTCCTTTATTTTCTATAATCGAGGTGAAAGCAGAGACGCTGCTCCATCTCCTTTATTTTCTATAATACAGGAGGAAGCAGTGACGCTGCTCCAGCTCCTTTATTTTCTATAATACCGGTGGAACCAGTGACGCTGCTCCTGCTCCTTGATTTTCTATGATGCATGAGGAAGCAGTAACGTTGCTCCAGCTCCTTTTTTTTTCTACAATACAGCAGGAAGTAGAAACGCTGCTCCAGCTCGTTTATTGTCTATAACACAGGAGGAAGCAGTGACGCTGCTCCAGCTCCTTTATTTTCTATAATACAAGAGGAAGCAGTGATGTGCTCCAGCTCCTTTATTTTCTATAATACAGGAGGAAGCAGTGACGCTGCTCCAGCTCCTTTATTTTCTGTAATGCAGGAGGAAGTAGAGACGCTGCTTCAGATCCTTTATTTTCTATAATACAAGAGGAAGCAGTGACGCTGCTCCAACTCCATTATTTTCTGTAATACAGGAGGAAGCAGAGACGCTGCTCCAGCTCCTTTATTTTCTATAATACAGGAGGAAGCAGTGACTCTGCTCCAGCTCCTTTATTTTCTATAACACTGGAGGACGCAGTGACGTTGCTTCAGCTCCTTTATTTTCTATAATACAGGAGGAAGCAGTGACGCTGCTCCAGCTCCTTTATTTTCTATAATACAGGAGGAAGCAGTGACATTGCTCCAGCTCCTTTATTTTCTACAATACAGGAGGAAGCAGAAACGCTGCTCCAGCTACTTTATTTTCTATAATACAGGAGGAAGCAGTGACGCCGCTCCAGCTCCTTTATTTTCTATAATACAGGAGGAAGCAGTGACGCTGCTCCAGATCCTTTATTTTCTATAATACAGGAGGAGAGCAGTGGCGCTGCTCCAGCTCCTATATTTTCTATAATGCATGAGGAAGCAGTGACGCTGCTCCAGCTCCTTTATTTTCTATCATACAAGAGGAAGCAGTGACGCTGCTCCAGCTCCTTTATTTTCTATAATACCGGAGGAAGCAGTGACGCTGCTCCAGCTCCTTTATTTTCTATAATACAGGAGGAAGCAGAGAAGCAGCTCCAGCTACTTTATTTTCTATAATACAGGAGGAAGCAGTGACGCTGTTCCTGCCGCTTTATTTTCTATAATACAGGAGGAAGCAGTGACGCTGCTCCAGCTCCTTTATTTTCTATAATACCGGAGGAAGCAGTGCCGCTGCTCCAGCTCCTTTATTTTCTATAATACCGGAGGAAGCAGAGAAGCAGCTCCAGATACTTTATTTTCTATAATACGGGAGGAAGCAGTGACGCTGCTCCAGCTCCTTTATTTTCTCTAATGCATGAGGAATCAGTGACGCTGCTCCAGCTCCTTTATTTTCTATAATACATGAGGAAGAAGAGACACGGCTCCAGATCCTTTATTTTCTATAATACGGGAGGAATCAGTAACGCTGCTCCAGCTCCTTAATTTTCTATAATACAGGAGGAAGCAGTGACGCTGCTCCAGCTCCATTATTTTCTATATTACAGGAGGAAGCAGTGACGTTGCTCCAGCTCATTTATTTTCTATAATACAGGAGGAAGCAGTGACGCTGCTCCAGCTCCTTTATTTTCTATAAAACAGGAGGAAGCAGTGACGCTGCTCCAGCTCCTTTATTTTCTATAATACAGGAGGAAGCAGTGACGTTGCTCCAGCTCCTTTATTTTCTACAATACAAGAGGAAGCAGAAACGCTGCTCCAGCTCCTTTATTTTCTACAATACAGGAGGAAGCAGTGACGCTGCTCCAGCTCCTTTATTTTCTATAATACAGGAGGAAGCAGTGACGCTGCTACATCTCCTTTATTTTCTATAATGCATGAGGAAGCAGTGACGCTGCTCCAGCTCCTTTTTTTTTCTATAATACAGTAGGAAAAAGTGACTCTGCTCCAGTTCCTTTATTTTCTATAATACAGGACGAAGCAATTACGCTGCTCCAGCTCCTTTATTTTTTATACTACAGGAGGAAGCAGTGACGTTGCTTCAGCTCCTTTATTTTCTATAATACAGGTGGAAGCAGAAACGCTGCTCCAGCTCCTTTATTTTTTATAATACAGGAGGAAGCAGTGACGCTGCTCCAGCTCCTTTATTTTCCATAATACAGTAGGAAGCAGTGACGTTGCTCCAGCTCCTTTATTTTCTACAATACAGGAGGAAGCAGTGACGCTGCTCCTGCTCCTTTATTTTCTATAATACAGGAGGAAGCAGTGACGCTGCTCCAGCTCCTTTATTTTCTATAATACCGGAGGAAGCAGTGACGCTGCTCCAGATCCTTTATTTTCTATAATACAGGAGGAAGCAGTGACGCTGCTCCAGCTCCTTGATTTTCTGCATTCCATGAGGAAGCAGTGACGCTGCTCCAGCTCCTTTATTTTCGATAATACATGAGGAAGAAGAGACACGGCTCCAGCTCCTTTATTTTCTATAATACGGGAGGAAGCAGTGACGCTGCTCCAGCTCCTTTATTTTCTCTAATGCATGAGGAATCAGTGACGCTGCTCCAGCTCCTTTATTTTCTATAATACATGAGGAAGAAGAGACACGGCTCCAGATCCTTTATTTTCTATAATACGGGAGGAATCAGTAACGCTGCTCCAGCTCCTTAATTTTCTATAATACAGGAGGAAGCAGTGACGCTGCTCCAGCTCCTTTATTGTCTATAATACAGGAGGAAGCAGTGACGCTGCTCCAGCTCCTTTATTTTCTATAATACAGTAGGAAGCAGTGACGTTGCTCCAGCTCCTTTATTTTCTACAATACAGGAGGAAGCAGAAACGCTGCTCCAGCTCCTTTATTTTCTATAATACAGGAGGAAGCAGTGACTCTGCTCCAGCTCCTTTATTCTCTATAATACCGGAGGAAGCAGTGACGCTGCTCCAGATCCTTTATTTTCTATAATACAGGAGGAAGCAGTGACGCTGTTCCTGCCCCTTTATTTTCCATAATACTGGAGGAAGCAGTGACGCTGCTCCAGCTCCTTTATTTTCTATAAAACAGGAGGAAGCAGTGACGCTGCTCCAGCTCCTATATTTTCTATAATGCATGAGGAAGCAGTGACGCTGCTCCAGCTCCTTTATTTTCTATAATACAGGAGGAAGCAGAGACGCTGCTCCAGCTCCTTTATTTTCTATAATACAGGAGGAAGCAGTGACTCTGCTCCAGTTCCTTTATTTTCTATAATACCGGAGGAAGCAGTGACGCTGCTCCAGCTCCTTTATTTTGTATAATACCAGAGGAAGCAGTGACGCTGCTCCAGCTCCTTTATTTTCTATTATACCGGAGGAAGCAGTGACCCTGCTCCAGCTCCTTTATTTTCTATAATACAGGAGGAAGCAGAGACGCTGCTCCAGCTCCTTTATTTTCTATAATCCATGAGGAAGCAGTGACGTTGCTCCAGCTCCTTTATTTTCTATAATACAGGAAGAAGCAGTGACGCTGCTCCAGCTCCTTTATTTTCTATAATACAGGAAGAAGCAGTGACGCTGCTCCAGCTCCTTTATTTTCTATAAAACAGGAGGAAGCAGTGACGCTGCTCCAGCTCCTATATTTTCTATAATGCATGAGGAAGCAGTGACGCTGCTCCAGCTCCTTTATTTTCTATAATACAGGAGGAAGCAGAGACGCTGCTCCAGCTCCTTTATTTTCTATAATACAGGAGGAAGCAGTGACTCTGCTCCAGTTCCTTTATTTTCTATAATACCGGAGGAAGCAGTGACGCTGCTCCAGCTCCTTTATTTTGTATAATACCAGAGGAAGCAGTGACGCTGCTCCAGCTCCTTTATTTTCTATTATACCGGAGGAAGCAGTGACCCTGCTCCAGCTCCTTTATTTTCTATAATACAGGAGGAAGCAGAGACGCTGCTCCAGCTCCTTTATTTTCTATAATCCATGAGGAAGCAGTGACGTTGCTCCAGCTCCTTTATTTTCTATAATACAGGAAGAAGCAGTGACGCTGCTCCAGCTCCTTTATTTTCTATAATACAGGAGGAAGCAGTGACTCTGCTCCAGCTCCTTTATTTTCTATAATGCATGAGGAAGCAGTGACGCTGCTCCAGCTCCTTTATTTTCTACAATACAGGAGGAAGCAGTGACGTTGCTTCAGCTCCTTTACTTTCTATAATACAGGACGAAGCAATTACGCTGCTCCAGCTCCTTTATTTTCTATAATACAGGAGGAAGCAGTTACGCTGCTCCGGCTCCTTTATTTTCCATAATACTGGAGGAAGCATGACGTTGCTCCAGCTCCTTTATTTTCTATAATCGAGGTGAAAGCAGAGACGCTGCTCCATCTCCTTTATTTTCTATAATACAGGAGGAAGCAGTGACGCTGCTCCAGCTCCTTTATTTTCTATAATACCGGTGGAACCAGTGACGCTGCTCCTGCTCCTTGATTTTCTATGATGCATGAGGAA
Organism: Chiloscyllium punctatum; assembly: GCF_047496795.1. Taxonomy (NCBI): domain Eukaryota; kingdom Metazoa; phylum Chordata; class Chondrichthyes; order Orectolobiformes; family Hemiscylliidae; genus Chiloscyllium; species Chiloscyllium punctatum. Next base: position 70,510,456 of record NC_092759.1, on the reverse strand, counting down.
GCAGTAACGTTGCTCCAGCTCCTTTTTTTTTCTACAATACAGCAGGAAGTAGAAACGCTGCTCCAGCTCGTTTATTGTCTATAACACAGGAGGAAGCAGTGACGCTGCTCCAGCTCCTTTATTTTCTATAATACAAGAGGAAGCAGTGATGTGCTCCAGCTCCTTTATTTTCTATAATACAGGAGGAAGCAGTGACGCTGCTCCAGCTCCTTTATTTTCTGTAATGCAGGAGGAAGTAGAGACGCTGCTTCAGATCCTTTATTTTCTATAATACAAGAGGAAGCAGTGACGCTGCTCCAACTCCATTATTTTCTGTAATACAGGAGGAAGCAGAGACGCTGCTCCAGCTCCTTTATTTTCTATAATACAGGAGGAAGCAGTGACTCTGCTCCAGCTCCTTTATTTTCTATAACACTGGAGGACGCAGTGACGTTGCTTCAGCTCCTTTATTTTCTATAATACAGGAGGAAGCAGTGACGCTGCTCCAGCTCCTTTATTTTCTATAATACAGGAGGAAGCAGTGACATTGCTCCAGCTCCTTTATTTTCTACAATACAGGAGGAAGCAGAAACGCTGCTCCAGCTACTTTATTTTCTATAATACAGGAGGAAGCAGTGACGCTGCTCCAGCTCCTTTATTTTCTATAATACAGGAGGAAGCAGTGACGCTGCTCCAGATCCTTTATTTTCTATAATACAGGAGGAGAGCAGTGGCGCTGCTCCAGCTCCTATATTTTCTATAATGCATGAGGAAGCAGTGACGCTGCTCCAGCTCCTTTATTTTCTATCATACAAGAGGAAGCAGTGACGCTGCTCCAGCTCCTTTATTTTCTATAATACCGGAGGAAGCAGTGACGCTGCTCCAGCTCCTTTATTTTCTATAATACAGGAGGAAGCAGAGAAGCAGCTCCAGCTACTTTATTTTCTATAATACAGGAGGAAGCAGTGACGCTGTTCCTGCCGCTTTATTTTCTATAATACAGGAGGAAGCAGTGACGCTGCTCCAGCTCCTTTATTTTCTATAATACCGGAGGAAGCAGAGAAGCAGCTCCAGATACTTTATTTTCTATAATACGGGAGGAAGCAGTGACGCTGCTCCAGCTCCTTTATTTTCTCTAATGCATGAGGAATCAGTGACGCTGCTCCAGCTCCTTTATTTTCTATAATACATGAGGAAGAAGAGACACGGCTCCAGATCCTTTATTTTCTATAATACGGGAGGAATCAGTAACGCTGCTCCAGCTCCTTAATTTTCTATAATACAGGAGGAAGCAGTGACGCTGCTCCAGCTCCATTATTTTCTATATTACAGGAGGAAGCAGTGACGTTGCTCCAGCTCATTTATTTTCTATAATACAGGACGAAGCAATTACGCTGCTCCAGCTCCTTTATTTTCTATAATACAGGAGGAACCAGTGACGTTGCTTCAGCTCCTTTATTTTCTATAATACAGGAGGAAGCAGTGACGCTGCTCCAGCTCCTTTATTTTCTATAAAACAGGAGGAAGCAGTGACGCTGCTCCAGCTCCTTTATTTTCTATAATACAGGAGGAAGCAGTGACGTTGCTCCAGCTCCTTTATTTTCTACAATACAAGAGGAAGCAGAAACGCTGCTCCAGCTCCTTTATTTTCTACAATACAGGAGGAAGCAGTGACGCTGCTCCAGCTCCTTTATTTTCTATAATACAGGAGGAAGCAGTGACGCTGCTACATCTCCTTTATTTTCTATAATGCATGAGGAAGCAGTGACGCTGCTCCAGCTCCTTTTTTTTCTATAATACAGTAGGAAAAAGTGACTCTGCTCCAGTTCCTTTATTTTCTATAATACAGGACGAAGCAATTACGCTGCTCCAGCTCCTTTATTTTTTATACTACAGGAGGAAGCAGTGACGTTGCTTCAGCTCCTTTATTTTCTATAATACAGGTGGAAGCAGAAACGCTGCTCCAGCTCCTTTATTTTTTATAATACAGGAGGAAGCAGTGACGCTGCTCCAGCTCCTTTATTTTCCATAATACAGTAGGAAGCAGTGACGTTGCTCCAGCTCCTTTATTTTCTACAAAACAGGAGGAAGCAGTGACGCTGCTCCAGCTCCTTTATTTTCTATAATACAGGAGGAAGCAGTGACGCTGCTCCAGCTCCTTTATTTTCTATAATACCGGAGGAAGCAGTGACGCTGCTCCAGATCCTTTATTTTCTATAATACAGGAGGAAGCAGTGACGCTGCTCCAGCTCCTTGATTTTCTGCATTCCATGAGGAAGCAGTGACGCTGCTCCAGCTCCTTTATTTTCGATAATACATGAGGAAGAAGAGACACGGCTCCAGCTCCTTTATTTTCTATAATACGGGAGGAAGCAGTGACGCTGCTCCAGCTCCTTTATTTTCTCTAATGCATGAGGAATCAGTGACGCTGCTCCAGCTCCTTTATTTTCTATAATACATGAGGAAGAAGAGACACGGCTCCAGATCCTTTATTTTCTATAATACGGGAGGAATCAGTAACGCTGCTCCAGCTCCTTAATTTTCTATAATACAGGAGGAAGCAGTGACGCTGCTCCAGCTCCTTTATTGTCTATAATACAGGAGGAAGCAGTGACGCTGCTCCAGCTCCTTTATTTTCTATAATACAGTAGGAAGCAGTGACGTTGCTCCAGCTCCTTTATTTTCTACAATACAGGAGGAAGCAGAAACGCTGCTCCAGCTCCTTTATTTTCTATAATACAGGAGGAAGCAGTGACTCTGCTCCAGCTCCTTTATTCTCTATAATACCGGAGGAAGCAGTGACGCTGCTCCAGATCCTTTATTTTCTATAATACAGGAGGAAGCAGTGACGCTGTTCCTGCCCCTTTATTTTCCATAATACTGGAGGAAGCAGTGACGCTGCTCCAGCTCCTTTATTTTCTATAAAACAGGAGGAAGCAGTGACGCTGCTCCAGCTCCTATATTTTCTATAATGCATGAGGAAGCAGTGACGCTGCTCCAGCTCCTTTATTTTCTATAATACAGGAGGAAGCAGAGACGCTGCTCCAGCTCCTTTATTTTCTATAATACAGGAGGAAGCAGTGACTCTGCTCCAGTTCCTTTATTTTCTATAATACCGGAGGAAGCAGTGACGCTGCTCCAGCTCCTTTATTTTGTATAATACCAGAGGAAGCAGTGACGCTGCTCCAGCTCCTTTATTTTCTATTATACCGGAGGAAGCAGTGACCCTGCTCCAGCTCCTTTATTTTCTATAATACAGGAGGAAGCAGAGACGCTGCTCCAGCTCCTTTATTTTCTATAATCCATGAGGAAGCAGTGACGTTGCTCCAGCTCCTTTATTTTCTATAATACAGGAAGAAGCAGTGACGCTGCTCCAGCTCCTTTATTTTCTATAATACAGGAGGAAGCAGTGACTCTGCTCCAGCTCCTTTATTTTCTATAATGCATGAGGAAGCAGTGACGCTGCTCCAGCTCCTTTATTTTCTACAATACAGGAGGAAGCAGTGACGTTGCTTCAGCTCCTTTACTTTCTATAATACAGGACGAAGCAATTACGCTGCTCCAGCTCCTTTATTTTCTATAATACAGGAGGAAGCAGTTACGCTGCTCCGGCTCCTTTATTTTCCATAATACTGGAGGAAGCATGACGTTGCTCCAGCTCCTTTATTTTCTATAATCGAGGTGAAAGCAGAGACGCTGCTCCATCTCCTTTATTTTCTATAATACAGGAGGAAGCAGTGACCCTGCTCCAGTTCCTTTATTTTCTATAATACCGGTGGAACCAGTGACGCTGCTCCTGCTCCTTGATTTTCTATGATGCATGAGGAAGCAGTAACGTTGCTCCAGCTCCTTTTTTTTTCTACAATACAGCAGGAAGTAGAAACGCTGCTCCAGCTCGTTTATTGTCTATAACACAGGAGGAAGCAGTGACGCTGCTCCAGCTCCTTTATTTTCTATAATACAAGAGGAAGCAGTGATGTGCTCCAGCTCCTTTATTTTCTATAATACAGGAGGAAGCAGTGACGCTGCTCCAGCTCCTTTATTTTCTGTAATGCAGGAGGAAGTAGAGACGCTGCTTCAGATCCTTTATTTTCTATAATACAAGAGGAAGCAGTGACGCTGCTCCAACTCCATTATTTTCTGTAATACAGGAGGAAGCAGAGACGCTGCTCCAGCTCCTTTATTTTCTATAATACAGGAGGAAGCAGTGACTCTGCTCCAGCTCCTTTATTTTCTATAACACTGGAGGACGCAGTGACGTTGCTTCAGCTCCTTTATTTTCTATAATACAGGAGGAAGCAGTGACGCTGCTCCAGCTCCTTTATTTTCTATAATACAGGAGGAAGCAGTGACATTGCTCCAGCTCCTTTATTTTCTACAATACAGGAGGAAGCAGAAACGCTGCTCCATCTCCTTTATTTTCTATAATACAGGAGGAAGCAGTGACGCTGCTCCAGCTCCATTATTTTCTATATTACAGGAGGAAGCAGTGACGTTGCTCCAGCTCATTTATTTTCTATAATACAGGACGAAGCAATTACGCTGCTCCAGCTCCTTTATTTTCTATAATACAGGAGGAACCAGTGACGTTGCTTCAGCTCCTTTATTTTCTATAATACAGGAGGAAGCAGTGACGCTGCTCCAGCTCCTTTATTTTCTATAAAACAGGAGGAAGCAGTGACGCTGCTCCAGCTCCTTTATTTTCTATAATACAGGAGGAAGCAGTGACGTTGCTCCAGCTCCTTTATTTTCTACAATACAAGAGGAAGCAGAAACGCTGCTCCAGCTCCTTTATTTTCTACAATACAGGAGGAAGCAGTGACGCTGCTCCAGCTCCTTTATTTTCTATAATACAGGAGGAAGCAGTGACGCTGCTACATCTCCTTTATTTTCTATAATGCATGAGGAAGCAGTGACGCTGCTCCAGCTCCTTTTTTTTCTATAATACAGTAGGAAAAAGTGACTCTGCTCCAGTTCCTTTATTTTCTATAATACAGGACGAAGCAATTACGCTGCTCCAGCTCCTTTATTTTTTATACTACAGGAGGAAGCAGTGACGTTGCTTCAGCTCCTTTATTTTCTATAATACAGGTGGAAGCAGAAACGCTGCTCCAGCTCCTTTATTTTTTATAATACAGGAGGAAGCAGTGACGCTGCTCCAGCTCCTTTATTTTCCATAATACAGTAGGAAGCAGTGACGTTGCTCCAGCTCCTTTATTTTCTACAATACAGGAGGAAGCAGTGACGCTGCTCCAGCTCCTTTATTTTCTATAATACAGGAGGAAGCAGTGACGCTGCTCCAGCTCCTTTATTTTCTATAATACCGGAGGAAGCAGTGACGCTGCTCCAGATCCTTTATTTTCTATAATACAGGAGGAAGCAGTGACGCTGCTCCAGCTCCTTGATTTTCTGCATTCCATGAGGAAGCAGTGACGCTGCTCCAGCTCCTTTATTTTCGATAATACATGAGGAAGAAGAGACACGGCTCCAGCTCCTTTATTTTCTATAATACGGGAGGAAGCAGTGACGCTGCTCCAGCTCCTTTATTTTCTCTAATGCATGAGGAATCAGTGACGCTGCTCCAGCTCCTTTATTTTCTATAATACATGAGGAAGAAGAGACACGGCTCCAGATCCTTTATTTTCTATAATACGGGAGGAATCAGTAACGCTGCTCCAGCTCCTTAATTTTCTATAATACAGGAGGAAGCAGTGACGCTGCTCCAGCTCCTTTATTGTCTATAATACAGGAGGAAGCAGTGACGCTGCTCCAGCTCCTTTATTTTCTATAATACAGTAGGAAGCAGTGACGTTGCTGCAGCTCCTTTATTTTCTACAATACAGGAGGAACCAGAAACGCTGCTCCAGCTCCTTTATTTTCTATAATACAGGAGGAAGCAGTGACTCTGCTCCAGCTCCTTTATTCTCTATAATACCGGAGGAAGCAGTGACGCTGCTCCAGATCCTTTATTTTCTATAATACAGGAGGAAGCAGTGACGCTGTTCCTGCCCCTTTATTTTCCATAATACTGGAGGAAGCAGTGACGCTGCTCCAGCTCCTTTATTTTCTATAAAACAGGAGGAAGCAGTGACGCTGCTCCAGCTCCTATATTTTCTATAATGCATGAGGAAGCAGTGACGCTGCTCCAGCTCCTTTATTTTCTATAATACAGGAGGAAGCAGAGACGCTGCTCCAGCTCCTTTATTTTCTATAATACAGGAGGAAGCAGTGACTCTGCTCCAGTTCCTTTATTTTCTATAATACCGGAGGAAGCAGTGACGCTGCTCCAGCTCCTTTATTTTGTATAATACCAGAGGAAGCAGTGACGCTGCTCCAGCTCCTTTATTTTCTATTATACCGGAGGAAGCAGTGACCCTGCTCCAGCTCCTTTATTTTCTATAATACAGGAGGAAGCAGAGACGCTGCTCCAGCTCCTTTATTTTCTATAATCCATGAGGAAGCAGTGACGTTGCTCCAGCTCCTTTATTTTCTATAATACAGGAAGAAGCAGTGACGCTGCTCCAGCTCCTTTATTTTCTATAATACAGGAGGAAGCAGTGACTCTGCTCCAGCTCCTTTATTTTCTATAATGCATGAGGAAGCAGTGACGCTGCTCCAGCTCCTTTATTTTCTACAATACAGGAGGAAGCAGTGACGTTGCTTCAGCTCCTTTACTTTCTATAATACAGGACGAAGCAATTACGCTGCTCCAGCTCCTTTATTTTCTATAATACAGGAGGAAGCAGTTACGCTGCTCCGGCTCCTTTATTTTCCATAATACTGGAGGAAGCATGACGTTGCTCCAGCTCCTTTATTTTCTATAATCGAGGTGAAAGCAGAGACGCTGCTCCATCTCCTTTATTTTCTATAATACAGGAGGAAGCAGTGACCCTGCTCCAGCTCCTTTATTTTCTATAATACCGGTGGAACCAGTGACGCTGCTCCTGCTCCTTGATTTTCTATGATGCATGAGGAAGCAGTAACGTTGCTCCAGCTCCTTTTTTTTTCTACAATACAGCAGGAAGTAGAAACGCTGCTCCAGCTCGTTTATTGTCTATAACACAGGAGGAAGCAGTGACGCTGCTCCAGCTCCTTTATTTTCTATAATACAAGAGGAAGCAGTGATGTGCTCCAGCTCCTTTATTTTCTATAATACAGGAGGAAGCAGTGACGCTGCTCCAGCTCCTTTATTTTCTGTAATGCAGGAGGAAGTAGAGACGCTGCTTCAGATCCTTTATTTTCTATAATACAAGAGGAAGCAGTGACGCTGCTCCAACTCCATTATTTTCTGTAATACAGGAGGAAGCAGAGACGCTGCTCCAGCTCCTTTATTTTCTATAATACAGGAGGAAGCAGTGACTCTGCTCCAGCTCCTTTATTTTCTATAACACTGGAGGACGCAGTGACGTTGCTTCAGCTCCTTTATTTTCTATAATACAGGAGGAAGCAGTGACGCTGCTCCAGCTCCTTTATTTTCTATAATACAGGAGGAAGCAGTGACATTGCTCCAGCTCCTTTATTTTCTACAATACAGGAGGAAGCAGAAACGCTGCTCCAGCTACTTTATTTTCTATAATACAGGAGGAAGCAGTGACGCTGCTCCAGCTCCTTTATTTTCTATAATACAGGAGGAAGCAGTGACGCTGCTCCAGATCCTTTATTTTCTATAATACAGGAGGAGAGCAGTGGCGCTGCTCCAGCTCCTATATTTTCTATAATGCATGAGGAAGCAGTGACGCTGCTCCAGCTCCTTTATTTTCTATCATACAAGAGGAAGCAGTGACGCTGCTCCAGCTCCTTTATTTTCTATAATACCGGAGGAAGCAGTGACGCTGCTCCAGCTCCTTTATTTTCTATAATACAGGAGGAAGCAGAGAAGCAGCTCCAGCTACTTTATTTTCTATAATACAGGAGGAAGCAGTGACGCTGTTCCTGCCGCTTTATTTTCTATAATACAGGAGGAAGCAGTGACGCTGCTCCAGCTCCTTTATTTTCTATAATACCGGAGGAAGCAGTGCCGCTGCTCCAGCTCCTTTATTTTCTATAATACCGGAGGAAGCAGAGAAGCAGCTCCAGATACTTTATTTTCTATAATACAGGAGGAAGTAGTGACGCTGCTCCAGCTCCTTTATTTTCTATAAAACAGGAGGAAGCAGTGACGCTGCTCCAGCTCCTTTATTTTCTACAATACAGGAGGAAGCAGTGACGCTGCTCCAGCTCCTTTATTTTCTATAATACAGGAGGAAGCAGTGACGCTGCTACATCTCCTTTATTTTCTATAATACAGTCGGAAAAAGTGACTCTGCTCCAGTTCCTTTAATTTCTATAATACAGGACGAAGCAATTACGCTGCTCCAGCTCCTTTATTTTTTATACTACAGGAGGAAGCAGTGACGTTGCTTCAGCTCCTTTATTTTCTATAATACAGGAGGAAGCAGTGACGCTGCTCCAGCTCCTTTATTTTCCATAATACAGTAGGAAGCAGTGACGTTGCTCCAGCTCCTTTATTTTCTACAATGCAGGAGGAAGCAGAAACGCTGCTCCAGCTCCTTTATTTTCTATAATACAGGAGGAAGCAGTGACGCTGCTCCAGCTCCTTTATTTTCGATAATGCATGAGGAAGCAGTGACGCTGCTCCAGCTCCTTTATTTTCTATAATACAGTAGGAAAAAGTGACTCTGCTCCAGTTCCTTTATTTTCTATAATACAGGACGAAGCAATTACGCTGCGCCAGCTCCTTTATTTTTTATTATACAGGAGGAAGCAGTGACGCTGCTCCAGCTCCTTTATTTTCCATAATACAGTAGGAAGCAGTGACGTTGCTCCAGCTCCTTTATTTTCTACAATACAGGAGGAAGCAGAAACGCCGCTCCAGCTCCTTTATTTTCTATAATACAGGAGGAAGCAGTGACGCTGCTCCAGCTCCTTTTTTTTTCTATAATACCGGAGGAAGCAGTGACGCTGCTCCAGATCCTTTATTTTCTATAATACAGGAGGAAGCAGTGACGCTGCTCTAGCTCCTATATTTTCTATAATGCATGAGGAAGCAGTGACGCTGCTCCAGCTCCTTTATTTTCTATAATACCGGTGGAACCAGTGACGCTGCTCCAGCTCCTTGATTTTCTGCATTCCATGAGGAAGCAGTGACGCTGCTCCACCTCCTTTATTTTCTATAATACATGAGGAAGAAGAGACACGGCTCCAGCTCCTTTATTTTCTATAATACGGGAGGAAGCAGTGACGCTGCTCCAGCTCCTTTATTTTCTATAATACAGGAGGAAGCAGTGACGCTGCTCCAGCTCCTTTATTTTCTATAATACATGAGGAAGAAGAGACACGGCTCCAGATCCTTTATTTTCTATAATACGGGAGGAATCAGTAACGCTGCTCCAGCTCCTTAATTTTCTATAATACAGGAGGAAGCAGTGACGCTGCTCCAGCTCCTTTATTTTCTCTATTACAGGAGGAAGCAGTGACGTTGCTCCAGCTCCTTTATCTTCCATAATACAGTAGGAAAAAGTGACGCTGCTCCAGCTCCTTTATTTTCTATAATACAGGAGGAAGCAGTGACGCTGCTCCGGCTCCTTTATTTTCTATAATACGGGAGGAAGCAGTGACGCTGCCCCAGCTCCTTTATTTTCTATGATACATGAGGAAGGAGAGATACTGCTCCAGCTCCTTTATTTTCTTTAATACGGGAGGAAGCAGTGACGCTGCTCCAGCTCCTTTATTTTCTATAATACAGGAGGAAGCAGTGACGCTGCTCCAGCTCCTTTATTTTCTATAATACAGGAGGAAGCAGGGACGCTGCTCCAGCTCCTTTATTTTCTATAATACTGGAGGAAGCAGTGACGCTGCTCCAGCTCCTTTATTTTCTATAATACAGTAGGAAAAAGTGACGCTGCTCCAGCTCCTTTATTTTGTATAATACAGGACGAAGCAGTTACGCTGCTCCGGCTCCTTTATTTTCTATAATACAGGAGGAAGCAGTGACGCTGCTCCAGCTCCTTTATTTTCTATAATACAGGAGGAAGCAGTGACGCTGCTCCAGCTCCTTTATTTTCTATAATACAGGAGGAAGCAGGGACGCTGCTCCAGCTCCTTTATTTTCTATAATACTGGAGGAAGCAGTGACGCTGCTCCAGCTCCTTTATTTTCTATAATACAGGACGAAGCAGTTACGCTGCTCCGGCTCCTTTATTTTCTATAAAACTGGAGGAAGCATGACGTTGCTCCAGCTCCTTTATTTTCTATAATACAGGTGGAAGCAGAGACGCTGCTCCAGCTCCTTTATTTTCTATAATACAGGAGGAAGCAGTGATGCTGCTCCACCTCCTTTATTTTCTATAACACATGAGGAAGCAGTGACGCTGCTCCAGCTCCTTTATATTCTTAATACAGGAGGAAGTACAGACGCAGCTCCAGCTCCTTTATTTTCTATAATACAGGAGGAAGCAGTTACGCTGCTCCAGCTCCTTTATTTTGTATAATGCATGAGGAAGCAGAGACACTGCTCCAGCTCCTTTATTTTCTATAATACATGAGGAAGAAGAGACACGGCTCCAGCTCCTTTATTTTCTTTCATACGGGAGGAAGCAGTGACGCTGCTCCAGCTCCTTTATTTTCTATAATACAGGAGGAAGCAGTGACGCTGCTCCAGCTCCTTTATTTTCTATAATACAGGAGGAAGCAGGGACGCTGCTCCAGCTCCTTTATTTTCTACAATACAGGAGGAAGCAGTGACGCTGCTCCAGATCCTTTATTTTCTATAATACAGGAGGAAGCATAAACGCTGCTCCAGCTCGTTTATTTTCTATAATACAGGAGGAAGCAGTGACGTTGCTCCAGCTCCTTTATTTTCTACAATACAGGAGGAAGCAGAAACGCTGCTCCAGCTCGTTTATTTTCTATAATACAGGAGGAAGCAGTGACTCTGCTCCAGCTCCTTTATTTTCTATAATACCGGAGGAAGCAGTGACGCTGCTCCAGATCGTTTATTTTCTATAATACAGGAGGAAGCAGTGACGCTGCTCCAGCTCCTATATTTTCTATAATGCATGAGGAAGCAGTGACGCTGCTCCAGCTCCTTTATTTTGTATAATACAAGAGGAAGCTGTGACGCTGCTCCAGCTCCTTTATTTTCTATAATACCGGAGGAAGCAGTAACGCTGCTCCAGCTACATTATTTTCTATAATACAGGAGGAAGCAGAGAATCTGCTCCAGCTACTTTATTTTCTATAATACAGGCGGAAGCAGTGACGCTGTTCCTGCCCCTTTATTTTCCATAATACTGGAGGAAGCAGTGACGCTGCTCCAGCTCCTTTATTTTCTATAAAACAGGAGGAAGCAGTGACGCTGCTCCAGCTCCTTTATTTTCTATAATACAGGAGGATGCAGTGACGTTGCTCCAGCTCCTTTATTTTCTACAATGCATGAGGAAGCAGTGACGCTGCCCCAGCTCCTTTATTTTCTATAATACAGGAGGAAGCAGTGACGTTGCTTCAGCTCCTTTACTTTCTATAATACAGGACGAAGCAATTACGCTCCTCCAGCTCCTTTATTTTCTATAATACAGGAGGAAGCAGTTACGCTGCTCCGGCTCCTTTATTTTCTATAATACTGGAGGAAGCATGACGTTGCTCCAGCTCCTTTATTTTCTATACTAGAGGTGGAAGCAGAGACGCTGCTCCATCTCCTTGATTTTTTATAATACCTGTGGAACGAGTGACGCTGCTCCAGCTCCTTGATTTTCTATAATACAAGAGGAAGCAGTGATGTGCTCCAGCTCCTTCAGTTTCTATAATACAGGTGGAAGCAGTGACGCTGCTCCAGCTCCTTTATTTTCTATAATACCTGTGGAACGAGTGACGCTGCTCCAGCTCCTTGATTTTTTATAATACATGAGGAAGCAGTAACGCTGCACCAGCTCCTTTATTTTCTATAATACAAGAGGAAGCAGTGATGTGCTCCAGCTCCTTCAGTTTCTATAATACAGGTGGAAGCAGTGACGCTGCTCCAGCTCCTTTATTTTCTATAATGCAGGAGGAAGTATAGACGCTGCTTCAGCTCCTTTATTTTCTATAATACAAGAGGAAGCAGTGACGCTGCTCCAACTCCATTATTTTCTGTAATACAGGAGGAAGCAGTGACACTGCTCCAGCTCCTTTATTTTCTATAATACAGGAGGAAGCAGAGACGCTGCTCCAGCTCCTTTATTTTCTATAATACAGGAGGAAGCAGTGACTCTGCTCCAGCTCCTTTATTTTCTATAACACAGAAGGACGCAGTGACGTTGCTTCAGCTCCTTTATTTTCTATAATACCGGAGGAAGCAGAAACGCTGCTCCAGCTCCTTTATTTTCTATAAGACAGGAGGAAGCACTGACGCTGCTCCAGGTCCTTTATTTTCTATAATACAGGAGGAAGCAGTGACATTGCTCCAGCTCCTTTATTTTCTACAATACAGGACGAAGCAGAAACGCTGCTCCAGCTACTTTATTTTCTATAATACAAGAGGAAGCAGTGACGCTGCTCCAGCTCCTTTATTTTCTATTATACAGGAGGAAGCAGTGACGCTGCTCCAGCTCCTATATTTTCTATAATGCATGAGGAAGCTATGACGCTGCTCCAGCTCCTTTATTTTCTATAATACCGGAGGAAGCAGTGACGCTGCTCCAGCTCCTTTATTTTGTATAATACAGGAGGAAGCAGAGAAGCAGCTCCAGCTACTTTATTATCTATGATACAGGAGGAAGCAGTGACGCTGTTCCTGCCCCTTTATTTTTCATAATACTGGTGGAAGCAGTGACGCTGCTCCATCTCCTATATTTTCTATAATACAGGAGTAAGCAGTGACGCTGCTCCAGCTCCTTTATTTTCGATAATACAGGAGGAAGCAGTGACGTTGCTCCAGCTCCTTTATTTTCTACAATACAAGAGGAAGCAGAAACGCTGCTCCAGCTCCTTTATTTTCTACAATACAGGAGGAAGCAGTGACGCTGCTCCAGCTCCTTTATGTTCTATAATACCGGAGGAAGCAGTGACGCTGCTCCAGATCCTTTATTTTCTATAATACAGGAGGAAGCAGTGACGCTGCTACATCTCCTTTATTTTCTATAATACATGAGGAAGCAGTGACGCTGCTCCAGCTCCTTTATTTTCTATAATACAGTAGGAAAAAGTGACTCTGCTCCAGTTCCTTTATTTTCTATAATACAGGACGAAGCAATTACGCTGCTCCAGCTCCTTTATTTTTTACAATACAGGAGGAAGCAGAAACGCACTCCAGCTCGTTTATTTTCTATAACACAGGAGGAAGCAGTGACGCTGCTCCAGCTCCTTTATTTTCTATCATACAAGAGGAAGCAGTGATGTGCTCCAGCTCCTTTATTTTCTATAATACAGGAGGAAGCAGTGACGCTGCTCCAGCTCCTTTATTTTCTATAATGCAGGAGGAAGTAGAGACGCTGCTTCAGCTCCTTTATTTTCTATAATACAAGAGGAAGCAGTGACGCTGCTCCAACTCCATTATTTTCTGTAATACAGGAGGAAGCAGAGACGCTGCTCCAGCTCCTTTATTTTCTATAATACAGGAGGAAGCAGTGACTCTGCTCCAGCTCCTTTATTTTCTATAATACAGGAGGAAGCAGAGACGCTGCTCCAGCTCCTTTATTTTCTATAATACAGGAGGGAGCAGTGACTCTGCTCCAGCTCCTTTATTTTCTATAATACAGGAGGAAGCAGTGACTCTGCTCCAGCTCCTTTATTTTCTATAATACAGGAGGAAGCAGAGACGCTGCTCCAGCTCCTTTATTTTCTATAATACAGGAGGAAGCAGTGACTCTGCTCCAGCTCCTTTATTTTCTATAACACAGGAGGACGCAGTGACGCTGCTCCAGCTCCTTTATTTTCTGTAATACAGGAGGAAGCAGTGACGCTGCTCCAGCTCCTTTATTTTCTATAATACAGGAGGAAGCAGTGACATTGCTCCAGCTCCTTTATTTTCTACAATACTGGAGGAAGCAGAAACGCTCCTCCAGCTACTTTATTTTCTATAATACAGGAGGAAGCAGTGACGCTGCTCCAGCTCCTTTATTTTCTATAATACCGGAGGAAGCAGTGACGCTGCTCCAGCTCCTATATTTTCTATAATGCATGAGGAAGCAGTGACGCTGCTCCAGCTCCTTTATTTTGTATAATAAAAGAGGAAGCAGTGACGCTGCTCCAGCTCCTTTATTTTCTATAATACCGGAGGAAGCAGTGACGCTGCTCCAGCTCCTTTATTTTCTATAGTACAGGAGGAAGCAGAGAAGCAGCTCCAGCTAATTTATTTTCTATAATACAGGCGGAAGCAGTGACGCTGTTCCTGCCCCTTTATTTTCCATAATACTGGAGGAAGCAGTGACGCTGTTCCTGCCCCTTTATTTTCCATAATACTGGAGGAAGCAGTGACGCTGCTCCAGCTCCTTTATTTTCTATAAAACAGGAGGAATCAGTAACGCTGCTCCAGCTCCTTAATTTTCTATAATACAGGAGGAAGCAGTTGCGCTGTTACATCTCCTTTATTTTCTATAATGCATGTGGAAGCAGTGACGCTGCTCCAGCTCCTTTATTTTCTATAATACAGTAGGAAAAAGTGACTCTGCTCCAGTTCCTTAATTTTCTATAATACAGGACGAAGCATAATACGCTGCTCCAGCTCCTTTATTTTTTATAATACAGGAGGAAGCAGAAACGCTGCTCCTGCTCGTTTATTTTCTATAACACAGGAGGAAGCAGTGACGCTGCTCCAGCTCCTTTATTTTCGATCATACAAGAGGAAGCAGTGATGTGCTCCAGCTCCTTTATTTTCTATAATACAGGAGGAAGCAGTGACGCTGCTCCAGCTCCTTTATTTTCTATCATGCAGGAGGAAGTAGAGACGCTGCTTCAGCTCCTTTATTTTCTATAATACAAGAGGAAGCAGTGACGCTGCTCCAACTCCATTATTCTCTGTAATACAGGAGGAAGCAGAGACGCTGCTCCAGCTCCTTTATTTTCTATAATACAGGAGGAAGCAGTGACTCTGCTCCAGCTCCTTTATTTTCTATAATACAGGAGGAAGCAAAGACGCTGCACCAGCTCCTTTATTTTCTATAATACAGGAGGAAGCAGTGACTCTGCTCCAGCTCCTTTATTTCCTATAACACAGGAGGACGCAGTGACGTTGCTTCAGCTCCTTTATATTCTATAATACAGGTGAAAGCAGAAACGCTGCTCCAGCTCATTTATTTTCTATAATACAGGAGGAAGCAGTGACGCTGCTCCAGCTCCTTTATTTTCTATAATACAGGAGGAAGCAGTGACATTGCTCCAGCTCCTTTATTTTCTACAATACAGGAGGAAGCAGAAACGCGGCTCCAGCTACTTTATTTTCTATAATACAGGAGGAAGCAGTGATGCTGCTCCAGCTCCTTTATTTTCTATAATACCGGAGGAAGCAGTGACGCTGCTCCAGATCCTTTATTTTCTATAATACAGGAGGGAGCAGTGACGCTGCTCCAGCTCCTATATTTTCTATAATGCATGAGGAAGCAGTGAAGCTGCTCCAGCTCCTTTATTTTCTATCATACAAGAGGAAGCAGTAATGTGCTCCAGCTCCTTTATTTTCTATAATACAGGTGGAAGCAGTGACGCTGCTCCAGCTCCTTTATTTTCTATAATACCGGAGGAAGCAGTGACGCTGCTCCAGCTCCTTTATTTTCTATAATACAGGAGGAAGCAGTGACATTGCTCCAGCTCCTTTATTTTCTACAATACAGGAGGAAGCAGAAACGCTGCTCCAGCTACTTTATTTTCTATAATACAGGAGGAAGCAGTGACGCTGCTCCAGCACCTTTATTTTCTATAATACCGGAGGAAGCAGTGACGCTGCTCCAGATCGTTTATTTTCTATAATACAGGAGGGAGCAGTGACGCTGCTCCAGCTCCTTTATTTTCTATAATACCGGAGGAAGCAGTGACGCTGCTCCAGCTCCTTTATTTTCTATAATACAGGAGGAAGCAGGGAAGCAGTTCCAGCTACTTTATTTTCTTTAATACAGGAGGAAGCAGTGACGCTGTTCCTGCCCCTTTATTTTCCATAATACTGGAGGAAGCAGTGACGCTGCTCCAGCTCCTTTATTTTCTATAAAACAGGAGGAATCAGTAACGCTGCTCCAGCTCCTTAATTTTCTATAATACAGGAGGAAGCAGTGACGCTGCTACATCTCCTTTATTTTCTATAATGCATGAGGAAGCAGTGACGCTGCTCCAGCTCCTTTATTTTCTATAATACAGTAGGAAAAAGTGACTCTGCTCCAGTTCCTTAATTTTCTATAATACAGGACGAAGCAATTACGCTGCTCCAGCTCCTTTATTTTTTATAATACAGGAGGAAGCAGAAACGCTGCTCCTGCTCGTTTATTTTCTATAACACAGGAGGAAGCAGTGACGCTGCTCCAGCTCCTTTATTTTCTATCATACAAGAGGAAGCAGTGATGTGCTCCAGCTCCTTTATTTTCTATAATACAGGAGGAAGCAGTCACTCTGCTCCAGCTCCTTTATTTTCTATAATACAAGAGGAAGCAGTGACTCTGCTCCAGCTCCTTTATTTTCTATCATACAAGAGGAAGCAGTGATGTGCTCCAGCTCCTTTATTTTCTATAATACAGGAGGAAGCAGTGACTCTGCTCCAGCTCCTTTATTTTCTATAACACAGGAGGAAGCAGTGACGCTGCTCCAGCTCCTTTATTTTCTATCATACAAGAGGAAGCAGTGATGTGCTCCAGCTCCTTTATTTTCTATAATACAGGAGGAAGCAGTGACGCTGCTCCAGCTCCTTTATTTTCTATCATGCAGGAGGAAGTAGAGACGCTGCTTCAGCTCCTTTATTTTCTATAATACAAGAGGAAGCAGTGACGCTGCTCCAACTCCATTATTCTCTGTAATACAGGAGGAAGCAGAGACGCTGCTCCAGCTCCTTTATTTTCTATAATACAGGAGGAAGCAGTGACTCTGCTCCAGCTCCTTTATTTTCTATAATACAGGAGGAAGCAGTGACTCTACTCCAGCTCCTTTATTTTCTATAACACAGGAGGACGCAGTGACGTTGCTTCAGCTCCTATATTTTCTATAATACAGGTGAAAGCAGAAACGCTGCTCCAGCTCATTTATTTTCTATAATACAGGAGGAAGCAGTGACGCTGCTCCAGCTCCTTTATTTTCTCTAATACAGGAGGAAGCAGTGACATTGCTCCAGCTCCTTTATTTTCTACAATACAGGAGGAAGCAGAAACGCTGCTCCAGCTACTTTATTTTCTATAATACAGGAGGAAGCAGTGATGCTGCTCCAGCTCCTTTATTTTCTATAATACCGGAGGAAGCAGTGACGCTGCTCCAGATCCTTTATTTTCTATAATACAGGAGGGAGCAGTGACGCTGCTCCAGCTCCTATATTTTCTATAATGCATGAGGAAGCAGTGACGCTGCTCCAGCTCCTTTATTTTCTATCATACAAGAGGAAGAAGTGATGTGCTCCAGCTCCATTATTTTCGAAAATACAGGAGGAAGCAGTGACGCTGCTCCAGCTCCATTATTTTCTACAATGCAGGAGGAAGTAGAGACGCTGCTTCAGCTCCTTTATCTTCTATAATACAAGAGGAAGCAGTGACGCTGCTCCAACTTCATTATTTTCTGTAATACAGGAGGAAGCAGAGACGCTGCTCCAGCTCCTTTATTTTCTATAATACAGGAGGAAGCAGAGACGCTGCTCCAGCTCCTTTATTTTCTATAAAACAGGAGGAAGCAGTGACTCTGCTCCAGCTCCTTTATTTTCTATAACACAGGAGGACGCAGTGACGTTGCTTCAGCTCCTTTATTTTCTATAATACAGGTGAAAGCAGAAACGCTGCTCCAGCTCCTTTATTTTCTATAATACAGGAGGAAGCAGTGACGCTGCTCCAGCTCCTTTATTTTCTATCATACAGGAGGAAGCAGTGACATTCCTCCAGCTCCTTTATTTTCTACAATACAGGAGGAAGCAGAAACGCTGCTCCAGCTACTTTATTTTCTATAATACAGGAGGAAGCAGTGACGCTGCTCCAGCTCCTTTATTTTCTATAACACCGGAGGAAGCAGTGTCGCTGCTCCAGATCCTTTATTTTCTATAATACAGGAGGGAGCAGTGACGCTGCTCCAGCTCCTATATTATCTATAATGCATGAGGAAGCAGTGACGCTGCTCCAGCTCCTTTATTTTCTATAATACCGGAGGAAGCAGTGACGCTGCTCCAGCTCCTTTATTTTCTATAATACCGGAGGAAGCAGTGACGCTGCTCCAGCTCCTTTATTTTCTATAATACAAGAGGAAGCAGAGAAGCAGCTCCAGCTACTTTATTTTCTATAATACAGGAGGAAGCAGTGACGCTGTTCCTGCCCCTTTATTTTCCATAATACTGGAGGAAGCAGTGACGCTGCTCCAGCTCCTTTATTTTCTATAAAACAGGAGGAAGCAGTGACGCTGCTCCAGCTCCTTTATTTTCTATAACACAGGAGGAAGCAGTGACGTTGCTCCAGCTCCTTTATTTTCTACAATACAAGAGGAAGCAGAAACGCTGCTCCAGCTCCTTTATTTTCTACAATACAGGAGGAAGCAGTGACGCTGCTCCAGCTCCTTTATTTTCTATAATACCGGAGGAAGCAGTGACGCTGCTCCAGATCCTTTAATTTCTATAATACAGGAGGAAGCAGTGACGCTGCTACATCTCCTTTATTTTCTATAATGCATGAGGAAGCAGTGACGCTGCTCCAGCTCCTTTATTTTCTATAATACAGTTGGAAAAAGTGACTCTGCTCCAGTTCCTTTATTTTCTATAATACAGGACGAAGCAATTACGCTGCTCCAGCTCCTTTATTTTTTATAATACAGGAGGAAGCAGTGACGTTGCTTCAGCTCCTTTATTTTCTATCATACAGGTGGAAGCAGAAACGCTGCTCCAGCTCCTTTATTTTTTATAATACAGGAGGAAGCAGTAACGCTGCTCCAGCTCCTTTATTTTCTACAATACAGGAGGAAGCAGAAACGCTGCTCCAGCTCCTTTATTTTCTATAATACAGGAGGAAGCAGTGACGCTGCTACAGCTCCTTTATTTTCTATAATACCGGAGGAAGCAGTGACGCTGCTCCAGATCCTTTATTTTCTATAATACAGGAGGGAGCAGTGACGCTGCTCCAGCTCCTATATTTTCTAAAATGCATGAGGAAGCAGTGACGCTGCTCCAGCTCTTTTATTTTCTATAATACCGGTGGAACCAGTGACGCTGCTCCAGCTCCTTGATTTTCTGCATTCCATGAGGAAGCAGTGACGCTGCTCCAGCTCCTTTATTTTCTATAATACATGAGGAAGAAGAGACACGGCTCCAGCTCCTTTATTTTCTATAATACGGGAGGAAGCAGTGACGCTGCTCCAGCTCCTTTATTTTCTATAATACAGGAGGAAGCAGTGACGCTGCTCCAGCTCCTTTATTTTCTATAATACATGAGGAAGAAGAGACACGGCTCCAGATCCTTTATTTTCTATAATACGGGAGGAATCAGTAACGCTGCTCCAGCTCCTTAATTTTCTATAATACAGGAGGAAGCAGTGACGCTGCTCCAGCTCCTTTATTTTCTATATTACAGGAGGAAGCAGTGACGGTGCTCCAGCTCCTTTATCTTCCATAATACAGTAGTAAAAAGTGACGCTGCTCCAGCTCCTTTATTTTGTATAATACAGGACGAAGCAGTTACGCTGCTCCCGCTCCTTTATTTTCAATAATACTGGAGGAAGCAGTGATGTGCTCCAGCTCCTTTATTTTCTTTAATACAGGAGGAAGCAGTGACGCTGCTCCAGCTCCTTTATTTTCTATAATGCAGGAGGAAGTAGAGACGCTGCTTCAGCTCCTTTATTTTCTATAATACAGGAGGAAGCAGTGACGCTGCTCCAGCTCCTTTATTTTCTATAATACAGGAGGAAGCAGTGACGCTGCTCCAGCTCCTTTATTTTCTATAATACGGGAGGAAGCAGTGACGCTGCTCCAGCTCCTTTATTTTCTATAATACATGAGGAAGAAGAGACACGGCTCCAGCTCCTTTATTTTCTTTCATACGGGAGGAAGCAGTGTCGCTGCTCCAGATCCTTTATTTTCTATAATACAGGAGGGAGCAGTGACGCTGCTCCAGCTCCTATATTATCTATAATGCATGAGGAAGCAGTGACGCTGCTCCAGCTCCTTTATTTTCTATAATACCGGAGGAAGCAGTGACGCTGCTCCAGCTCCTTTATTTTCTATAATACCGGAGGAAGCAGTGACGCTGCTCCAGCTCCTTTATTTTCTATAATACAAGAGGAAGCAGAGAAGCAGCTCCAGCTACTTTATTTTCTATAATACAGGAGGAAGCAGTGACGCTGTTCCTGCCCCTTTATTTTCCATAATACTGGAGGAAGCAGTGACGCTGCTCCAGCTCCTTTATTTTCTATAAAACAGGAGGAAGCAGTGACGCTGCTCCAGCTCCTTTATTTTCTATAATACAGGAGGAAGCAGTGACGTTGCTCCAGCTCCTTTATTTTCTACAATACAAGAGGAAGCAGAAACGCTGCTCCAGCTCCTTTATTTTCTACAATACAGGAGGAAGCAGTGACGCTGCTCCAGCTCCTTTATTTTCTATAATACCGGAGGAAGCAGTGACGCTGCTCCAGATCCTTTATTTTCTATAATACAGGAGGAAGCAGTGACGCTGCTACATCTCCTTTATTTTCTATAATGCATGAGGAAGCAGTGACGCTGCTCCAGCTCCTTTATTTTCTATAATACAGTTGGAAAAAGTGACTCTGCTCCAGTTCCTTTATTTTCTATAATACAGGACGAAGCAATTACGCTGCTCCAGCTCCTTTATTTTTTATAATACAGGAGGAAGCAGTGACGTTGCTTCAGCTCCTTTATTTTCTATCATACAGGTGGAAGCAGAAACGCTGCTCCAGCTCCTTTATTTTTTATAATACAGGAGGAAGCAGTAACGCTGCTCCAGCTCCTTTATTTTCTACAATACAGGAGGAAGCAGAAACGCTGCTCCAGCTCCTTTATTTTCTATAATACAGGAGGAAGCAGTGACGCTGCTACAGCTCCTTTATTTTCTATAATACCGGAGGAAGCAGTAACGCTGCTCCAGCTCCTTTATTTTCTACAATACAGGAGGAAGCAGAAACGCTGCTCCAGCTCCTTTATTTTCTATAATACAGGACGAAGCAGTTACGCTGCTCCCGCTCCTTTATTTTCAATAATACTGGAGGAAGCAGTGATGTGCTCCAGCTCCTTTATTTTCTTTAATACAGGAGGAAGCAGTGACGCTGCTCCAGCTCCTTTATTTTCTATAATGCAGGAGGAAGTAGAGACGCTGCTTCAGCTCCTTTATTTTCTATAATACAGGAGGAAGCAGTGACGCTGCTCCAGCTCCTTTATTTTCTATAATACAGGAGGAAGCAGTGACGCTGCTCCAGCTCCTTTATTTTCTATAATACGGGAGGAAGCAGTGACGCTGCTCCAGCTCCTTTATTTTCTATAATACATGAGGAAGAATAGACACGGCTCCAGCTCCTTTATTTTCTTTCATACGGGAGGAAGCAGTGACGCTGCTCCAGCTCCTTTATTTTCTATAATACAGGTGGAAGCAGTGACGCTGCTCCAGCTCCTTTATTTTCTATAATACAGGAGGAAGCAGGGACGCTGCTCCAGCTCCTTTATTTTCTATAATACTGGAGGAAGCAGTGACGCTGCTCCAGCTCCTTTATTTTCTATAATACAGGAGGAAAAAGTGACGCTGCTCCAGCTCCTTTATTTTCTATAATACAGGACGAAGCAGTTACGCTGCTCCGGCTCCTTTATTTTCTATAATACTGGAGGAAGCATGACGTTGCTCCAGCTCCTTTATTTTCTATAATACAGGTGGAAGCAGAGACGCTGCTCCAGCTCCTTTATTTTCTATAATACAGGAGGAAGCATTGAGGCTGTTCCAGCTCGTTTATTTTCTATAATACAGGAGGAAGCAGTGATGCTGCTCTACCTCCTTTATTTTCTATAATACACGAGGAAGCAGTGACGCTGCTCCAGCTCCTTTATATTCTATAATACAGGAGGAAGTAGAGACGCTGCTCCAGCTCCTTTATTTTCTATAATACAGGAATAAGCAGTGACGCTGCTCCAGCTCGTTTATTTTCTATAATACAGGAGGAAGCAGTGACGCTGCTCCAGCTCCTTTATTTTGTATAACACAGGAGGAAGCAGTGATGCTGCTCCAGCTCCTTTATTTTCTATAATACAGGAGGAAGCAGGGACGCTGCTCCAGCTCCTTTATTTTCTATAATACAGGAGGAAAAAGTGACGCTGCTCCAGCTCCTTTATTTTCTATAATACAGCACGAAGCAGTTACGCTGCTCCAGATCCTTTATTTTCTATAATACAGGAGGAAGCAGTGATGCTGCTCCACCTCCTTCATTTTCTATAATACAGGAGGAAGCAGTGATGCTGCTCCACCTTCTTCATTTTCTATAATACAGGAGGAAGCAGTGATGCTGCTCCACCTCCTTCATTTTCTATAATACTGGAGGAAGCATGACGTTGCTCCAGCTCCTTTATATTCTATAATACAGGTGGAAGCAGAGACGCTGCTCCAGCTCCTTTATTTTCTATAATACAGGAGGAAGCAGTGACGCTGTTCCAGCTCGTTTATTTTCTATAATACAGGAGGAAGCAGTGATGCTGCTCCACCTCCTTCATTTTCTATAATACATGAGGAAGCAGTGACGCTGCTCCAGCTCCTTTATTTTCTATAATACCGGAGGAAGTAGAGACGCTGCTCCAGCTCCTTTATTTTCTATAATACAGGAATAAGCAGTGACGCTGCTCCAGCTCCTTTATTTTCTATAATACAGGAGGAAGCAGTGACGCTGCTCCAGCTCCTTTATTTTGTATAACACAGGAAGAAGAAGTGATGCTGCTCCACCTCCTCTATTTTCTATAATACATGAGGAAGCAGTGACGCTGCTCCAGCTCCTTTATTTTCTATAATACAGCAGGAAGTAGAGGCGCTGCTCCAGCTCCTTTATTTTCTATAATACAGGAAGAAGCAGTGACGCTGCTCCAGCTCCTTTATTTTGTACAATACAGGAGGAAGCAGAAACGCTGCTCCAGCTCGTTTATTTTCTATAATACAGGAGGAAGCAGTGACGGTGCTCCAGCTCCTTTATTTTCTATTATACAAGAGGAAGCAGTGATGTGCTCCAGCTCCTTTATTTTCTATAATACAGGAGGAAGCAGTGACTCTGTTCCAGCTCCTTTATTTTCTATAATGCAGGAGGAAGTAGAGACGCTGCTTCAGCTCCTTTATTTTCTATAATACAAGAGGAAGCAGTGACGCTGCTCCAGCTCCTTTATTTTCTATAATACAGGAGGAAGTAGTGACTCTGCTCCAGCTCCTTTATTTTCTATAATACAGGAGGAAGCATTGACGCTGCTCCAGCTCCTTTATTTTCTATAATACAGGAGGAAGCAGTGACTCTGCTCAAGCTCCTGTATTTTCTATAACACAGGACGACGCAGTGACGTTGCTTCAGCTCCTTTATTTTCTATAATACAGGTGAAAGCAGAAACGCTGCTCCAGCTCCTTTATTTTCTATAATACAGGAGGAAGCAGTGACGCTGCTCCAGCTCCTTTATTTTACATAATACAGGAGGAAGCAGTGACATTGCTCCAGCTCCTTTATTTTCTACAATACAGGTGGAAGCAGAAACGCTGCTCCAGCTACTTTATTTTCTATAATACAGGAGGAAGCAGTGACGCTGCTCCAGCTCCTTTATTTTCTATAATTCCGGAGGAAGCAGTGACGCTGCTCCAGATCCTTTATTTTCTATAATACAGGAGGAAGCAGTGACGCTGCTCCAGCTCCTATATTTTCTATAATGCATGAGGAATCAGTGACGCTGCTCCAGCTCCTTTATTTTCTATAATACAAGAGGAAGGAGTGACGCTGCTCCAGCTCCTTTATTTTCTATAATACCGGAGGATGCAGTGACGCTGCTCCAGCTACTTTATTTTCTATAATACAGGAGGAAGCAGAGAACCTCCTCCAGCTACTTTATTTTCTATAATACAGGATGAAGCAGTGACGCTGTTCATGCCCCTTTATTATCCATAATACTGGAGGAAGCAGTGACGCTGCTCCAGCTCCTTTATTTTCTATAAAACAGGAGGAAGCAGTGACGCTGCTCCAGCTCCTTTATTTTCTATAATACAGGAGGAAGCAGTGTCGTTGCTCCAGCTCCTTTATTTTCTATAATACACGAGGAAGCAGTGACGCTGCTCCAGCTCCTTTATATTCTATAATACAGGAGGAAGTAGAGACGCTGCTCCAGCTCCTTTATTTTCTATAATACAGGAATAAGCAGTGACGCTGCTCCAGCTCGTTTATTTTCTATAATACAGGAGGAAGCAGTGACGCTGCTCCAGCTCCTTTATTTTGTATAACACAGGAGGAAGCAGTGATGCTGCTCCAGCTCCTTTATTTTCTATAATACAGGAGGAAGCAGGGACGCTGCTCCAGCTCCTTTATTTTCTATAATACAGGAGGAAAAAGTGACGCTGCTCCAGCTCCTTTATTTTCTATAATACAGCACGAAGCAGTTACGCTGCTCCAGATCCTTTATTTTCTATAATACAGGAGGAAGCAGTGATGCTGCTCCACCTCCTTCATTTTCTATAATACAGGAGGAAGCAGTGATGCTGCTCCACCTTCTTCATTTTCTATAATACAGGAGGAAGCAGTGATGCTGCTCCACCTCCTTCATTTTCTATAATACTGGAGGAAGCATGACGTTGCTCCAGCTCCTTTATATTCTATAATACAGGTGGAAGCAGAGACGCTGCTCCAGCTCCTTTATTTTCTATAATACAGGAGGAAGCAGTGACGCTGTTCCAGCTCGTTTATTTTCTATAATACAGGAGGAAGCAGTGATGCTGCTCCACCTCCTTCATTTTCTATAATACATGAGGAAGCAGTGACGCTGCTCCAGCTCCTTTATTTTCTATAATACCGGAGGAAGTAGAGACGCTGCTCCAGCTCCTTTATTTTCTATAATACAGGAATAAGCAGTGACGCTGCTCCAGCTCCTTTATTTTCTATAATACAGGAGGAAGCAGTGACGCTGCTCCAGCTCCTTTATTTTGTATAACACAGGAAGAAGAAGTGATGCTGCTCCACCTCCTCTATTTTCTATAATACATGAGGAAGCAGTGACGCTGCTCCAGCTCCTTTATTTTCTATAATACAGCAGGAAGTAGAGGCGCTGCTCCAGCTCCTTTATTTTCTATAATACAGGAAGAAGCAGTGACGCTGCTCCAGCTCCTTTATTTTGTACAATACAGGAGGAAGCAGAAACGCTGCTCCAGCTCGTTTATTTTCTATAATACAGGAGGAAGCAGTGACGGTGCTCCAGCTCCTTTATTTTCTATTATACAAGAGGAAGCAGTGATGTGCTCCAGCTCCTTTATTTTCTATAATACAGGAGGAAGCAGTGACTCTGTTCCAGCTCCTTTATTTTCTATAATGCAGGAGGAAGTAGAGACGCTGCTTCAGCTCCTTTATTTTCTATAATACAAGAGGAAGCAGTGACGCTGCTCCAGCTCCTTTATTTTCTATAATACAGGAGGAAGTAGTGACTCTGCTCCAGCTCCTTTATTTTCTATAATACAGGAGGAAGCATTGACGCTGCTCCAGCTCCTTTATTTTCTATAATACAGGAGGAAGCAGTGACTCTGCTCAAGCTCCTGTATTTTCTATAACACAGGACGACGCAGTGACGTTGCTTCAGCTCCTTTATTTTCTATAATACAGGTGAAAGCAGAAACGCTGCTCCAGCTCCTTTATTTTCTATAATACAGGAGGAAGCAGTGACGCTGCTCCAGCTCCTTTATTTTACATAATACAGGAGGAAGCAGTGACATTGCTCCAGCTCCTTTATTTTCTACAATACAGGTGGAAGCAGAAACGCTGCTCCAGCTACTTTATTTTCTATAATACAGGAGGAAGCAGTGACGCTGCTCCAGCTCCTTTATTTTCTATAATTCCGGAGGAAGCAGTGACGCTGCTCCAGATCCTTTATTTTCTATAATACAGGAGGAAGCAGTGACGCTGCTCCAGCTCCTATATTTTCTATAATGCATGAGGAATCAGTGACGCTGCTCCAGCTCCTTTATTTTCTATAATACAAGAGGAAGGAGTGACGCTGCTCTAGCTCCTTTATTTTCTATAATACCGGAGGATGCAGTGACGCTGCTCCAGCTACTTTATTTTCTATAATACAGGAGGAAGCAGAGAACCTCCTCCAGCTACTTTATTTTCTATAATACAGGATGAAGCAGTGACGCTGTTCATGCCCCTTTATTTTCCATAATACTGGAGGAAGCAGTGACGCTGCTCCAGCTCCTTTATTTTCTATAAAACAGGAGGAAGCAGTGACGCTGCTCCAGCTCCTTTATTTTCTATAATACAGGAGGAAGCAGTGTCGTTGCTCCAGCTCCTTTATTTTCTACAATACAAGAGGAAGCAGAAACGCTGCTCCAGCTCCTTTATTTTCTACAATACAGGAGGAAGCAGTGACGCTGCTCCAGCTCCTTTATTTTCTATAATACCGGAGGAAGCAGTGACTCTGCTCCAGCTCCTTTATTTTCTATAATTCAGGTGGAAGCAGAGACGCTGCTCCAGCTCCTTTATTTTCTATAATACAGGAGGAAGCAGTGACGCTGTTCCAGCTCCTTTATTTTCGAAAATACAGGAGGAAGCAGTGATGCTGCTCCACCTCCTTCATTTTCTATAATACATGAGGAAGCAGTGACGCTGCTCTAGCTCCTTTATTTTCTATAATACCGGAGGAAGTAGAGACGCTGCTCCAGCTCCTTTATTTTCTATAATACAGGAGGAAACAGTGACGCTGCTCCAGCTCCTTTATTTTCTATAATACGGGAGGAAGCAGTGACGCTGCTCCAGCTCCTTTATTTTCTATAATACATGAGGAAGAAGAGACACGGCTCCAGCTCCTTTATTTTCTTTCATACGGGAGGAAGCAGTGACGCTGCTCCAGCTCCTTTATTTTCTATAATACAGGTGGAAGCAGTGACGCTGCTCCAGCTCCTTTATTTTCTATAATACAGGAGGAAGCAGGGACGCTGCTCCAGCTCCTTTATTTTCTATAATACTGGAGGAAGCAGTGACGCTGCTCCAGCTCCTTTATTTTCTATAATACAGGAGGAAAAAGTGACGCTGCTCCAGCTCCTTTATTTTCTATAATACAGGACGAAGCAGTTACGCTACTCCGGCTCCTTTATTTTCTATAATACTGGAGGAAGCATGACGTTGCTCCAGCTCCTTTATTTTCTATAATACAGGTGGAAGCAGAGACGCTGCTCCAGCTCCTTTATTTTCTATAATACAGGAGGAAGCATTGAGGCTGTTCCAGCTCGTTTATTTTCTATAATACAGGAGGAAGCAGTGATGCTGCTCTACCTCCTTTATTTTCTATAATACACGAGGAAGCAGTGACGCTGCTCCAGCTCCTTTATATTCTATAATACAGGAGGAAGTAGAGACGCTGCTCCAGCTCCTTTATTTTCTATAATACAGGAATAAGCAGTGACGCTGCTCCAGCTCGTTTATTTTCTATAATACAGGAGGAAGCAGTGACGCTGCTCCAGCTCCTTTATTTTCTATAACACAGGAGGAAGCAGTGATGCTGCTCCAGCTCCTTTATTTTCTATAATACAGGAGGAAGCAGGGACGCTGCTCCAGCTCCTTTATTTTCTATAATACAGGAGGAAGCAGTGATGCTGCTCCACCTCCTTCATTTTCTATAATACAGGAGGAAGCAGTGATGCTGCTCCACCTTCTTCATTTTCTATAATACAGGAGGAAGCAGTGATGCTGCTCCACCTCCTTCATTTTCTATAATACTGGAGGAAGCATGACGTTGCTCCAGCTCCTTTATATTCTATAATACAGGTGGAAGCAGAGACGCTGCTCCAGCTCCTTTATTTTCTATAATACAGGAGGAAGCAGTGACGCTGTTCCAGCTCGTTTATTTTCTATAATACAGGAGGAAGCAGTGATGCTGCTCCACCTCCTTCATTTTCTATAATACATGAGGAAGCAGTGACGCTGCTCCAGCTCCTTTATTTTCTATAATACCGGAGGAAGTAGAGACGCTGCTCCAGCTCCTTTATTTTCTATAATACAGGAATAAGCAGTGACGCTGCTCCAGCTCCTTTATTTTCTATAATACAGGAGGAAGCAGTGACGCTGCTCCAGCTCCTTTATTTTGTATAACACAGGAAGAAGAAGTGATGCTGCTCCACCTCCTCTATTTTCTATAATACATGAGGAAGCAGTGACGCTGCTCCAGCTCCTTTATTTTCTATAATACAGCAGGAAGTAGAGGCGCTGCTCCAGCTCCTTTATTTTCTATAATACAGGAAGAAGCAGTGACGCTGCTCCAGCTCCTTTATTTTGTACAATACAGGAGGAAGCAGAAACGCTGCTCCAGCTCGTTTATTTTCTATAATACAGGAGGAAGCAGTGACGGTGCTCCAGCTGCTTTATTTTCTATCATACAAGAGGAAGCAGTGATGTGCTCCAGCTCCTTTATTTTCTATAATACAGGAGGAAGTAGTGACTCTGCTCCAGCTCCTTTATTTTCTATAATACAGGAGGAAGCAGTGACTCTGCTCAAGCTCCTGTATTTTCTATAACACAGGACGACGCAGTGACGTTGCTTCAGCTCCTTTATTTTCTATAATACAGGTGAAAGCAGAAACGCTGCTCCAGCTCCTTTATTTTCTATAATACAGGAGGAAGCAGTGACGCTGCTCCAGCTCCTTTATTTTCTATAATACAGGAGGAAGCAGTGACATTGCTCCAGCTCCTTTATTTTCTACAATACAGGTGGAAGCAGAAACGCTGCTCCAGCTACTTTATTTTCTATAATACAGGAGGAAGCAGTGACGCTGCTCCAGCTCCTTTATTTTCTATAATTCCGGAGGAAGCAGTGACGCTGCTCCAGATCCTTTATTTTCTATAATACAGGAGGAAGCAGTGACGCTGCTCCAGCTCCTATATTTTCTATAATGCATGAGGAATCAGTGACGCTGCTCCAGCTCCTTTATTTTCTATAATACAAGAGGAAGGAGTGACGCTGCCCCAGCTCCTTTATTTTCTATAATACCGGAGGATGCAGTGACGCTGCTCCAGCTACTTTATTTTCTATAATACAGGAGGAAGCAGAGAACCTCCTCCAGCTACTTTATTTTCTATAATACAGGATGAAGCAGTGACGCTGTTCATGCCCCTTTATTTTCCATAATACTGGAGGAAGCAGTGACGCTGCTCCAGCTCCTTTATTTTCTATAAAACAGGAGGAAGCAGTGACGCTGCTCCAGCTCCTTTATTTTCTATAATACAGGAGGAAGCAGTGTCGTTGCTCCAGCTCCTTTATTTTCTACAATACAAGAGGAAGCAGAAACGCTGCTCCAGCTCCTTTATTTTCTACAATACAGGAGGAAGCAGTGACGCTGCTCCAGCTCCTTTATTTTCTATAATACCGGAGGAAGCAGTGACTCTGCTCCAGCTCCTTTATTTTCTATAATTCAGGTGGAAGCAGAGACGCTGCTCCAGCTCCTTTATTTTCTATAATACAGGAGGAAGCAGTGACGCTGTTCCAGCTCCTTTATTTTCGAAAATACAGGAGGAAGCAGTGATGCTGCTCCAGCTCCTTTATTTTCTATCATACAGGAGGAAGCAGTGACGCTGCTCCAGGTCCTTTATTTTCTATAATACCGGAGGAAGTAGAGACGCTGCTCCAGCTCCTTTATTTTCTATAATACAGGAGGAAACAGTGACGCTGCTCCAGCTCCTTTATTTTGTACAACACAGGAGGAAGCAGTGATGCTGCTCAACCTCCTCTATTTTCTATAATACATGAGGAAGCAGTGACGCTGCTCCAGCTCCTTTATTTTCTATAATACAGCAGGAAGTAGAGGCGCTGCTCCAGCTCCTTTATTTTCTATAATACAGGAAGAAGCAGTGACGCTGCTCCAGCTCCTTTATTTTCTACAATACAGGAGGAAGCAGAAACGCTGCTCCAACTCGTTTATTTTCTATAATACAGGAGGAAGCAGTGACGCTGCTCCAGCTCCTTTATTTTCTATGATACAAGAGGAAGCAGTGATGTGCTCCAGCTCCTTTATTTTCTATAATACAGGAGGAAGCAGTGACGCTGCTCCAGCTCCTTTATTTTCTATAATGCAGGAGGAAGTAGAGACGCTGCTTCAGCTCCTTTATTTTCTATAATACAAGAGGAAGCAGTGACTCTGCTCCAGCTCCTTTATTTTATTTATAATCCAGGAGGAAGCAGAGACGCTGCTCCAGCTCCTTTATTTTCTATAATACAGGAGGAAGCAGTGAGTCTGCTCAAGCTCCTGTATTTTCTATAACACAGGACGACGCAGTGACGTTGCTTCAGCTCCTTTATTTTCTATAATACAGGTGAAAGCAGAAACGCTGCGCCAGCTCCTTTATTTTCTATAAAACAGGAGGAAGCAGTGACGCTGCTCCAGCTCCTTTATTTTCTATAATACAGGAGGAAGCAGTGTCGTTGCTCCAGCTCCTTTATTTTCTACAATACAAGAGGAAGCAGAAACGCTGCTCCAGCTCCTTTATTTTCAACAATACAGGAGGAAGCAGTGACGCTGCTCGAGCTCCTTTATTTTCTATAATACCGGAGGAAGCAGTGACGATGCTCCAGCTCCTTTATTTTCTGTAATGCATGAGGAAGCAGTGACGCTGCTCCAGCTCCTTTATTTTCTATAATACAGGAGGAACCAGTGACGTTGCTCCAGCTCCTTTATTTTCTATAATACAGGACGAAGCAATTACGCTGCTCCAGCTCCTTTATTTTCTATAATACAGGAGGAAGCAGTGACGTTGCTTCAGCTCCTTTATTTTCTATAATACAGGTGGAAGCAGAAACGCTGCTCCAGCTCCTTTATTTTTTATAATACAGGAGGAAGCAGTGACGCTGCTCCAGCTCCTTTATTTTCTATAATACAGTAGGAAGCAGTGACGTTGCTCCAGCTCCTTTATTTTCTACAATACAGGAGGAAGCAGAAACGCTGCTCCAGCTCCTTTATTTTCTATAATACAGGAGGAAGCAGTGACTCTGCTCCAGCTCCTTTATTTTCTGTAATACGGGACGAAGCAGTGACGCTGCTCCAGCTCATTTATTTTCTATAATACAGGAGGAAGCAGTGACGCTGCTCCAGCTCCTATATTTTCTATAATGCATGACGAAGCAGTGACGCTGCTCCAGCTCTTTTATTTTCTATAATACAAGATGAAGCAGTGACGCTGCTCCAGCTCCTTTATTTTCTATAATACCGGTGGAACCAGTGACGCTGCTCCAGCTCCTTGATTTTCTAGAATATAGGAGGAAGCAGTGACGCTGCTCCAGCTCCTTTATTTTCTATAATACATGAGGAAGAAGAGACACGGCTCCAGATCCTTTATTTTCTGTAATAGGGGAGGAATCAGGAATGCTGCTCCAGCTCCTTAATATTCTATAATACAGGAGGAAGCAGTGACGCTGCTCCAGCTCCTTTATTTTCTATAATACAGGAGGAAGCAGTGAAGCTGCTCCAGCTCCTTTATTTTCTTTAATACAGGAGGAAGCAGTGACGCTGCTCCAGCTCCTTTATTTTCTATAATGCAGGAGGAAGTAGAGACGCTGCTTCAGCTCCTTTATTTTCTATAATACTGGAGGAAGCAGTGACGCTGTTCCAGCTCCTTTATTTTCTGTAATACAGGAGGAAGCAGAGACGCCGCTCCAGCTCCTTTATTTTCTATAATACAGGAGGAAACAGTGACTCTGCTCCAGCTCCTTTATTTTCTATAATACAGGAGGAAGCAGTAACGCTGCTCCAGCTCCTTTATTTTCTATAATACAGGAGGAAGCAGTGACGCTACTCCAGCTCCTTTATTTTCTATAATACGGGAGGAAGTAGTGACGCTGCTCCTGCTTGTTTATTTTCTATAATACATGAGGAAGAAGAGACACGGCTCCAGCTCCTTTATTTTCTTTAATAGGAGGAAGCAGTGACGCTGCTCCAGCTCCTTTATTTTCTATAATACAGGAGGAAAAAGTGACGCTGCTCCAGCTCCTTTATTTTCCATAATACAGGAGGAAAAAGTGACGCTGCTCCTGCTTCTTTATTTTCTATAATACAGGAGGAAGCAGTGACGCTGCTCCAGCTCCTTTATTTTCTATAATACCGGAGGAAGCAGTGACGCTGCTCCAGATCCTTTATTTTCTATAATACAGGAGGAAGCAGTGACGCTGCTCCAGCTCCTATATTTTCTATAATGCATGAGGAATCAGTGACGCTGCTCCAGCTCCTTTATTTTGAAAAACACAAGAGGAAGCAGTGACGCTGCTCCAGCTCCTTTATTTTCTATAATACCGGAGGAAGCAGTGACGCTGCTCCAGCTACTTTATATTCTATAATACAGGAGGAAGCAGAGACGCTGTTCCTGCCCCTTTATTTTCCATAATACTGGAGGAAGCAGTGACGCTGCTCCAGCTCCTTTATTTTCTAAAAAACAGGAGGAAGCAGTGACGCTGCTCCAGCTCCTTTATTTCTATAATACAGGAGGAAGCAGTGACGTTGCTCCAGCTCCTTTATTTTCTACAATACAAGAGGAAGCAGAAACGCTGTTCCAGCTCCTTTATTTTCTACAATACAGGAGGAAGCAGTGACGCTGCTCCAGCTCCTTTATTTTCTATAATACCGGAGGAAGCAGTGACGATGCTCCCGCTCCTTTATTTTCTATAATACAGGACGAAGCAATTACGCTGCTCCAGCTCCTTTATTTTCTATAATACAGGAGGAACCAGTGACGTTGCTTCAGCTCCTTTATTTTCTATAATACAGGTGGAAGCAGAAACGCTGCTCCAGCTCCTTTATTTTTTATAATACAGGAGGAAGCAGTGACGCTGCTCCAGCTCCTTTATTTTCTATAACACAGGAATAAGCAGTGACGCTGCTCCAGCTCCTTTATTTTCTATAATACAGGAGGAAGCAGTGACGCTGCTCCAGCTCCTTTATTTTGTATAACACAGGAGGAAGCAGTGATGCTGCTCCACCTCCTCTATTTTCTATAATACATGAGGAAGCAGTGACGCTGCTCCAGCTCCTTTATTTTCTATAATACAGCAGGAAGTAGAGGCGCTGCTCCAGCTCCTTTATTTTCTATAATACAGGAAGAAGCAGTGACGTTGCTCCAGCTCCTTTATTTTCTACAATACAGGAGGAAGCAGAAACGCTGCTCCAGCTCGTTTATTTTCTATAATACAGGAGGAAGCAGTGACGCTGCTCCAGCTCCTTTATTTTCTATGATACAAGAGGAAGCAGTGATGTGCTCCAGCTCCGTTATTTTCTATAATACAGGAGGAAGCAGTGACGCTGCTCCAGCTCCTTTATTTTCTATAATGCAGGAGGAAGTAGAGACGCTGCTTCAGCTCCTTTATTTTTTATAATACAAGAGGAAGCAGTGACTCTGCTCCAGCTCCTTTATTTTATTTATAATACAGGAGGAAGCAGAGACGCTGCTCCAGCTCCTTTATTTTCTATAATACAGGAGGAAGCAGTGACTCTGCTCAAGCTCCTGTATTTTCTATAACACAGGACGACGCAGTGACGTTGCTTCAGCTCCTTTATTTTCTATAAAACAGGTGAAAGCAGAAACGCTGCTCCAGCTCCTTTATTTTCTATAATACCGGAGGAAGCAGTGTCGTTGCTCCAGCTCCTTTATTTTCTACAATACAAGAGGAAGCAGAAACGCTGCTCCAGCTCCTTTATTTTCAACAATATAGGAGGAAGCAGTGACGCTGCTCGAGCTCCTTTATTTTCTATAATACCGGAGGAAGCAGTGACGATGCTCCAGCTCCTTTATATTCTATAATGCATGAGGAAGCAGTGACGCTGCTCCAGCTTTTTTATTTTCTATAATACAGGAAGAAGCAGTTGACGTTCCTCCAGCTCCTTTATTTTCTATAATACAGGACGAAGCAATTACGCTGCTCCAGCTCCTTTATTTTCTATAATACAGGAGGAAGCAGTGACGTTGCTCCAGCTCCTTTATTTTCTATAATACAGGTGGAAGCAGAAACGCTGCTCCAGCTCCTTTATTTTTTATAATACAGGAGGAAGCAGTGACGCTGCTCCAGCTCCTTTATTTTCTATAATACAGTAGGAAGCAGTGACGTTGCTCCAGCTCCTTTATTTTCTACAATACAGGAGGAAGCAGAAACGCTGCTCCAGCTCCTTTATTTTCTATAATACAGATGGAAGCAGTGACTCTGCTACAGCCCCTTTATTTTCTGTAATACGGGAGGAAGCAGTGACGCTGCTCCAGCTCCTTTATTTTCTATAATACAGGAGGAAGCAGTGACGCTGCTCCAGCTCCTATATTTTCTATAATGCATGAGGAAGCAGTGACGCTGCTCCAGCTCTTTTATTTTCTATAATACAAGATGAAGCAGTGACGCTGCTCCAGCTCCTTTATTTTCTATAATACCGGTGGAACCAGTGACGCTGCTCCAGCTCCTTGATTTTCTAGAATATAGGAGGAAGCAGTGACGCTGCTCCACCTCCTTTATTTTCTATAATACATGAGGAAGAAGAGACACGGCTCCAGATCCTTTATTTTCTGTAATTCGGGAGGAATCAGGAATGCTGCTCCAGCTCCTTAATTTTCTATAATACAGGAGGAAGCAGTGACGCTGCTCCAGCTCATTTATTTTCTATATTACAGGAGGAAGCAGTGACGCTGCTCCAGCTCCTTTATTTTCTTTAATACAGGAGGAAGCAGTGACGCTGCTCCAGCTCCTTTATTTTCTATAATGCAGGAGGAAGTAGAGACGATGCTTCAGCTCCTTTATTTTATATAATACTGGAGGAAGCAGTGACGCTGTTCCAGCTCCTTTATTTTCTGTAATACAGGAGGAAGCAGAGACGCCGCTCCAGCTCCTTTATTTTCTATAATACAGGAGGAAACAGTGACTCTGCTCCAGCTCCTTTATTTTCTATAATACAGGAGGAAGCAGTGACGCTGCTCCAGCTCCTTTATTTTCTATAATACAGGAGGAAGCAGTGACGCTACTCCAGCTCCTTTATTTTCTATAATACGGGAGGAAGTAGTGACGCTGCTCCTGCTTGTTTATTTTCTATAATACATGAGGAAGAAGAGACACGGCTCCAGCTCCTTTATTTTCTTTAATAGGAGGAAGCAGTGACGCTGCTCCAGATCCGTTATTTTCGATAATACAGGAGGAAGCAGGGACGCTGCTCCAGCTCCTTTATTTTCTATAACACAGGAGGAAGCAGTGACGCTGCTCCAGGTCCTTTATTTTCTATAAGACAGGAGGAAAAAATGACGCTGCTCTAGCTCCTTTATTTTCTATAATACAGGACGAAGCAGTTACGCTGCTCCGGCTCCTTTATTTTCTATAATACTGGAGGAAGCAGTGTCGCTGCTCCATCTCCATTATTTTCTGTAATAGAGGAGGAAGCAGAGACGCTGCTCCAGATCCTTTATTTTCTATAATACAGGAGGAAGCAGTGACTCTGCTCCAGCTCCTTTATTTTATATAATACAGG
The DNA here is from genome assembly GCF_047496795.1 of Chiloscyllium punctatum. Taxonomy (NCBI): domain Eukaryota; kingdom Metazoa; phylum Chordata; class Chondrichthyes; order Orectolobiformes; family Hemiscylliidae; genus Chiloscyllium; species Chiloscyllium punctatum. The sequence goes on along the minus strand of NC_092759.1, from coordinate 70,474,670 downwards.
AGGAAGCAGAGACGCTGCTGCAGCTCCTTTATTTTCGATAATACAGGAGGAAGCAGTGACTCTGCTCCAGCTCCTTTATTTTCTATAACACAGGAGGACGCAGTGACGTTGCTTCAGCTCCTTTATTTTCTATAATACTGGTGAAAGCAGAAACGCTGCTCCAGCTCCTTGATTTTCTGTAATACATGAAGAAGCAGTGACGCTGCTCCAGCTCCTTTATTTTCTATAATACAGGAGGAAGCAGTGACATTGCTCCAGCTCCTTTATTTTCTACAATACAGGAGGAAGCAGAAACGCTGCTCCTGCTTCTTTATTTTCTATAATACAGGAGGAAGCAGTGACGCTGCTCCAGCTCCTTTATTTTCTATAATACCGGAGGAAGCAGTGACGCTGCTCCAGATCCTTTATTTTCTATAATACAGGAGGAAGCAGTGACGCTGCTCCAGCTCCTATATTTTCTATAATGCATGAGGAAGCAGTGACACTGCTCCAGCTCCTTTATTTTGTATAATACAAGAGGAAGCAGTGACGCTGCTCCATCTCCTTTATTTTCTATAATACCGGAGGAAGCAGTGACGCTGCTCCAGCTACATTATATTCTATAATACAGGAGGAAGCAGAGACGCTGTTCCTGCCCCTTTATTTTCCATAATACTGGAGGAAGCAGTGACGCTGCTCCAGCTCCTTTATTTTCTATAAAACAGGAGGAAGCAGTGACGCTGCTCCAGCTCCTTTATTTTCTATAATACAGGAGGAAGCAGTGACGTTGCTCCAGCTCCTTTATTTTCTACAATACAAGAGGAAGCAGAAACGCTGCTCCAGCTCCTTTATTTTCTACAATACAGGAGGAAGCAGTGACGCTGCTCCAGCTCCTTTATTTTCTATAATACTGGAGGAACCAGTGACGTTGCTTCAGCTCCTTTATTTTCTATAATACAGGTGGAAGCAGAAACGCTGCTCCAGCTCCTTTATTTTTTATAATACAGGAGGAAGCAGTGACGCTGCTCCAGCTCCTTTATTTTCTATAATACAGTAGGAAGCAATGACGTTGCTCCAGCTCCTTTATTTTCTACAATACAGGAGGAAGCAGAAACGCTGCTCCAGCTCATTTATTTTCTATAATACAGGAGGAAGCAGTGACTCTGCTCCAGCTCCTTTATTTTCTATAATACCGGAGGAAGCAGTGACGCTGCTCCAGATCCTTTATTTTCTATAATACAGGAGGAAGCAGTGACGCTGCTCCAGCTCCTATATTTTCTATAATGCATGAGGAAGCAGTGACGCTGCTCCAGCTCTTTTATTTTCTATAATACAAGAGGAAGCAGTGACGCTGCTCCAGCTCCTTGATTTTCTGTAATACATGAGGAAGCAGTGACGCTGCTCCAGCTCCTTTATTTTCTATAATACTTGAGAAAGAAGAGACACGGCTCCAGCTCCTTTATTTTCTATAATACGGGAGGAAGCAGTGACGCTGCTCCAGCTCCTTTATTTTCTATAATACAGGACGAAGCAATTACGATGCTCCAGCTCCTTTATTTTCTATAATACAGGAGGAAGCAGTGACAATGCTCCCGCTCCTTTATTTTCTATAATACAGGACGAAGCAATTACGCTGCTCCAGCTCCTTTATTTTCTATAATACAGGAGGAACCAGTGACGTTGCTTCAGCTCCTTTATTTTCTATAATACAGGTGGAAGCAGAAACGCTGCTCCAGCTCCTTTATTTTTTATAATACAGGAGGAAGCAGTGACGCTGCTCCAGCTCCTTTATTTTCTATAATACAGTAGGAAGCAATGACGTTGCTCCAGCTCCTTTATTTTCTACAATACAGGAGGAAGCAGAAACGCTGCTCCAGCTCCTTTATTTTCTATAATACAGGAGGAAGCAGTGACTCTGCTCCAGCTCCTTTATTTTCTATAATACCGGAGGAAGCAGTGACGCTGCTCCAGATCCTTTATTTTCTATAATACAGGAGGAAGCAGTGACGCTGCTCCAGCTCCTATATTTTCTATAATGCATGAGGAAGCAGTGACGCTGCTCCAGCTCTTTTATTTTCTATAATACAAGAGGAAGCAGTGACGCTGCTCCAGCTCCTTGATTTTCTGTAATACATGAGGAAGCAGTGACGCTGCTCCAGCTCCTTTATTTTCTATAATACTTGAGAAAGAAGAGACACGGCTCCAGCTCCTTTATTTTCTATAATACGGGAGGAAGCAGTGACGCTGCTCCAGCTCCTTTATTTTCTATAATACCGGAGGAAACAGTGACGCTGCTCCAGATCCTTTATTTTCTATAATAAAGGAGGAAGCAGTGGCGCTGCTCCAGCTCCTATATTTTCCATAATGCATGAGGAATCAGTGACGCTGCTCCAGCTCCTTTATTTTGTATAATACAAGAGGAAGCAGTGACGCTGCTACAGCTCCTTTATTTTCTATCATACCGGATAAGCGGTGACGCTGCTCCAGCTACTTTATTTTCTATAATACAGGAGGAAGCAGAGAACCTGCTCCAGCTACTTTATTTTCTATAATACAGGAGGAAGCAGTTTCGCTGTTCCTGCCCCTTTATTTTCCATAATACTGGAGGAAGCAGTGACGCTGCTCCAGCTCCTTAATTTTCTATAATACATGAGGAAGAATAGACACGGCTCCAGCTCCTTAATTTTCTATAATACAGGAGGAAGCAGTGACGCTGCTCCAGCTCCTTTATTTTCTATAATACAGGAGGAAGCAGTGTCGCTGCTCCAGATCCTTTATTTTATATACTACCGGTGGAAGCAGCGACGCTGCTCCAGCTCCTTTATTTTCTATAATACGGGAGGAAGCAGTGACGCTGCTCCAGCTCCTTTATTTTCTATAATACAGGAGGAAGCAGTGTCGCTGCTCCAGCTCCTTTATTTTCTATAATAGAGGAGGAAGCAGTGACGCTGCTCCAGCTCCTTTATTTTCTATAATACAGGAGGAAGCAGTGACGCTGCTCCAGCTCCTTTATTTTCTATAATACAGGAGGAAAAAGTGACGCTGCTCCAGCTCCTTTATTTTCTATAATACAGGAAGAAGCAGTTACTCTGCTCCGGATCCTTTATTTTCTATAATACTGGAAGAAGCAGTTACTCTGCTCCGGATCCTTTATTTTCTATAATACAGGTGGAAGCAGAGACGCTGCTCCAGCTCCTTTATTTTCTATAATACAGGAGGAAGCCGTGACGCTGTTCCAGCTCGTTTATTTTCTATAATACAGGAGGAAGCATTGATGCTGCTCCACCTCCTTTATTTTCTATAATACATGAGGAAGCAGTGACGCTGCTCCACCTCCTTTATTTTCTATAATACAGGAATAAGCAGTGACGCTGCTCCAGCTCCTTTATTTTCTATAATACAGGAGGAAGCAGAGACGTTGCTCCAGCTCCTTTATTTTGTATAACACAAGAGGAAGCAGTGATGCTGCTGCACCTACTCTATTTTCTATAATACATGAGGAAGCAGTGACGCTGCTCCAGCTCCTTTATTTTCTATAATACAGCAAGACGTAGAGGCGCTGCTCCAGCTCCTTTATTTTCTATAATACACGAGGAAGCAGTGACGCTGCTCCAGCTCCTTTATTTTCTATAATACAGGAGGAAGCAGTGACGCTGCTCCAGCTCCTTTATTTTCTATAATACAAGAGGAAGTAGAGACGCTGCTTCAGCTCCTTTATTTTCTTTAATACAGGATGAAGCAGAGACGCTGCTCAATCTCCTTTATTTTCTGTAATACAGGAGGAAGCAGTGACGCTGCTCCAGCTCCTTTATTTTCTGTAATACGGGAGGAAGCAGTGACGCTGCTCCAGCTCCTTTATTTTCTATAATACAGGAGGAAGCAGAGACGCTGCTCCAGCTCCTTTATTTTCTGTAATACGGGAGGAAGCAGTGACGCTGCTCCAGCTCCTTTATTTTGTATAACACAGGAGGAAGCAGAGACGCTGCTCCAGCACCTTTATTTTCTATAATGCAGTAGGTAACGGTGACGCTGCTCCAGCTCCTTTATTTTCGATAATACATGAGGAAGAAGAGACACGGCTCCAGCTCCTTTATTTTCTACAATACACGAGGAAGCAGTGACGCTGCTCCAGCTCCTTTATTTTCTATAATACAGGAGGAAGCAGTGACGCTGCTCCAGCACCTTTATTTTCTACAATACGGGAGGAAGCAGTGACGCTGCTCCAGCTCCTCAATTTTCTGTAATACAGGAGGAAGCAGTGACTCTGCCCCACATCCTTTATTTTCTATAATACAGGAGGAAGCAGTGACGCTGCTCCAGCTCCTTTATTTTCTATAATACGGGAGGAAGCAGTGACGCTGCTCCAGATCCTTTATTTTCTGTAATACAGGAGGAAGCAGCGACGCTGCTCCAGCTCCTTTATTTTCTATAATACGGGAGGAAGCAGTGACGCTGCTCCAGCTCCTTAATTTTCTATAATACATGAGGAAGAATAGACACGGCTCCAGCTCCTTTATTTTCTATAATACAGGAGGAAGCAGTGACGCTGTTCCAGCACCTTTATTTTCTACAATACAGGAGGAAGCAGAAACGCTGCTGCAGCTCGTTAATTTTCTATAATACAGGAGGAAGCAGTGACGCTGCTCCAGCTCCTTTATTTTCCATAATACAAGAGGAAGCAGTGAGGTACTCCAGCTCCTTTATTTCTCTAATACAGGAGGAAGCATTGACCCTGCTCCAGCTCCTTTATTTTCTATAATGCAGTAGGATATAGACACGCTGCTTCAGCTCCTTTATTTTCTATAATACAGGAGGAAGCATAGTCGCTGCTCCAGCTCCTTTATTTTCTATAATACAGGAGGAAGCAGTGACTCTGCTCCAGCTCCTTTATTTTCTATAATACAGGAGGAAGCAGAGACTCTGCTCCAGCTCCTTTATTTTCTATAATACGGGAGGACTCAGTTACGCTGCTCCAGCTCCTTTATTTTCCATAATACGGGAGGAAGCAGTGACGCTGCTCCAGCTCCTTTATTTTCTATAATACATGAGGAAGAAGAGACACGGCTCAAGCTCCTTTATTTTCTTTAATACGGGAGGAAGCAGTGACGCTGCTCCAGCTACTTAATTTTCTATCTCCAGGAGGAAGCAGTGACGCTGCTCCAGATCCTTTATTTTCTATAATACAGGAGGAAGCAGCGACGCTGCTCCAGCTCCTTTATTTTCTATAATACAGGAGGAAGCAGTGACGCTGCTCCAGCTCCTTTATTTTCTAAAATACAGTAGAAAAAAGTGACTCAGCTCCAGTTCCTTTATTTTCTATAATACAGGAGGAAGCAGTGACGCTGCTCCAGCTCCTTTATTTTCTGTAATACAGGAGGAAGCGGAGAACGCTGCTCCAGCTCCTTTATTTTCTACAATACGGGAGGAAGCAGTGACGCTGCTCCAGCTCCTCAATTTTCTGTAATACAGGAGGAAGCAGTGACTCTGCCCCACATCCTTTATTTTCTATAATACAGGAGGAAGCAGTGACGCTGCTCCAGCTCCTTTATTTTCTATAATACGGGAGGAAGCAGTGACGCTGCTCCAGATCCTTTATTTTCTGTAATACAGGAGGAAGCAGCGACGCTGCTCCAGCTCCTTTATTTTCTATAATACGGGAGGAAGCAGTGACGCTGCTCCAGCTCCTTTATTTTCTATAATACATGAGGAAGAAGAGACACGGCTCCAGCTCCTTTATTTTCTACAATACACGAGGAAGCAGTGACGCTGCTCCAGCTCCTTTATTTTCTATAATACAGGAGGAAGCAGTGACGCTGCTCCAGCACCTTTATTTTCTACAATACGGGAGGAAGCAGTGACGCTGCTCCAGCTCTTCAATTTTCTGTAATACAGGAGGAAGCAGTGACTCTGCCCCACATCCTTTATTTTCTATAATACAGGAGGAAGCAGTGACGCTGCTCCAGCTCCTTTATTTTCTATAATACGGGAGGAAGCAGCGACGCTGCTCCAGCTCCTTTATTTTCTATAATACGGGAGGAAGCAGTGACGCTGCTCCAGCTCCTTTATTTTCTATAATACAGGAGGAAGCAGTGACATTGCTCCAGCTCCTATATTTTCTGTAATACAGGAGGAAGCAGAGACGCTGCTCCAGCTCCTTTATTTTCTATAATACCGGAGGAAGCAGTGACTCTGCACCAGCTCCTTTATTTTCTATAATACGGGAGGAAGCAGTGACGCTGCTCCAGCTCCTTTATTTTCTATAATACGGGAGGAAGCAGTGACGCTGCTCCAGCTCCTTAATTTTCTATAATACGGGAGGAAGCAGTGACGCTGCTCCAGCTCCTTTATTTTATATAATACATGAGGAAGAATAGACACGGCTCCAGCTCCTTTATTTTCTATAATACAGGAGGAAGCAGTAACACTGCTCCAGCTCCTTTATTTTTTATTACACAGGAGGAAGCAGTGATGCTGCTCCACCTCCTCTATTTTCTATAATACATGAGGAAGCAGTGACGCTGCTCCAGCTCCTTTATTTTCTATAATACAGGAGGAAGCAGAGGCGCTGCTCCAGCTCCTTTATTTTCAATAATACAGGAAGAAGCAGTGACGCTGCTCCAGCTCCTTTATTTTCTATAATACACGAGGAAGCAGTGACGCTGCTCCAGCTCCTTTATTTTCTATAATACAGGAGGAAGCAGTGACGCTGTTCCAGCACCTTTATTTTCTACAATACAGGAGGAAGCAGAAACGCTGCTGCAGCTCGTTAATTTTCTATAATACAGGAGGAAGCAGTGACGCTGCTCCAGCTCCTTTATTTTCCATAATACAAGAGGAAGCAGTGATGTACTCCAGCTCCTTTATTTTCTATAATACAGGAGGAAGCATTGACCCTGCTCCAGCTCCTTTATTTTCTATAATGCAGTAGGATATAGAGACGCTGCTTCAGCTCCTTTATTTTCTATAATACAGGAGGAAGAATAGTCGCTGCTCCAGCTCCTTTATATTCTATAATACAGGAGGAAGCAGTGACTCTGCTCCAGCTCCTTTATTTTCTATAATACAGGAGGAAGCAGAGACTCTGCTCCAGCTCCTTTATTTTCTATAATACGGGAGGACTCAGTTACGCTGCTCCAGCTCCTTTATTTTCTATAATACGGGAGGAAGCAGTGACGCTGCTCCAGCTCCTTTATTTTCTATAATACATGAGGAAGAAGAGACACGGCTCAAGCTCCTTTATTTTCTTTAATACGGGAGGAAGCAGTGACGCTGCTCCAGCTCCTTAATTTTCTATCTCCAGGAGGAAGCAGTGACGCTGCTCCAGATCCTTTATTTTCTATAATACAGGAGGAAGCAGCGACGCTGCTCCAGCTCCTTTATTTTCTATAATACAGGAGGAAGCAGTGACGCTGCTCCAGCTCATTTATTTTCTAAAATACAGTAGAAAAAAGTGACTCAGCTCCAGCTCCTTTATTTTCTATAATACAGGAGGAAGCAGTGACGCTGCTCCAGCTCCTTTATTTTCTATAATGCAGGAGGAAGTAGAGGCGCTGGTTCAGCTCCTTTATTTTCTATAATACTGGAGGAAGCAGTGACGCTGCTCCAGCTCCTTTATTTTCTGTAATACAGGAGGAAGCAGAGAACGCTGCTCCAGCTCCTTTATTTTCTATAATACAGGAGGAAGCAGTGACGCTGTTCCAGCTCCTTTATTTTCTATAATACAGGAGGAAGCAGTGACGCTGTTCCAGCTCCTTTATTTTCTATAATACGGGAGGAAGCAGTGACGCTGCTCCAGCTCCTTAATTTTCTATAATACATGAGGAAGAAGAGACACGGCTCCAGCTCCTTTATTTTCTTTAATACGGGAGGAAGCAGTGACGCTGCTCCAGCTCCTTAATTTTCTATAATACAGGAGGAAGCAGTGACGCTGCTCCAGCTCCTTTATTTTCTATAATACCGGAGGAAGCAGTGACGCTGCTCCAGCTCCTTTATTTTCTATAATACAGGAGGAAGCAGTGACGCTGCTCCAGCTCCTATATTTTCTATAATACAGGAGGAAGCAGTGTCGCTGCTCCAGCTCCTTTATTTTCTATAATACAGGAGGAAGCAGTGACGTTTCTCCAGCTCCTTTATTTTGTATAACACAGGAGGAAGCAGTGATGCTGCTCTACCTCCTTTATTTTTTATAATACATGAGGAAGCAGTGACGCTGCTCCTGCTCCTTTATATTCAATAAGACAGGAGGAAGTAGAGACGCTGCTCCAGCTCCTTTATTTTCTATAATACAGGAATAAGCAGTGACGCTGCTCCAGCTCCTTTATTTTCTATAATACAGGAGGAAGCAGTGATGCTGCTCCACCTCCTTTATTTTCTATAATACATGAGGAAGTAGAGGCGCTGCTCCAGCTCCTTTATTTTCTATAATACAGGAGGAAGCAGTGAGGCTGCTCCAGCTCCTTTATTTTCTATGATACAGGAGGAAGCAGTGACGCTGCTCCAGCTCGTTTATTTTCTATAATACAGGAGGAAGCAGTGTCGCTGCTCCAGCTCCTTTATTTTCTATAATACAGGAGGAAGCTGTGACGCTGTTCCAGCTCCTTTATTTTCTATAATACAGGAGGAAACAGTGACTCTGCTCCAGCTCCTTTATTTTATATAATACAGGAGGAAGCAGTGACTCTGCTCCAGCTCCTTTATTTTCTATAATAGAGGAGGAAGTAGTGACGCTGCTCCAGCTCCTTTATTTTCTATAATACAGGAGGAAGCAGTGACTCTGCTCCAGCTCCTTTATTTTCTATACTACTGGAGGAAGCAGTGACGCTGCTCCAGCTACTTTATTTTCTATAATACAGGAGGAAGCAGTGACTCTGCCCCAGATGCTGTATTTTCTGTAATACAGGAGGAAGCAGAGACGCTGCTCCAGCTCCTTTACTTTCTATAATACAGGAGGAAGCAGTGACGCTGCTCCAGCTCCTTTATTTTCTATAATACAGGAGGAAGCAGTGACGCTGCTCCAGCTCCTTTAATTTCTATCATACATGTGGAAGTAGCGACGCTGCTCCAGCTCCTTTATTTTCTATAATACAGGGGGAAGCACTGACGCTGCTCCAGCTTCTTTATTTTCTATAATACAGGAAGAAGAAGTGACGCTGCTCCAGCTCCTTTATTTTCTATAATACAGGAGGAAAAAGTGAACCTGCTCCAGCTCCTTTATTTTCTATAATACAGGAGGAAGCAGTGACGCTGCTCCAGCTCCTTTATTTTCTATAATACATGAGGAAGAAGAGACACGGCTCCAGCTCCTTTATTTTCTTTAATAAGGGAGGAAGCAGTGACGCTGCTCCAGCTCCTTAATTTTCTATAATACAGGAGGAAGCAGTGACGCTGCTCCAGCTCCTTTATTTCCTATAATACAGGAGGAAGCAGGGACGCTGCTCCAGCTCCTTTATTTTCTATAATACAGGAGGAATCAGTGACGCTGCTCCAGCTCCTTTATTTTCTATAATACAGCAGGAAAAAGTGACTCTGCTCCAGTTCCTTTATTTTCTACAATACAGGACGAAGCAGTTCCGCTGCTCCGGCTCCTTTATTTTCTATAATACTGGAGGAAGCATGACGTTGCTCCAGTTCCTTTATTTTCTATAATACAGGTGGAAGCAGAGACGCTGAAACAGCTCCTTTATTTTCTATAATACAGGAGGAAGCAGTGACGCTGCTCCAGCTCGTTTATTTTCTATAAAACAGGAGGAAGCAGTGACGCTGCTCCAGCTCCTTTATTTTCTATAATACAGGAGGAAGCAGTGACGCTGCTCCAGCTCCTTTATTTTCTATAATACAGGAGGAAGCAGTGTCGCTGCTCCAGCTCCTTTATTTTCTATAATACAGGAGGAAGCAGTGACGCTGCTCCACACTTTTATTTTCTATAATACAGGAGGAAGCAGTGACGCTGCTACAGCTCCTTTATTTTCTATAATACAGGAGGAAGCAGAGAAGCTGCTCCAGCTCCTTTATTTTCTATAATACAGGAGGAAGCCGAGACGCTGCTCCAGCTCCTTTATTTTCTATTATACAGGAGGAAGCAGTGACGCTGCTCCAGCTCCTTTATTTTCTATAATACAGGAGGAAGCAGTGACTCTGCTCCAGCTCCTTTATTTTCTATAATACAGGAGGAAGCAGAGACGCTGCTCTAGCTCATTTATTTTCTAGAAAACAGGAGGAAGCAGTGACTCTGCTCCAGGTCCTTTATTTTCTATAATACAGGAGGAAGCAGAGACGCTGCTCCAGCTCCCTTATTTTCTATAACACAGGAGGAAGCAGTGACTCTGCTCCAGCTCCTTTATTTTCTATATTACAGGAGGAAGCAGTGACGCTGCTCCAGCTCCTTTATTTTCTATAATACAGGAGGAAGCAGAAACGCTGCTCCAGGTCCTTTATTTTCTATAATACGGGAGGAAGCAGTGACGCTGCTCCAGCTCCTTTATTTTCTATAATACAGGAGGAAGCAGTGACGCTGCTCCAGCTCCTTTATTTTCTATAATACAGCAGGAAGCAGTGACGCTGCTCCAGCTCCTTTATTTTCTATAATACACGAGGAAGTAGTGACGCTGCTCCGGCTCCTTTATTTTCTATAATACAGGAGGAAGCACTGACGCTGCTCCAGCTTCTTTATTTTCTATAATAAAGGAAGAAGAAGTGACGCTGCTCCAGCTCCTTTATTTTCTATAATACAGGAGGAAGCACTGACGCTGCTCCAGCTACTTTATTTTCTACAATACAGGAGGAAGCAGAAACGCTGCTCCAGCTCGTTAATTTTCTATAATACAGGAGGAAGCAGTGACGCTGCTCCCGCTCCTTTATTTTCTATAATGCAGGAGGAAGTAGAGACGCTGCTCCAGCTCCTTTATTTTCTATAATACAGGAGGAAGCAGAGTCGCAATTCCAGCTCCTTTATTTTCTATAATACAGCAGGAAGCAGTGACGCTGCTCCAGCTCCTTTATTTTCTATAATACAGGAGGAAGCAGTGACGCTGCTCCGGCTCCTTTATTTTCTATAATACAGGAGGAAGCACTGACGCTGCTCCAGCTTCTTTATTTTCTATAATAAAGGAAGAAGAAGTGACGCTGCTCCAGCTCCTTTATTTTCTATAATACAGGAGGAAAAAGTGAACCTGCTCCAGCTCCTTTATTTTCTATAATACAGGAGGAAGCAGTGACGCTGCTCCAGCTCCCTTATTTTCTATAATACATGAGGAAGAAGAGACACGGCTCCAGCTCCTTTATTTTCTTTAATAAGGAAGGAAGCAGTGACGCTGCTCCAGCTCCTTAATTTTCTATAATACAGGAGGAAGCAGTGACGCTGCTCCAGCTCCTTTATTTTCTATAATACAGGAGGAAGCAGGGACGCTGCTCCAGCTCCTTTATTTTCTATAATACAGGAGGAATCAGTGACGCTGCTCCAGCTCCTTTATTTTCTATAATACAGCAGGAAAAAGTGACTCTGCTCCAGTTCCTTTATTTTCTACAATACAGGAGGAAGTAGTGACGCTGCTCCAGCACCTTTATTTTCTATAATACAGGAGGAAGCAGGGACGCTGCTCCAGTTCCTTTATTTTCTATAATACAGGAGGAAGCAGTGACGCTGCTCCAGCTCCTTTATTTTCTATAATACAGGAGGAAGCAGTGTCGCTGCTCCAGCTCCTTTATTTTCTATAATACAGGAGGAAGCAGTGACGCTGCTCCAGCACCTTTATTTTCTATAATACAGGAGGAAGCAGTGACGCTGCTACAGCTCCTTTATTTTCTATAATACAGGAGGAAGCAGAGAAGCTGCTCCAGCTCCTTTATTTTCTATAATACAGGAGGAAGCGGAGACGCTGCTCCAGCTCCTTTATTTTCTATAATACAGGAGGAAGCAGTGACGCTGGTCCAGCTCCTTTATTTTCTATAATACAGGAGGAAGCAGAGACGCTGCTCCAGCTCCTTTATTTTCTATAATACAGGAGGAAGCAGAGACGCTGCTCCAGCTCATTTATTTTCGAGAAAACAGGAGGAAGCAGTGACTCTGCTCCAGCTCCTTTATTTTCTTTAATACAGGAGGAAGCAGAGACGCTGCTCCAGCTCCTTTATTTTCTATAACACAGGAGGAAGCAGTGACTCTGCTCCAGCTCCTTTATTTTCTATATTACAGGAGGAAGCAGTGACGCTGCTCCAGCTCCTTTAATTTCTATAATACAGGAGGAAGCAGTGACGCTGCTCCAGGTCCTTTATTTTCTATAATACGGGAGGAAGCAGTGACGCTGCTCCAGCTCCTTTATTTTCTATAATACAGCAGGAAGCAGTGACGCTGCTCCAGCTCCTTTATTTTCTATAATACAGGAGGAAGTAGTGACGCTGCTCCAGCACCTTTATTTTCTACAATACAGGAGGAAGCAGAAACGCTGCTCCAGCTCGTTAATTTTCTATAATACAGGAGAAGCAGTGACGCTGCTCCCGCTCCTTTATTTTCTATAATACAGGAGGAAGCAGTGACGCTGGTCCAGCTCCTTTATTTTCTATAATACAGGAGGAAGCAGTGACTCTGCTCCAGCTCCTTTATTTTCTATAATACAGGAGGAAGCAGAGACGCTGCTCCAGCTCATTTATTTTCAAGAAAACAGGAGGAAGCAGTGACTCTGCTCGAGGTCCTTTATTTTCTATAATACAGGAGGAAGCAGAGACGCTGCTCCAGCTCCCTTATTTTCTATAATACAGGAGGAAGCAGTGACTCTGCTCCAGCTCCTTTATTTTCTATATTACAGGAGGAAGCAGTGACGCTGCTCCAGCTCCTTTATTTTCTATAATACAGGAGGAAGCAGTGACGCTGCTCCAGGTCCTTTATTTTCTATAATACGGGAGGAAGCAGTGACGCTGCTCCAGCTCCTTTATTTTCTATAATACAGGAGGAAACAGTTACGCTGCTCCGGCTCCTTTATTTGCTATAATACAGGAGGAAGCAGTGACTCTGCTCCAGCTCCCTTATTTGCTATAATACAGGAGGAAGCAGTGACGCTGCTCCAGCTCCTTTATTTTCTATAATACAGGAGGAAGAATAGACGCTGCTCCAGCTCCTTTATTTTCTATAATACAGGAGGAAGCAGAGTCGCAATTCCAGCTCCTTTATTTTCTATAATACAGGAGGAAGCAGTGACGCTGCTCCAGCTCCTTTATTTTCTATAATACAGGAGGAAGCAGAGTCGCAATTCAGCTCCTTTATTTTCTATAATACAGGAGGAAGCAGTGACGCTGCTCCAGCTCCTTTATTTTCTATAATACAGGAGGAAGCAGTGACGCTGCTCCAGCTCCTTTATTTTCTATAATACAGGAGGAAGCAGTGACGCTGTTCCAGCTCCTTTATTTGCTATAATACAGGAGGAAGCAGTGACGCTGCTCCAGCTCCTTTATTTTCTATAATGCAGGAGGAAGCAGTGACGCTGCTCCAGCTCCTTTATTTTCTATAATACAGGAGGAAGCAGTGACTCTGCACCAGCTCCTTTATTTTCTATAATACAGGAGGAAGCAGAGACGCTGCTCCAGCTCCTTTATTTTCTTTAATACGGGAGGAAGCAGTGACGCTGCACCAGCTCCTTTATTTTCTATAATACAGGAGGAAGCAGTGACGCTGCTCCAGCTCCTTTATTTTCTTTAATACGGGAGGAAGCAGTGACGTTGCTCCAGCTCCTTTATTTTCTATAATACAGGAGGAAGCAGTGACGCTGCTCCAGCTCCTTTATTTTCTATAATACAGGAGGAAGCAGTGACGCTGCTCCAGCTCCTTTATTTTCTATAATACAGGAGGAAGCAGTGACGCTGCTCCAGCTCCTTTATTTTCTATAATACAGGTGGAAGCAGAGCGGCTGCTCCAGCTCCTTTATTTTCTATAATACAGGAGGAAGCAGAGTCGCAATTCCAGCTCCTTTATTTTCTATAATACAGCAGGAAGCAGTGACGCTGCTCCAGCTCCTTTATTTTCTATAATACAGGAGGAAGCAGTGACGCTGCTCCGGCTCCTTTATTTTCTAAATTACAGGACGAAGCAGTGACGCTGCTCCAGCTACTTTATTTTCTATCATACAGGAGCAAGCAGTGACGCTGCTCCAGCTCCTTTATTTTCTATAACACAGGAGGAAGCAGTGACTCTGCTCCAGCTCCTTTATTTTCTATAATACAGGAGGAAGCACTGACGCTGCTCCAGCTTCTTTATTTTCTATAATAAAGGAAGAAGAAGTGACGCTGCTCCAGCTCCTTTATTTTCTATAATACAGGAGGAAAAAGTGAACCTGCTCCAGCTCCTTTATTTTCTATAATACAGGAGGAAGCAGTGTCGCTGCTCCAGCTCCTTTATTTTCTATAACACAGGAGGAAGCAGTGACTCTGCTCCAGCTCCTTTATTTTCTATAATACATGAGGAAGAAGAGACACGGCTCCAGCTCCTTTATTTTCTTTAATAAGGAAGGAAGCAGTGACGCTGCTCCAGCTCCTTAATTTTCTATAATTCAGGAGGAAGCAGTGACGCTGCTCCAGCTCCTTTATTTTCTATAATACAGGAGGAAGCAGGGACGCTGCTCCAGCTCCTTTATTTTCTATAATACAGGAGGAATCAGTGACGCTGCTCCAGCTCCTTTATTTTCTATAATACAGCAGGAAAAAGTGACTCTGCTCCAGTTCCTTTATTTTCTACAATACAGGACGAAGCAGTTACGCTGCTCCGGCTCCTTTATTTTCTATAATACTGGAGGAAGCATGACGTTGCTCCAGTTCCTTTATTTTCTATAATACAGGAGGAAGCAGTGACGCTGCTCCAGCTCCTTTATTTTCTATAATACAGGAGGAAGCAGTGTCGCTGCTCCAGCTCCTTTATTTTCTATAATACAGGAGGAAGCAGTGACGCTGCTCCAGCACCTTTATTTTCTATAATACAGGAGGAAGCAGTGACGCTGCTACAGCTCCTTTATTTTCTATAATACAGGAGGAAGCAGAGAAGCTGCTCCAGCTCCTTTATTTTCTATAACACAGGAGGAAGCGGAGACGCTGCTCCAGCTCCTTTATTTTCTATAATACAGGAGGAAGCAGTGACGCTGGTCCAGCTCCTTTATTTTCTATAATACAGGAGGAAGCAGAGACGCTGCTCCAGCTCCTTTATTTTCTATAATACAGGAGGAAGCAGAGACGCTGCTCCAGCTCATTTATTTTCGAGAAAACAGGAGGAAGCAGTGACTCTGCTCCAGCTCCTTTATTTTCTATAATACAGGAGGAAGCAGAGACGCTGCTCCAGCTCCTTTATTTTCTATAACACAGGAGGAAGCAGTGACTCTGCTCCAGCTCCTTTATTTTCTATATTACAGGAGGAAGCAGTGACGTTGCTCCAGCTCCTTTATTTTCTATAATACAGGAGGAAGCAGTGACGCTGCTCCAGGTCCTTTATTTTCTATAATACGGGAGGAAGCAGTGACGCTGCTCCAGCTCCTTTATTTTCTATAATACAGCAGGAAGCAGTGACGCTGCTCCAGCTCCTTTATTTTCTATAATACAGGAGGAAGTAGTGACGCTGCTCCAGCACCTTTATTTTCTACAATACAGGAGGAAGCAGAAACGCTGCTCCAGCTCGTTAATTTTCTATAATATAGGAGGAAGCAGTGACGCTGCTCCCGCTCCTTTATTTTCTATAATACAGGAGGAAGCAGTGACGCTGCTCCAGCTCCTTTATTTTCTATAATACAGGAGGAAGCAGTGACTCTGCTCCAGCTCCTTTATTTTCTATAATACAGGAGGAAGCAGAGACGCTGCTCCAGCTCATTTATTTTCGAGAAAACAGGAGGAAGCAGTGACTCTGCTCGAGGTCCTTTATTTTCTATAATACAGGAGGAAGCAGAGACGCTGCTCCAGCTCCCTTATTTTCTATAATACAGGAGGAAGCAGTGACTCTGCTCCAGCTCCTTTATTTTCTATATTACAGGAGGAAGCAGTGACGCTGCTCCAGCTCCTTTATTTTCTATAATACAGGAGGAAGCAGTGACGCTGCTCCAGGTCCTTTATTTTCTATAATACGGGAGGAAGCAGTGACGCTGCTCCAGCTCCTTTATTTTCTTTCATACAGGAGGAAGCAGTGACGCTGCTCCAGCTCCTTTATTTTCTATAATACAGGACGAAACAGTTACGCTGCTCCGGCTCCTTTATTTGCTATAATACAGGAGGAAGCAGTGACTCTGCTCCAGCTCCCTTATTTGCTATAATACAGGAGGAAGCAGTGACGCTGCTCCAGCTCCTTTATTTTCTATAATACAGGAGGAAGCAGTGACGCTGCTCCAGCTCCTTTATTTTCTATAATACAGGAGGAAGAATAGACGCTGCTCCAGCTCCTTTATTTTCTATAATACAGGAGGAAGCAGTGACGCTGCTCCAGCTCCTTTATTTTCTATAATACAGGAGGAAGCAGTGACGCTGCTCCAGCTCCTTGATTTTCAATAATACAGGAGGAAGCAGTGACGCTGCTCCAGCTCCTTTATTTTCTATAATACAGGAGGAAGCAGTGACGCTGCTCCAGCTCCTTTATTTTCTATAATACAGGAGGAAGAATAGACACGGCTCCAGCTCCTTTATTTTCTTTAATACGGGAGGAAGCAGTGACGCTGCTCCAGCTCCTTAATTTTCTATAATACAGGAGGAAGCAGTGACGCTGCTCCAGATCCTTTATTATATATAATACAGGTGGAAGCAGAGACGCTGCTCCAGCTCCTTTATTTTCTATAATACAGGAGGAAGCAGTGACGCTGCTCCAGCTCCTTTATTTTCTATAATACAGGTGGAAGCAGAGCGGCTGCTCCAGCTCCTTTATTTTCTATAATACAGGAGGAAGCAGTGTCGCTGCTTCAGCTCCATTATTTTCTATAATACAGGAGGAAACAGTGACGCTGCACCAGCTCCTTTATTTTGAATAACACAGGAGGAAGCAGTGATGCTGCTCCACCTCCTGTATTTTCTATAATACAGGAGGAAGCAGTGACGCTGCTCCAGCTCCTTTATTTTCTATAATACAGGAGAAAGCAGTAACCCTGCTCCAGCTCCATTATTTTTCATTGCACAGGAGGAATCAGTGATGCTGCTCCACCACCTCTATTTTCTATAATACACGAGGAAGCAGATACGCTGCTCCAGCTCCTTTATTTTCTATAATACAGGAGGAAGCAGAGGCGCTGCTCCAGCTCCTTTATTTTCAATAATACAGGAAGAAGCAGTGACGCTGCTCCAGCTCCTTTATTTTCTATATTACACAGTGAAGCAGTGACGCTGCTCCAGCTCGTTTATTTTCTATAATACAGGAGGAAGCAGTGACGCTGCTCCAGCACCTTTATTTTCTACAATACAGGAGGAAGCAGAAACGCTGCTGCAGGTCGTTAATTTTCTATAATACAGGAGGAAGCAGTGACGCTGCTCCAGCTCCTTTATTTTCTATAATGCAGGAGGAAGTAGAGACGCTGCTTCAGCTTCTTTATTTTCTATAATACAGGAGGAAGCATAGTCGCTGCTCCAGCTCCTTTATTTTCTATAATACAGGAGGAAGCAGTGACTCTGCTCCAGCTCCTTTATTTTCTATAATACAGTAGAAAGCAGTGACGCTGCTCCAGCTCCTTTAATTTCTATAATACAGCAGGAAAAAGTGACTCTGCTCCAGTTCCTTTATTTTCTACAATACAGGACGAAGCAGTTACGCTGCTCCGGCTCCTTTATTTTCTATAATACTGGAGGAAGCATGACGTTGCTCCAGTTCCTTTATTTTCTATAATACAGGTGGAAGCAGAGACGCTGCTCCAGCTCCTTTATTTTCTATAATACAGGAGGAAGCAGTGACGCTGCTCCAGCTCGTTTATTTTCTATAATACAGGAGGAAGCACTGACGCTGCTCCAGCTTCTTTATTTTCTATAATAAAGGAAGAAGAAGTGACGCTGCTCCAGCTCCTTTATTTTCTATAATACAGGAGGAAAAAGTGAACCTGCTCCAGCTCCTTTATTTTCTATAATACAGGAGGAAGCAGTGACGCTGCTCCAGCTCCTTTATTTTCTATAATACATGAGGAAGAAGAGACACGGCTCCAGCTCCTTTATTTTCTTTAATAAGGAAGGAAGCAGTGACGCTGCTCCAGCTCCTTAATTTTCTATAATTCAGGAGGAAGCAGTGACGCTGCTCCAGCTCCTTTATTTTCTATAATACAGGAGGAAGCAGGGACGCTGCTCCAGCTCCTTTATTTTCTATAATACAGGAGGAATCAGTGACGCTGCTCCAGCTCCTTTATTTTCTATAATACAGCAGGAAAAAGTGACTCTGCTCCAGTTCCTTTATTTTCTACAATACAGGACGAAGCAGTTACGCTGCTCCGGCTCCTTTATTTTCTATAATACTGGAGGAAGCATGACGTTGCTCCAGTTCCATTATTTTCTATAATACAGGAGGAAGCAGTGACGCTGCTCCAGCTCCTTTATTTTCTATAATACAGGAGGAAGCAGTGTCGCTGCTCCAGCTCCTTTATTTTCTATAATACAGGAGGAAGCAGTGACGCTGCTCCAGCACCTTTATTTTCTATAATACAGGAGGAAGCAGTGACTCTGCTCCAGCTCCTTTATTTTCTATAATACAGGAGGAAGCAGAGACGCTGCTCCAGCTCATTTATTTTCGAGAAAACAGGAGGAAGCAGTGACTCTGCTCCAGCTCCTTTATTTTCTATAATACAGGAGGAAGCAGAGACGCTGCTCCAGCTCCTTTATTTTCTATAACACAGGAGGAAGCAGTGACTCTGCTCCAGCTCCTTTATTTTCTATATTACAGGAGGAAGCAGTGACGCTGCTCCAGCTCCTTTATTTTCTATAATACAGGAGGAAGCAGTGACGCTGCTCCAGGTCCTTTATTTTCTATAATACGGGAGGAAGCAGTGACGCTGCTCCAGCTCCTTTATTTTCTATAATACAGCAGGAAGCAGTGACGCTGCTCCAGCTCCTTTATTTTCTATAATACAGGAGGAAGTAGTGACGCTGCTCCAGCACCTTTATTTTCTACAATACAGGAGGAAGCAGAAACGCTGCTCCAGCTCGTTAATTTTCTATAATACAGGAGGAAGCAGTGACGCTGCTCCCGCTCCTTTATTTTCTATAATACAGGAGGAAGCAGTGACGCTGCTCCAGCTCCTTTATTTTCTATAATACAGGAGGAAGCAGTGACTCTGCTCCAGCTCCTTTATTTTCTATAATACAGGAGGAAGCAGAGACGCTGCTCCAGCTCATTTATTTTCGAGAAAACAGGAGGAAGCAGTGACTCTGCTCGAGGTCCTTTATTTTCTATAATACAGGAGGAAGCAGAGACGCTGCTCCAGCTCCCTTATTTTCTATAATACAGGAGGAAGCAGTGACTCTGCTCCAGCTCCTTTATTTTCTATATTACAGGAGGAAGCAGTGACGCTGCTCCAGCTCCTTTATTTTCTATAATACAGGAGGAAGCAGTGACGCTGCTCCAGGTCCTTTATTTTCTATAATACGGGAGGAATCAGTGACGCTGCTCCAGCTCCTTTATTTTCTTTCATACAGGAGGAAGCAGTGACGCTGCTCCAGCTCCTTTATTTTCTATAATACAGGAGGAAGCAGTGACTCTGCACCAGCTCCTTTATTTTCTATAATACAGGAGGAAGCAGTGACGCTGCTCCAGCTCCTTTATTTTCTATAATACAGGAGGAAGAATAGACGCTGCTCCAGCTCCTTTATTTTCTATAATACAGGAGGAAGCAGAGTCGCAATTCCAGCTCCTTTATTTTCTATAATACAGGAGGAAGCAGTGACGCTGCTCCAGCTCCTTTATTTTCAATAATACAGGAGGAAGCAGTGACGCTGCTCCAGCTCCTTTATTTTCTATAATACAGGAGGAAGCAGTGACGCTGCTCCAGCTCCTTTATTTTCTATAATACAGGAGGAAGAATAGACACGGCTCCAGCTCCTTTATTTTCTTTAATACGGGAGGAAGCAGTGACGCTGCTCCAGCTCCTTAATTTTCTATAATACAGGAGGAAGCAGTGACGCTGCTCCAGATCCTTTATTATATATAATACAGGTGGAAGCAGAGACGCTGCTCCAGCTCCTTTATTTTCTATAATACAGGAGGAAGCAGTGACGCTGCTCCAGCTCCTTTATTTTCTATAATACAGGTGGAAGCAGAGCGGCTGCTCCAGCTCCTTTATTTTCTATAATACAGGAGGAAGCAGTGACGCTGCTCCAGCTCCTTTATTTTCTATAATACAGGAGGAAGCAGTGTCGCTGCTTCAGCTCCATTATTTTCTATAATACAGGAGGAAGCAGAGCGGCTGCTCCAGCTCCTTTATTTTCTATAATACAGGAGGAAACAGTGACGCTGCACCAGCTCCTTTATTTTGAATAACACAGGAGGAAGCAGTGATGCTGCTCCACCTCCTATATTTTCTATAATACAGGAGGAAGCAGTGACGCTGCTCCAGCTCCTTTATTTTCTATAATACAGGAGAAAGCAGTAACCCTGCTCCAGCTCCATTATTTTTCATTACACAGGAGGAATCAGTGATGCTGCTCCACCACCTCTATTTTCTATAATACACGAGGAAGCAGATACGCTGCTCCAGCTCCTTTATTTTCTATAATACAGGAGGAAGCAGAGGCGCTGCTCCAGCTCCTTTATTTTCAATAATACAGGAAGAAGCAGTGACGCTGCTCCAGCTCCTTTATTTTCTATATTACACGAGGAAGCAGTGACGCTGCTCCAGCTCGTTTATTTTCTATAATACAGGAGGAAGCAGTGACGCTGCTCCAGCACCTTTATTTTCTACAATACAGGAGGAAGCAGAAACGCTGCTGCAGGTCGTTAATTTTCTATAATACAGGAGGAAGCAGTGACGCTGCTCCAGCTCCTTTATTTTCTATAATGCAGGAGGAAGTAGAGACGCTGCTTCAGCTTCTTTATTTTCTATAATACAGGAGGAAGCATAGTCGCTGCTCCAGCTCCTTTATTTTCTATAATACAGGAGGAAGCAGTGACTCTGCTCCAGCTCCTTTATTTTCTATAATACAGTAGAAAGCAGTGACGCTGCTCCAGCTCCTTTAATTTCTATAATACAGCAGGAAAAAGTGACTCTGCTCCAGTTCCTTTATTTTCTACAATACAGGACGAAGCAGTTACGCTGCTCCGGCTCCTTTATTTTCTATAATACTGGAGGAAGCATGACGTTGCTCCAGTTCCTTTATTTTCTATAATACAGGTGGAAGCAGAGACGCTGCTCCAGCTCCTTTATTTTCTATAATACAGGAGGAAGCAGTGACGCTGCTCCAGCTCGTTTATTTTCTATAATACAGGAGGAAGCAGTGACGCTGCTCCAGCTCCTTTATTTTCTATAATACAGGAGGAAGCAGTGACGCTGCTCCAGCTCCTTTATTTTCTATAATACAGGAGGAAGCAGTGTCGCTGCTCCAGCTCCTTTATTTTCTATAATACAGGAGGAAGCAGTGACGCTGCTCCAGCACCTTTATTTTCTATAATACAGGAGGAAGCAGTGACGCTGCAAAAGCTAATTTATCTTCTATAATACAGGAGGAAGCAGTGACGATGCTCCAGTTCCTTTATTTTCTATAATACAGGAGGAAGCAGTGACACTGCTCCAGCTCCTTTATTTTCTATAATACAGGAGGAAGCGGAGACGCTGCTCCAGCTCCTTTATTTTCTATAATACAGGAGGAAGCAGTGACGCTGCTCCAGCTCCTTTATTTTCTATAATACAGGAGGAAGCAGAGACGCTGCTCCAGCTCCTTTATTTTCTATAATACAGGAGGAAGCAGAGACGCTGCTCCAGCTCATTTATTTTCGAGAAAACAGGAGGAAGCAGTGACTCTGCTCCAGCTCCTTTATTTTCTATAATACAGGAGGAAGCAGAGACGCTGCTCCAGCTCCTTTATTTTCTATAATACGGGAGGAAGCAGTGACGCTGCTCCAGCTCCTTTATTTTCTATATTACAGGAGGAAGCAGTGACGCTGCTCCAGCTCCTTTATTTTCTATCATACAGGAGGAAGCAGTGACGCTGCTCCAGGTCCTTTATTTTCTATAATACGGGAGGAAGCAGTGACGCTGCACCAGCTCCTTTATTTTCTATAATACAGCAGGAAGCAGTGACGCTGCTCCAGCTCCTTTATTTTCTATAATACAGGAGGAAGTAGTGACGCTGCTCCAGCACCTTTATTTTCTACAATACAGGAGGAAGCAGAAACGCTGCTCCAGCTCCTTTATTTTCTATAATGCAGGAGGAAGTAGAGACGCTGCTCCAGCTCCTTTATTTTCTATAATACAGGAGGAAGCAGAGTCGCAATTCCAGCTCCTTTATTTTCTATAATACAGGAGGAAGCAGTGACGCTGCTCCGGCTCCTTTATTTTCTATAATACAGGACGAAGCAGTGACGCTGCTCCAGCTCCTTTATTTTCTCTCATACAGGAGGAAGCAGTGACGCTGCTCCAGCTCCTTTATTTTCTATAATACGGGAGGAAGCAGTGACGCTGCTCCAGATCCTTTATTTTCTAGAATACAGGAGGAAGCAGCGACGCTGCTCCAGCTCCTTTATTTTCTTTCATACAGAAGGAAGCAGTGACGCTGCTCCAGCTCCTTTATTTTCTATAATACAGGACGAAACAGTTACGCTGCTCCGGCTCCTTTATTTGCTATAATACAGGAGGAAGCAGTGACGCTGCTCCAGCTCCTTTATTTTCTATAATACAGGAGGAAGCAGTGACGCTGCTCCAGCTCCTTTATTTGCTATAATACAGGAGGAAGCAGTGACGCTGCTCCAGCTCCTTTATTTTCTATAATACAGGAGGAAGCAGTGACGCTGCTCCAGCTCCTTAATTTTCTATAATACAGGAGGAAGCAGTGACGCTGCTCCAGCTCCTTTATTTTCTATAATACAGGTGGAAGCAGAGCGGCTGCTCCAGCTCCTTTATTTTCTATAATACAGGAGGAAGCAGTGACTCTGCTCCAGCTCCTTTATTTTCTATAATACAGGAGGAAGCAGTGACTCTGCACCAGCTCCTTTATTTGCTATAATACAGGAGGAAGCAGTGACGCTGCTCCAGCTCCTTTATTTTCTATAATACAGGAGGAAGCAGTGACGCTGCTCCAGCTCCTTAATTTTCTATAATACAGGAGGAAGCAGTGACGCTGCTCCAGCTCCTTTATTTTCTATAATACAGGTGGAAGCAGAGCGGCTGCTCCAGCTCCTTTATTTTCTATAATACAGGAGGAAGCAGTGACTCTGCTCCAGCTCCTTTATTTTCTATAATAGAGGAGGAAGCAGTGACGCTGCTCCAGCTCCTTAATTTTCTATAATACAGGAGGAAGCAGTGACGCTGCTCCAGCTCCTTTATTTTCTATAATACAGGTGGAAGCAGAGCGGCTGCTCCAGCTCCTTTATTTTCTATAATACAGGAGGAAGCAGTGACTCTGCTCCAGCTCCTTTATTTTCTATAATAGAGGAGGAAGCAGTGACGCTGCTCCAGCTCCTTTATTTTCTATAATACAGGAGGAAGCAGTGACTCTGCTCCAGCTCCTTTATTTTCTATAATAGAGGAGGAAGCAGTGACGCTGCTCCAGCTCCTTTATTTTCTATAATAGAGGAGGAAGCAGTGACGCTGCTCCAGCTCCTTTATTTTCTATAATACAGGAGGAAGCAGTGTCGCTGCTTCAGCTCCTTTATTTTGAATAACACAGGAGGAAGCAGTGATACTGCTCCACCTCCTTTATTTTCTATAATACAGGAGGAAACAGTGACGCTGCTCCAGCACCTTTATTTTGAATAACACAGGAGGAAGCAGTGATGCTGCTCCACCTCCTTTATTTTCTATAATACAGGAGGAAGCAGTGACGCTGCTCCAGCTACTTTATTTTCTATATTACAGGAGAAAGCAGTAACCCTGCTCCAGCTCCATTATTTTTTATTACACAGGAGGAATCAGTGATGCTGCTCCACCACCTCTATTTTCTATAATACACGAGGAAGCAGTGACGCTGCTCCAGCTCCTTTATTTTCTATAATACAGGAGGAAGCAGAGGCGCTGCTCCAGCTCCTTTATTTTCAATAATACAGGAAGAAGCAGTGACGCTGCTCCAGCTCCTTTATTTTCTATATTACACGAGGAAGCAGTGACGCTGCTCCAGCTCGTTTATTTTCTATAATACAGGAGGAAGCAGTGACGCTGCTCCATCACCTTTATTTTCTACAATACAGGAGGAAGCAGAAACGCTGCTGCAGGTCGTTAATTTTCTATAATACAGGAGGAAGCAGTGACGCTGCTCCAGCTCCTTTATTTTCTATAATGCAGGAGGAAGTAGAGACGCTGCTTCAGCTTCTTTATTTTCTATAATACAGGAGGAAGCATAGTCGCTGCTCCAGCTCCTTTATTTTCTATAATACAGGAGGAAGCAGTGACTCTGCTCCAGCTCCTTTATTTTCTATAATACAGGAGAAAGCAGTGACGCTGCTCCAGCTCCTTTAATTTCTATAATACAGCAGGAAAAAGTGACTCTGCTCCAGTTCCTTTATTTTCTACAATACAGGACGAAGCAGTTACGCTGCTCCGGCTCCATTATTTTCTATAATACTGGAGGAAGCATGACGTTGCTCCAGTTCCTTTATTTTCTATAATACAGGTGGAAGCAGAGACGCTGCTCCAGCTCCTTTATTTTCTATAATACAGGAGGAAGCAGTGACGCTGCTCCAGCTCGTTTATTTTCTATAATACAGGAGGAAGCAGTGACGCTGCTCCAGCTCCTTTATTTTCTATAATACAGGAGGAAGCAGTGACGCTGCTCCAGCTCCTTTATTTTCTATAATACAGGAGGAAGCAGTGTCGCTGCTCCAGCTCCTTTATTTTCTATAATACAGGAGGAAGCAGTGACGCTGCTCCAGCACCTTTATTTTCTATAATACAGGAGGAAGCAGTGACGCTGCAAAAGCTAATTTATCTTCTATAATACAGGAGGAAGCAGTGACACTGCTCCAGCTCCTCTATTTTCTATAATACAGGAGGAAGCGGAGACGCTGCTCCAGCTCCTTTATTTTCTATAATACAGGAGGAAGCAGTGACGCTACTCCAGCTCCTTTATTTTCTATAATACAGGAGGAAGCAGAGACGCTGCTCCAGCTCCTTTATTTTCTATAATACAGGAGGAAGCAGAGACGCTGCTCCAGCTCATTTATTTTCGAGAAAACAGGAGGAAGCAGTGACTCTGCTCCAGCTCCTTTATTTTCTATAATACAGAAGGAAGCAGAGACGCTGCTCCAGCTCCTTTATTTTCTATAACACAGGAGGAAGCAGTGACTCTGCTCCAGATCCTTTATTTTCTATAATACAGGAGGAAGCAGTGACGCTGCTCCAGGTCCTTTATTTTCTATAATACGGGAGGAAGCAGTGACGCTGCTCCAGCTCCTTTATTTTCTATAATACAGCAGGAAGCAGTGACGCTGCTCCAGCTCCTTTATTTTCTATAATACAGGAGGAAGCAGTGACGCTGCTCCGGCTCCTTTATTTTCTATAATACAGGAGGAAACAGTGACGCTGCTCCGGCTCCTTTATTTTCTATAATACAGGACGAAGCAGTGACGCTGCTCCAGCTCCTTTATTTTCTATCATACAGGAGGAAGCAGTGACGCTGCTCCAGCTCCTTTATTTTCTATAATACGGGAGGAAACAGTGACGCTGTCCAGATCCTTTATTTTCTAGAATACAGGAGGAAGCAGTGACGCTGCTCCAGCTCCTTTATTTTCTATAATACAGGACGAAACAGTTACGCTGCTCCGGCTCCTTTATTTGCTATAATACAGAGGAAGCAGTGACGCTGCTCCAGCTCCTTTATTTGCTATAATACAGGAGGAAGCAGTGACGCTGCTCCAGCTCCTTTATTTTCTATATTGCAGGAGGAAGCAGTGACGCTGCTCCAGCTCCTTTATTTGCTATAATACAGGAGGAAGCAGTGACTCTGCACCAGCTCCTTTATTTTCTATAATACAGGAGGAAGAATAGACACGGCTCCAGCTCCTTTATTTTCTTTAATACGGGAGGAAGCAGTGACGCTGCTCCAGCTCCTTTATTTTCTATAATACAGGACGAAACAGTTACGCTGCTCCGGCTCCTTTATTTGCTATAATACAGGAGGAAGCAGTGACGCTGCTCCAGCTCCTTTATTTTGCATAATACCAGAGGAAGCAGTGACGCTGCTCCAGCTCCTTTATTTTCTATAATACAGGAGGAAGCAGTGACGCTGCTCCAGCTCCTTTATTTTCTATAATACAGGAGGAAGAATAGACACGGCTCCAGCTCCTTTATTTTCTTTAATACGGGAGGAAGCAGTGACGCTGCTCCAGCTCCTTAATTTTCTATAATACAGGAGGAAGCAGTGACGCTGCTCCAGATCCTTTATTTTATATAATACAGGTGGAAGCAGAGACGCTGCTCCAGCTCCTTTATTTTCTATAATACAGGAGGAAGCAGTGACGCTGCTCCAGCTCCTTTATTTTCTATAATACAGGTGGAAGCAGAGCGGCTGCTCCAGCTCCTTTATTTTCTATAATACAGGAGGAAGCAGTGACTCTGCTCCAGCTCCTTTATTTTCTATAATAGAGGAGGAAGCAGTGACGCTGCTCCAGCTCCTTTATTTTCTATAATACAGGAGGTAGCAGTGACGCTGCTCCAGCTCCTAAATTTTCTAAAATACAGTAGGAAAAAGTGACTCTGCTCCAGTTCCTTTATTTTCTATAACACAGGAGGAAGCAGTGACGCTGCTCCAGCTCCTTTATTTTCTATAATGCAGGAGGAAGTAGAGACGCTGGTTCAGCTCCTTTATTTTATATAATACTGGAGGAAGCAGTGACGCTGCTCCAGCTCCTTTATTTTCTGTAATACAGGAGGAAGCAGAGACGCTGCTCCAGCTCGTTTATTTTCTATAATACGGGAGGAAACAGTGACGCTGTCCAGATCCTTTATTTTCTAGAATACAGGAGGAAGCAGCGACGCTGCTCCAGCTCCTTTATTTTCTTTCATACAGGAGGAAGCAGTGACGCTGCTCCAGCTCCTTTATTTTCTATAGTACAGGACGAAACAGTTACGCTGCTCCGGCTCCTTTATTTGCTATAATACAGGAGGAAGCAGTGACGCTGCTCCAGCTCCTTTATTTGCTATAATACAGGAGGAAGCAGTGACGCTGCTCCAGCTCCTTTATTTTCTATATTGCAGGAGGAAGCAGTGACGCTGCTCCAGCTCCTTTATTTGCTATAATACAGGAGGAAGAATAGACACGGCTCCAGCTCCTTTATTTTCTTTAATACGGGAGGAAGCAGTGACGCTGCTCCAGCTCCTTTATTTTCTATAATACAGGACGAAACAGTTACGCTGCTCCGGCTCCTTTATTTGCTATAATACAGGAGGAAGCAGTGACGCTGCTCCAGCTCCTTTATTTTGCATAATACCAGAGGAAGCAGTGACGCTGCTCCAGCTCCTTTATTTTCTATAATACAGGAGGAAGCAGTGACGCTGCTCCAGCTCCTTTATTTTCTATAATACAGGAGGAAGAATAGACACGGCTCCAGCTCCTTTATTTTCTTTAATACGGGAGGAAGCAGTGACGCTGCTCCAGCTCCTTAATTTTCTATAATACAGGAGGAAGCAGTGACGCTGCTCCAGATCCTTTATTTTATATAATACAGGTGGAAGCAGAGACGCTGCTCCAGCTCCTTTATTTTCTATAATACAGGAGGAAGCAGTGACGCTGCTCCAGCTCCTTTATTTTCTATAATACAGGTGGAAGCAGAGCGGCTGCTCCAGCTCCTTTATTTTCTATAATACAGGAGGAAGCAGTGACTCTGCTCCAGCTCCTTTATTTTCTATAATAGAGGAGGAAGCAGTGACGCTGCTCCAGCTCCTTTATTTTCTATAATACAGGAGGTAGCAGTGACGCTGCTCCAGCTCCTAAATTTTCTAAAATACAGTAGGAAAAAGTGACTCTGCTCCAGTTCCTTTATTTTCTATAACACAGGAGGAAGCAGTGACGCTGCTCCAGCTCCTTTATTTTCTATAATGCAGGAGGAAGTAGAGACGCTGGTTCAGCTCCTTTATTTTATATAATACTGGAGGAAGCAGTGACGCTGCTCCAGCTCCTTTATTTTCTGTAATACAGGAGGAAGCAGAGACGCTGCTCCAGCTCGTTTATTTTCTATAATACAGGAGGAAGCAGTGACGCTGTTCCAGCTCCTTTATTTTCTATAATACGGGAGGAAGAAGTGACGCTGCTCCAGCTCCTTTATTTTCTATAATACAGGAGGAAGCAGTGACGCTGTTCCAGCTCCTTTCTTTTCTATAATACGGGAGGAAGCAGTGACGCTGCTCCAGCTCCTTAATTTTCTATAATATATGAGGAAGCAGTGACGCTGCTCAAGCTCCTATATTTTATATAATACAGGTGGAAGCAGAGACACGGCTCCAGCTCCTTTATTTTCTTTAATACGGGAGGAAGCAGTGACGCTGCTCCAGCTCCTTAATTTTCTATAATACAGGAGGAAGCAGTGACGCTGCTCCAGATCCTATATTTTATATAATACAGGTGGAAGCAGAGACGCTGCTCCAGCTCCTTTATTTTCTATAATACAGGAGGAAGCAGTGACGCTGCTCCAGCTCCTTTATTTTCTATAATACCGGAGGAAGCAGTGACGCTGCTCCAGCTCCTTTATTTTCTATAATACAGGAGGAAGCAGTGACGCTGCTCCAGCTCCTTTATTTTCTATAATACAGGAGGAAGCAGTGTCGCTGCTCCAGCTCCTTTATTTTCTATAATACAGGAGGAAGCAGTGACGCTGCTCCAGCTCCTTTATTTTGTTTAACACAGGGGGAAGCAGTGATGCTGCTCCACCTCCTTTATTTTCTATAATACATGAGGAAGCAGTGACGCTGCTCCAGCTCCTTTATTTTGTTTAACACAGGGGGAAGCAGTGATGCTGCTCCAGCTCCTTTATTTTCTATAATACAGGAGGAAACAGTGACGCTGCTCCAGCTCCTTTATTTTGAATAACACAGGAGGAAGCAGTGATGCTGCTCCACCTCCTTTATTTTCTATAATACAGGAGGAAGCAGTGACGCTGCTCCAGCTCCTTTATTTTCTATAATACAGGAGAAAGCAGTAACCCTGCTCCAGCTCCATTATTTTTTATTACAAAGGAGGAATCAGTGATGCTGCTCCACCTCCTCTATTTTCTATAATACACGACGAAGCAGTGACGCTGCTCCAGCTCCTTTATTTTCTATAATACAGGAGGAAGCAGAGGCGCTGCTCCAGCTCCTTTATTTTCAATAATACAGGAAGAAGCAGTGACGCTGCTCCAGCTCCTTTATTTTCTATATTACACGAGGAAGCAGTGACGCTGCTCCAGCTCCTTTATTTTCTATAATACAGGAGGAAGCAGTGACGCTGCTCCAGCACCTTTATTTTCTACAATACAGGAGGAAGCAGAAACGCTGCTGCAGGTCGTGAATTTTCTATAATACAGGAGGAAGCAGTGACGCTGCTCCAGCTCCTTTATTTTCTATAATGCAGGAGGAAGTAGAGACGCTGCTTCAGCTTCTTTATTTTCTATAATACAGGAGGAAGCATAGTCGCTGCTCCAGCTCCTTTATTTTCTATAATACAGGAGGAAGCAGTGACTCTGCTCCAGCTCCTTTATTTTCTATAATACAGGAGGAAGCAGTGACGCTGCTCCAGCTCCTTTAATTTCTATAATACATGTGGAAGAAGAGACACGGCTCCAGCTCCTTTATTTTCTTTAATACGGGAGGAAGCAGTGACGCTGCTCCAGCTCCTTAATTTTCTATAATACAGGAGGAAGCAGTGACGCTGCTCCAGATCCTTTATTTTCTAATACAGGAGGAAGCAGCGACGCTGCTCCAGCTCCTTTATTTTCTATAATACAGGAGGAAGCAGTGACGCTGCTCCAGCTCCTAAATTTTCTAAAATACAGTAGGAAAAAGTGACTCTGCTCCAGTTCCTTTATTTTCTATAACACAGGAGGAAGCAGTGACGCTGCTCCAGCTCCTTTATTTTCTATAATGCAGGAGGAAGTAGAGACGCTGGTTCAGCTCCTTTATTTTCTATAATACTGGAGGAAGCAGTGACGCTGCTCCAGCTCCTTTATTTTCTGTAATACAGGAGGAAGCAGAGACGCTGCTCCAGCTCGTTTATTTTCTATAATACAGGAGGAAGCAGTGACGCTGTTCCAGCTCCTTTATTTTCTATAATACGGGAGGAAGAAGTGACGCTGCTCCAGCTCCTTTATTTTCTATAATACAGGAGGAAGCAGTGACGCTGTTCCAGCTCCTTTCTTTTCTATAATACGGGAGGAAGCAGTGACGCTGCTCCAGCTCCTTAATTTTCTATAATATATGAGGAAGCAGTGACGCTGCTCCAGCTCCTATATTTTATATAATACAGGTGGAAGCAGAGACACGGCTCCAGCTCCTTTATTTTCTTTAATACGGGAGGAAGCAGTGACGCTGCTCCAGCTCCTTAATTTTCTATAATACAGGAGGAAGCAGTGACGCTGCTCCAGATCCTATATTTTATATAATACAGGTGGAAGCAGAGACGCTGCTCCAGCTCCTTTATTTTCTATAATACAGGAGGAAGCAGTGACGCTGCTCCAGCTCCTTTATTTTCTATAATACCGGAGGAAGCAGTGACGCTGCTCCAGCTCCTTTATTTTCTATAATACAGGAGGAAGCAGTGACGCTGCTCCAGCTCCTTTATTTTCTATAATACAGGAGGAAGCAGTGTCGCTGCTCCAGCTCCTTTATTTTCTATAATACAGGAGGAAGCAGTGACGCTGCTCCAGCTCCTTTATTTTGTTTAACACAGGGGGAAGCAGTGATGCTGCTCCACCTCCTTTATTTTCTATAATACATGAGGAAGCAGTGACGCTGCTCCTGCTCCTTTTTATTCTATAATACAGGAGGAAGTAGAGACGCTGCTCCAGCTCCTTTATTTTCTATAATACAGGAATAAGCAGTGACGCTGCTCCAGCTCCTTTATTTTCTATAATACAGGAGGAAGCAGTGATGCTGCTCCACCTCCTTTATTTTCTATAATACATGAGGAAGCCGTGACGTTGCTCCAGCTCCTTTATTTTCTATAATACAGGAGGAAGTAGAGGCGCGGCTCCAGCTCCTTTATTTTCCATAATACAGGAAGAAGCAGTGACGCTGCTCCAGCTCCTTTATTTTCTATAATACAGGAGGAAGCAGTGACGCTGCTCCAGCTCCTTTATTTTCTATAATACAGGTGGAAGCCGAGACGCTGCTCCGGCTCCTTTATTTTCAATAGTACAGGACGAAGCAGTTACGATGCACCGGCTCCATTATTTTCTATAATACCGGAGGAAACATGACGTTGCTCCAGCTCCTTTATTTTCTATAATACAGGTGGAAGCAGAGACGCTGCTCCAGCTCCTTTATTTTCTATAATACAGGAGGAAGCATTGACGCTGCTCCAGCTCCTTTATTTTCAATAATACAGGAGGAAGCAGTGACGCTGCTCCAGATCCTTTATTTTCTATAATACAGGAAGAAGCAGTGACGCTGCTCCAGCTCCTTTATTTTCAATAATACAGGAGGAAGCAGTGACGCTGCTCCAGCTCCTTTATTTTCTATGATACAGGAGGAAGCAGTGACGCTGCTCCAGCTCGTTTATTTTCTATAATACAGGAGGAAGCAGTGTCGCTGCTCCAGCTCCTTTATTTTCTATAATCCAGGAGGAAGCAGTGACTCTGCTCCAGCTCCTTTATTTTCTATAATACAGTAGGAAGCAGTGACTCTGCTCCAGCTCCTTTATTTTCCAGAACACAGGAGGAAGCAGTGACGCTGCTCCATCTCCTTTATTTTCTATAATACAGCTGGAAGCAGTGACGCTGCTCCACCTCCTTTAATTTCTATAATACATGTGGAAGAAGCGACGCTGCTCCAGCTCCTTTATTTTCTATAATACAGGAGGAAGCAGTGACTCTGCCCCAGATGCTTTATTTTTTGTAAAAGAGGAGAAAGCAGAGACGCTGCTCCAGCTCTTTTATTTTCTATAATACAGGAGGAAGCAGTGACGCTGCTCCAGATCCTTTATTTTCTATAATACAGGAGGAAACAGTGACGCTGCTCCAGCTTCTTTATTTTCTATAATACAGGAAGAAGCAGTGACGCTGCTCCAGCTCCTTTATTTTCTATAATACAGGAGGAAAAAGTGACCCTGCTCCAGCTCCTTTATTTTCTATAATACAGGAGGAAGCAGTGACTCTGCTCCAGCTCATTTATTTTCTATAATACAGGAGGAAGCAGTGACTCTACTCCAGCTCCTTTATTTTCCAGAAAACAGGAGGAAGCAGTGACGCTGCTCCAGCTCCTTTATTTTCTATAATACAGCTGGAAGCAGTGACGCTGCTCCAGCTCCTTTATTTTCTATAATACATGAGGAAGCAGTGACGCTGCTCCAATTCCTTTTTTTTCTATAATACAGGAGGAAGCAGTGACACTGCTCCAGCTCCTTTATTTTCTATAATACAGGAGGAAGCAGTGACGCTGCTCCAGCTCCTTTATTTTCTATAATACAGGAGGAAGCAGTGACGCTGCTCCAGCTCCTTTATTTTCTATAATACAGGAGGAAACAGTTACGCTGGTCCAGCTCCTTTATTTTCTATAATACAGGAGGAAGCAGTGACGCTGCTCCAGCTCCTTTATTTTCTATAATACAGGAGGAAGCAGTGACACTGCTCCAGCTCCTTTATTTTCTATCATGCAGGAGGAAGCAGTGACGCTGCTCCAGAACCTTTATTTTCGATAATACAGGTGGAAGCAGTGACGCTGCAAAAGCTAATTTATCTTCTATAATACAGGAGGAAGCAGTGACACTGCTCCAGCTCCTTTATTTTCTATAATACCAGAGGAAGCAGTGACGCTGCTACATCTCCTTTATCTTCTATAATACTGGAGGAAGCAGTGACTCTGCTCCAGCTCCTTTATCTTCTCTAATACAGGAGGAAGCAGTCACGCTGCTCCAGCTCCTTTATTTTCTCTAATACATGAGGAAGCAGTGACGCTGCTCCAGTTCCTTTATTTTCTATAATACAGGAGGAAGCAGTGACGCTGCTCCAGCTCCTTTATTTTCTATAATACAGGAGGAAGCAGTGACCCTGCTCCAGCACCTTTATCTTCTCTAATACAGGAGGAAGCAGTGACGCTGCTCCAGCTCCTTTATTTTCTATAATACAGGAGGAAGCAGTGACGCTGCTCCAGCTCCTTTATTTTCTATAATACAGGAGGAAACAGTTACGCTGGTCCAGCTCCTTTATTTTCTATAATACAGGAGGAAGCAGTGACGCTGCTCCAGCTCCTTTATTTTCTATAATACAGGAGGAAGCAGTGACACTGCTCCAGCTCCTTTATTTTCTATAATACAGGAGGAAGCAGTGACGCTGCTCCAGATCCTTTATTTTCGATAATACAGCGGAAGCAGTGACGCTGCAACAGCTCATTTATCTTCTATAATACAGGAGGAAGCAGTGACCCTGCTCCAGCTCCTTTATTTTCTATATTACAGGAGGAAGCAGTGACGCTGCTCCAGCTCCTTTAATTTCTATAATACATGTGGAAGAAGCGACGCTGCTCCAGCTCCTTTATTTTCTATAATACAGGAGGAAGCAGTGACGCTGCTCCATCTTCTTTATTTTCTATAATACAGGAAGAAGCAGTGACGCTGCTCCAGCTCCTTTATTTTCTATAATACAGGAGGAAACAGTGACCCTGCTCCAGCAACTTTATTTGCTATAATACAGGAGGAAGCAGTGACGCTGCTCCAGCTCCTTTATCTTCTATAAAACAGGAGGAAGCAGAGACACTGCTCCAGCTCCTTTATTTTCTATAATACAGCAGGAAGCAGTGACCCTGCTCCAGCTCCTTTATTTTCTATAATACAGGAGGAAGCAGTGATGCTGCTCCAGCTCCTTTATTTTCTATATTACAGGAGGAAGCAGTGACGCTGCTCCAGATCCTTTATTTTCTATAATACAGCAGGAAGCAGTGACGCTGCTCCAGCTCCTTTATTTTCTATATTACAGGAGGAAGCAGTGGCGCTGCTCCAGCTCCTTTATTTTCTATAATACAGGAGGAAGCAGTGACGCTGCTCCAGCTCCTTTATTTTCTATATTACAGGAGGAAGCAGTGACGCTGCTCCAGATCCTTTATTTTCTATAATACAGCAGGAAGCAGTGACGCTGCTCCAGCTCCTTTATTTTCTATATTACAGGAGGAAGCAGTGACGCTGCTGCAGCTCATTTATTTTCTATAATACAGGAGGAAGCAGTGACGCTGCTCCAGCTCCTTTATCTTCTATAATACAGGAGGAAGCAGAGACACTGCTCCATCTCCTTTATTTTCTATAATACAGCAGGAAGCAGTGACCCTGCTCCAGCTCCTTTATTTTCTATAATACAGGAGGAAGCAGTGATGCTGCTCCAGCTCCTTTATTTTCTATATTACAGGAGGAAGCAGTGACGCTGCTCCAGATCCTTTATTTTCTATAATACAGGAGGAAGCAGTGACGCTGCTCCAGATCCTTTATTTTCTATAATACAGGAGGAAGCAGTGACGCTGCTCCAGCTACTTTATTTTCTATAATACAGGAGGAAGCAGTTACACTGCTCCAGCTCCTTTATTTTCTATGATACAGGAGGAAGCAGTGACGCTGCTCCAGATCCTTTATTTTCGATAATACAGGAGGAAGCAGTGACGCTGCAACAGCTCATTTATCTTCTATAATACAGGAGGAAGCAGTGACACTGCTCCAGCTCCTTTATTTTCTATAATACCAGAGGAAGCAGTGACGCTGCTCCAGCTCCTTTATCTTCTATAATACAGGAGGAAGCAGTGACGCCGCTCCAGCTCCTTTATTTTCTATAATACAGCAGGAAGCAGTGACCCTGCTCCAGCTCCTTTATTTTCTATAACACAGGAGGAAGCAGTGACACTGCTCCAGCTCCTTTAATTTCTATAATACATGTGGAAGAAGCGACGCTGCTCCAGCTCCTTTATTTTCTATAATACAGGAGGAAGCAGTGACGCTGCTCCATCTTCTTTATTTTCTATAATACAGGAAGAAGCAGTGACGCTGCTCCATCTCCTTTATTTTCTATAATACAGGAGGAAACAGTGACCCTGCTCCAGCTCCTTAATTTGCTATAATACAGGAGGAAGCAGTGACGCTGCTCCAGCTCCTTTATCTTCTAAAATACAGGAGGAAGCAGAGACACTGCTCCAGCTCCTTTATTTTCTATAATACAGCAGGAAGCAGTGACCCTGCTCCAGCTGCTTTATTTTCTATAATACAGGAGGAAGCAGTGATGCTGCTTCAGTTCCTTTATTTTCTATATTACAGGAATAAGCAGTGACGCTGCTCCAGATCCTTTATTTTCTATAATACAGCAGGAAGCAGTGACGCTGCTCCAGCTCCTTTATTTTCTATATTACAGGAGGAAGCAGTGACGCTGCTCCACCTCCTTTATTTTCTATAATACAGGAGGAAGCAGTGACGCTGCTCCAGCTCCTTTATTTTTAATATTACAGGAGGAAGCAGTGACGCTGCTCCAGATCCTTTATTTTCTAGAATACAGCAGGAAGCAGTGACGCTGCTCCAGCTCCTTTATTTTCTATATTACAGGAGGAAGCAGTGACGCTGCTCCAGCTCCTTTATTTTCTATAATACAGGAGGAAGCAGTGACGATGCTCCAGCTCCTATATCTTCTATAATACAGGAGGAAGCAGAGACACTGCTCCAGCTCCTTTATTTTCTATAATACAGCAGGAAGCAGTGACCCTGCCCCAGCTCCTTTATTTTCTATAATACAGGAGGAAGCAGTGATGCTGCTCCAGCTCCTTTATTTTCTATATTACAGGAGGAAGCAGTGACGCTGCTCCAGATCCTTTATTTTCTATAATACAGGAGGAAGCAGTGACGCTGATCCAGATCCTTTATTTTCTATAATACAGCAGGAAGCAGTGACGCTGCTCCAGCTCTTTTATTTTCTATATTACAGGAGGAAGCAGTGACGCTGCTCCAGCTTCTTTATTTTCTATAATACAGGAGGCAGCAGTGACTCTGCTCCAGCTCCTTTATTTTCTATAATACAGGAGGAAGCAGTGACGCTGCTCCAGCTCCTTTATTTTCTATAATGCAGGAGGAAGCTGTGACGCTGCTCCAGCTCCTTTATTATCTATAATACAGGAGGAAGCAGTTACACTGCTCCAGCTCCTTTATTTTCTATAATACAGGAGGAAGCAGTGACGCTGCTCCAGATCCTTTATTTTCGATAATACAGGAGGAAGCAGTGACGCTGCAACAGCTCATTTATCTTCTATAATACAAGAGGAAGCAGTGACACTGCTCCAGCTCCTTTATTTTCTATAATACCAGAGGAAGCAGTGACGCTGCTCCAGCTCCTTTATCTTCTATAATACAGGAGGAAGCAGTGACGCCGCTCCAGCTCCTTTATTTTCTATAACACAGGAGGAAGCAGTGACACTGCTCCAGCTCCTTTAATTTCTATAATACATGTGGAAGAAGCGATGCTGCTCCAGCTCCTTTATTATCTATAATACAGGCGGAAGCAGTGACGCTGCTCCATCTTCTTTATTTTCTATAATACAGGAAGAAGCAGTGACGCTGCTCCAGCACCTTTATTTTCTATAATACAGGAGGAAACAGTGACCCTGCTCCAGCTCCTTTATTTTCTATATTACAGGAGGAAGCAGTGACGCTGCTCCAGCTCCTTTAATTTCTATAATACATGTGGAAGAAGCGACGCTGCTCCAGCTCCTTTATTTTATATAACACAGGAGGAAGCAGTGACTCTGCCCCAGATGCTTTATTTTTTGTAAAAGGGTAGAAAGCAGAGATGCTGCTCCAGCTCTTTTATTTTCTATAATACAGGAGGAAGCAGTGACGCTGCTCCAGATCCTTTATTTTCTATAATACAGGAGGAAACATTGACGCTGCTCCAGCTTCTTTATTTTCTATAATACAGGAAGAAGCAGTGACGCTGCTCCAGCTCCTTTATTTTCTATAATACAGGAGGAAAAAGTGACCCTGCTCCAGCTCCTTTATTTTCTATAATACAGGAGGAAGCAGTGACTCTGCTCCAGCTCCTTTATTTTCTATAATACAGGAGGAAGCAGTGACTCTACTCCAGCTCCTTTATTTTCCAGAAAACAGGAGGAAGCTGTGACGCTGCTCCAGCTCCTTTATTTTCTATAATACAGCTGGAAGCAGTGACGCTGCTCCAGCTCCTTTATTTTCTATAATACAGGAGGAAGCAGTGACGCTGCTCCAGCTCCTTTATTTTCTATAATACAGGAGGAAGCAGTGACGCTGCTCCAGCTCCTTTATTTTCTATAATACAGGAGGAAACAGTTACGCTGGTCCAGCTCCTTTATTTTCTATAATACAGGAGGAAGCAGTGACGCTGCTCCAGCTCCTTTATTTTCTATAATACAGGAGGAAGCAGTGACACTGCTCCAGCTCCTTTATTTTCTATCATGCAGGAGGAAGCAGTGACGCTGCTCCAGAACCTTTATTTTCGATAATACAGGTGGAAGCAGTGACGCTGCAAAAGCTAATTTATCTTCTATAATACAGGAGGAAGCAGTGACACTGCTCCAGCTCCTTTATTTTCTACAATACCAGAGGAAGCAGTGACGCTGCTACATCTCCTTTATCTTCTATAATACTGGAGGAAGCAGTGACTCTGCTCCAGCTCCTTTATCTTCTCTAATACAGGAGGAAGCAGTCACGCTGCTCCAGCTCCTTTATTTTCTCTAATACATGAGGAAGCAGTGACGCTGCTCCAGTTCCTTTATTTTCTATAATACAGGAGGAAGCAGTGACGCTGCTCCAGCTCCTTTATTTTCTATAATACAGGAGGAAGCAGTGACCCTGCTCCAGCACCTTTATCTTCTCTAATACAGGAGGAAGCAGTGACGCTGCTCCAGCTCCTTTATTTTCTATAATACAGGAGGAAGCAGTGACGCTGCTCCAGCTCCTTTATTTTCTATAATACAGGAGGAAACAGTTACGCTGGTCCAGCTCCTTTATTTTCTATAATACAGGAGGAAGCAGTGACGCTGCTCCAGCTCCTTTATTTTCTATAATACAGGAGGAAGCAGTGACACTGCTCCAGCTCCTTTATTTTCTATAATACAGGAGGAAGCAGTGACGCTGCTCCAGATCCTTTATTTTCGATAATACAGGCGGAAGCAGTGACGCTGCAACAGCTCATTTATCTTCTATAATACAGGAGGAAGCAGAGAAGCAGCTCCAGATACTTTATTTTCTATAATACAGGAGGAAGCAGTGACGCTGCTCCAGCTCCTTTATTTTCTATAAAACAGGAGGAAGCAGTGACGCTGCTCCAGCTCCTTTATTTTCTATAATACAGGAGGAAGCAGTGACGTTGCTCCAGCTCCTTTATTTTCTATAATACAGGAGGAAGCAGTGACGCTGCTCCAGCTCCTTGATTTTCTGCATTCCATGAGGAAGCAGTGACGCTGCTCCAGCTCCTTTATATTCGATAATACATGAGGAAGAAGAGACACGGGTCCAGCTCCTTTATTTTCTATAATACGGGAGGAAGCAGTGACGCTGCTCCAGCTCCTTTATTTTCTCTAATGCATGAGGAATCAGTGACGCTGCTCCAGCTCCTTTATTTTCTATAATACATGAGGAAGAAGAGACACGGCTCCAGATCCTTTATTTTCTATAATACGGGAGGAATCAGTAACGCTGCTCCAGCTCCTTAATTTTCTATAATACAGGAGGAAGCAGTGACGCTGCTCCAGCTCCATTATTTTCTATATTACAGGAGGAAGCAGTGACGTTGCTCCAGCTCATTTATTTTCTATAATACAGGACGAAGCAATTACGCTGCTCCAGCTCCTTTATTTTCTATAATACAGGAGGAACCAGTGACGTTGCTTCAGCTCCTTTATTTTCTATAATACAGGAGGAAGCAGTGACGCTGCTCCAGCTCCTTTATTTTCTATAAAACAGGAGGAAGCAGTGACGCTGCTCCAGCTCCTTTATTTTCTATAATACAGGAGGAAGCAGTGACGTTGCTCCAGCTCCTTTATTTTCTACAATACAAGAGGAAGCAGAAACGCTGCTCCAGCTCCTTTATTTTCTACAATACAGGAGGAAGCAGTGACGCTGCTCCAGCTCCTTTATTTTCTATAATACAGGAGGAAGCAGTGACGCTGCTACATCTCCTTTATTTTCTATAATGCATGAGGAAGCAGTGACGCTGCTCCAGCTCCTTTTTTTTTCTATAATACAGTAGGAAAAAGTGACTCTGCTCCAGTTCCTTTATTTTCTATAATACAGGACGAAGCAATTACGCTGCTCCAGCTCCTTTATTTTTTATACTACAGGAGGAAGCAGTGACGTTGCTTCAGCTCCTTTATTTTCTATAATACAGGTGGAAGCAGAAACGCTGCTCCAGCTCCTTTATTTTTTATAATACAGGAGGAAGCAGTGACGCTGCTCCAGCTCCTTTATTTTCCATAATACAGTAGGAAGCAGTGACGTTGCTCCAGCTCCTTTATTTTCTACAATACAGGAGGAAGCAGTGACGCTGCTCCAGCTCCTTTATTTTCTATAATACAGGAGGAAGCAGTGACGCTGCTCCAGCTCCTTTATTTTCTATAATACCGGAGGAAGCAGTGACGCTGCTCCAGATCCTTTATTTTCTATAATACAGGAGGAAGCAGTGACGCTGCTCCAGCTCCTTGATTTTCTGCATTCCATGAGGAAGCAGTGACGCTGCTCCAGCTCCTTTATTTTCGATAATACATGAGGAAGAAGAGACACGGCTCCAGCTCCTTTATTTTCTATAATACGGGAGGAAGCAGTGACGCTGCTCCAGCTCCTTTATTTTCTCTAATGCATGAGGAATCAGTGACGCTGCTCCAGCTCCTTTATTTTCTATAATACATGAGGAAGAAGAGACACGGCTCCAGATCCTTTATTTTCTATAATACGGGAGGAATCAGTAACGCTGCTCCAGCTCCTTAATTTTCTATAATACAGGAGGAAGCAGTGACGCTGCTCCAGCTCCTTTATTGTCTATAATACAGGAGGAAGCAGTGACGCTGCTCCAGCTCCTTTATTTTCTATAATACAGTAGGAAGCAGTGACGTTGCTCCAGCTCCTTTATTTTCTACAATACAGGAGGAAGCAGAAACGCTGCTCCAGCTCCTTTATTTTCTATAATACAGGAGGAAGCAGTGACTCTGCTCCAGCTCCTTTATTCTCTATAATACCGGAGGAAGCAGTGACGCTGCTCCAGATCCTTTATTTTCTATAATACAGGAGGAAGCAGTGACGCTGTTCCTGCCCCTTTATTTTCCATAATACTGGAGGAAGCAGTGACGCTGCTCCAGCTCCTTTATTTTCTATAAAACAGGAGGAAGCAGTGACGCTGCTCCAGCTCCTATATTTTCTATAATGCATGAGGAAGCAGTGACGCTGCTCCAGCTCCTTTATTTTCTATAATACAGGAGGAAGCAGAGACGCTGCTCCAGCTCCTTTATTTTCTATAATACAGGAGGAAGCAGTGACTCTGCTCCAGTTCCTTTATTTTCTATAATACCGGAGGAAGCAGTGACGCTGCTCCAGCTCCTTTATTTTGTATAATACCAGAGGAAGCAGTGACGCTGCTCCAGCTCCTTTATTTTCTATTATACCGGAGGAAGCAGTGACCCTGCTCCAGCTCCTTTATTTTCTATAATACAGGAGGAAGCAGAGACGCTGCTCCAGCTCCTTTATTTTCTATAATCCATGAGGAAGCAGTGACGTTGCTCCAGCTCCTTTATTTTCTATAATACAGGAAGAAGCAGTGACGCTGCTCCAGCTCCTTTATTTTCTATAATACAGGAGGAAGCAGTGACTCTGCTCCAGCTCCTTTATTTTCTATAATGCATGAGGAAGCAGTGACGCTGCTCCAGCTCCTTTATTTTCTACAATACAGGAGGAAGCAGTGACGTTGCTTCAGCTCCTTTACTTTCTATAATACAGGACGAAGCAATTACGCTGCTCCAGCTCCTTTATTTTCTATAATACAGGAGGAAGCAGTTACGCTGCTCCGGCTCCTTTATTTTCCATAATACTGGAGGAAGCATGACGTTGCTCCAGCTCCTTTATTTTCTATAATCGAGGTGAAAGCAGAGACGCTGCTCCATCTCCTTTATTTTCTATAATACAGGAGGAAGCAGTGACGCTGCTCCAGCTCCTTTATTTTCTATAATACCGGTGGAACCAGTGACGCTGCTCCTGCTCCTTGATTTTCTATGATGCATGAGGAAGCAGTAACGTTGCTCCAGCTCCTTTTTTTTTCTACAATACAGCAGGAAGTAGAAACGCTGCTCCAGCTCGTTTATTGTCTATAACACAGGAGGAAGCAGTGACGCTGCTCCAGCTCCTTTATTTTCTATAATACAAGAGGAAGCAGTGATGTGCTCCAGCTCCTTTATTTTCTATAATACAGGAGGAAGCAGTGACGCTGCTCCAGCTCCTTTATTTTCTGTAATGCAGGAGGAAGTAGAGACGCTGCTTCAGATCTTTATTTTCTATAATACAAGAGGAAGCAGTGACGCTGCTCCAACTCCATTATTTTCTGTAATACAGGAGGAAGCAGAGACGCTGCTCCAGCTCCTTTATTTTCTATAATACAGGAGGAAGCAGTGACTCTGCTCCAGCTCCTTTATTTTCTATAACACTGGAGGACGCAGTGACGTTGCTTCAGCTCCTTTATTTTCTATAATACAGGAGGAAGCAGTGACGCTGCTCCAGCTCCTTTATTTTCTATAATACAGGAGGAAGCAGTGACATTGCTCCAGCTCCTTTATTTTCTACAATACAGGAGGAAGCAGAAACGCTGCTCCAGCTACTTTATTTTCTATAATACAGGAGGAAGCAGTGACGCTGCTCCAGCTCCTTTATTTTCTATAATACAGGAGGAAGCAGTGACGCTGCTCCAGATCCTTTATTTTCTATAATACAGGAGGAGAGCAGTGGCGCTGCTCCAGCTCCTATATTTTCTATAATGCATGAGGAAGCAGTGACGCTGCTCCAGCTCCTTTATTTTCTATCATACAAGAGGAAGCAGTGACGCTGCTCCAGCTCCTTTATTTTCTATAATACCGGAGGAAGCAGTGACGCTGCTCCAGCTCCTTTATTTTCTATAATACAGGAGGAAGCAGAGAAGCAGCTCCAGCTACTTTATTTTCTATAATACAGGAGGAAGCAGTGACGCTGTTCCTGCCGCTTTATTTTCTATAATACAGGAGGAAGCAGTGACGCTGCTCCAGCTCCTTTATTTTCTATAATACCGGAGGAAGCAGTGCCGCTGCTCCAGCTCCTTTATTTTCTATAATACCGGAGGAAGCAGAGAAGCAGCTCCAGATACTTTATTTTCTATAATACGGGAGGAAGCAGTGACGCTGCTCCAGCTCCTTTATTTTCTCTAATGCATGAGGAATCAGTGACGCTGCTCCAGCTCCTTTATTTTCTATAATACATGAGGAAGAAGAGACACGGCTCCAGATCCTTTATTTTCTATAATACGGGAGGAATCAGTAACGCTGCTCCAGCTCCTTAATTTTCTATAATACAGGAGGAAGCAGTGACGCTGCTCCAGCTCCATTATTTTCTATATTACAGGAGGAAGCAGTGACGTTGCTCCAGCTCATTTATTTTCTATAATACAGGAGGAAGCAGTGACGCTGCTCCAGCTCCTTTATTTTCTATAAAACAGGAGGAAGCAGTGACGCTGCTCCAGCTCCTTTATTTTCTATAATACAGGAGGAAGCAGTGACGTTGCTCCAGCTCCTTTATTTTCTACAATACAAGAGGAAGCAGAAACGCTGCTCCAGCTCCTTTATTTTCTACAATACAGGAGGAAGCAGTGACGCTGCTCCAGCTCCTTTATTTTCTATAATACAGGAGGAAGCAGTGACGCTGCTACATCTCCTTTATTTTCTATAATGCATGAGGAAGCAGTGACGCTGCTCCAGCTCCTTTTTTTTTCTATAATACAGTAGGAAAAAGTGACTCTGCTCCAGTTCCTTTATTTTCTATAATACAGGACGAAGCAATTACGCTGCTCCAGCTCCTTTATTTTTTATACTACAGGAGGAAGCAGTGACGTTGCTTCAGCTCCTTTATTTTCTATAATACAGGTGGAAGCAGAAACGCTGCTCCAGCTCCTTTATTTTTTATAATACAGGAGGAAGCAGTGACGCTGCTCCAGCTCCTTTATTTTCCATAATACAGTAGGAAGCAGTGACGTTGCTCCAGCTCCTTTATTTTCTACAATACAGGAGGAAGCAGTGACGCTGCTCCTGCTCCTTTATTTTCTATAATACAGGAGGAAGCAGTGACGCTGCTCCAGCTCCTTTATTTTCTATAATACCGGAGGAAGCAGTGACGCTGCTCCAGATCCTTTATTTTCTATAATACAGGAGGAAGCAGTGACGCTGCTCCAGCTCCTTGATTTTCTGCATTCCATGAGGAAGCAGTGACGCTGCTCCAGCTCCTTTATTTTCGATAATACATGAGGAAGAAGAGACACGGCTCCAGCTCCTTTATTTTCTATAATACGGGAGGAAGCAGTGACGCTGCTCCAGCTCCTTTATTTTCTCTAATGCATGAGGAATCAGTGACGCTGCTCCAGCTCCTTTATTTTCTATAATACATGAGGAAGAAGAGACACGGCTCCAGATCCTTTATTTTCTATAATACGGGAGGAATCAGTAACGCTGCTCCAGCTCCTTAATTTTCTATAATACAGGAGGAAGCAGTGACGCTGCTCCAGCTCCTTTATTGTCTATAATACAGGAGGAAGCAGTGACGCTGCTCCAGCTCCTTTATTTTCTATAATACAGTAGGAAGCAGTGACGTTGCTCCAGCTCCTTTATTTTCTACAATACAGGAGGAAGCAGAAACGCTGCTCCAGCTCCTTTATTTTCTATAATACAGGAGGAAGCAGTGACTCTGCTCCAGCTCCTTTATTCTCTATAATACCGGAGGAAGCAGTGACGCTGCTCCAGATCCTTTATTTTCTATAATACAGGAGGAAGCAGTGACGCTGTTCCTGCCCCTTTATTTTCCATAATACTGGAGGAAGCAGTGACGCTGCTCCAGCTCCTTTATTTTCTATAAAACAGGAGGAAGCAGTGACGCTGCTCCAGCTCCTATATTTTCTATAATGCATGAGGAAGCAGTGACGCTGCTCCAGCTCCTTTATTTTCTATAATACAGGAGGAAGCAGAGACGCTGCTCCAGCTCCTTTATTTTCTATAATACAGGAGGAAGCAGTGACTCTGCTCCAGTTCCTTTATTTTCTATAATACCGGAGGAAGCAGTGACGCTGCTCCAGCTCCTTTATTTTGTATAATACCAGAGGAAGCAGTGACGCTGCTCCAGCTCCTTTATTTTCTATTATACCGGAGGAAGCAGTGACCCTGCTCCAGCTCCTTTATTTTCTATAATACAGGAGGAAGCAGAGAC
This sequence comes from Chiloscyllium punctatum, assembly GCF_047496795.1. NCBI lineage: Eukaryota > Metazoa > Chordata > Chondrichthyes > Orectolobiformes > Hemiscylliidae > Chiloscyllium > Chiloscyllium punctatum. Next base: position 70,429,979 of record NC_092759.1, on the reverse strand, counting down.
GCTGCTCCAGCTCCTTTATTTTCTATAATCCATGAGGAAGCAGTGACGTTGCTCCAGCTCCTTTATTTTCTATAATACAGGAAGAAGCAGTGACGCTGCTCCAGCTCCTTTATTTTCTATAATACAGGAAGAAGCAGTGACGCTGCTCCAGCTCCTTTATTTTCTATAAAACAGGAGGAAGCAGTGACGCTGCTCCAGCTCCTATATTTTCTATAATGCATGAGGAAGCAGTGACGCTGCTCCAGCTCCTTTATTTTCTATAATACAGGAGGAAGCAGAGACGCTGCTCCAGCTCCTTTATTTTCTATAATACAGGAGGAAGCAGTGACTCTGCTCCAGTTCCTTTATTTTCTATAATACCGGAGGAAGCAGTGACGCTGCTCCAGCTCCTTTATTTTGTATAATACCAGAGGAAGCAGTGACGCTGCTCCAGCTCCTTTATTTTCTATTATACCGGAGGAAGCAGTGACCCTGCTCCAGCTCCTTTATTTTCTATAATACAGGAGGAAGCAGAGACGCTGCTCCAGCTCCTTTATTTTCTATAATCCATGAGGAAGCAGTGACGTTGCTCCAGCTCCTTTATTTTCTATAATACAGGAAGAAGCAGTGACGCTGCTCCAGCTCCTTTATTTTCTATAATACAGGAGGAAGCAGTGACTCTGCTCCAGCTCCTTTATTTTCTATAATGCATGAGGAAGCAGTGACGCTGCTCCAGCTCCTTTATTTTCTACAATACAGGAGGAAGCAGTGACGTTGCTTCAGCTCCTTTACTTTCTATAATACAGGACGAAGCAATTACGCTGCTCCAGCTCCTTTATTTTCTATAATACAGGAGGAAGCAGTTACGCTGCTCCGGCTCCTTTATTTTCCATAATACTGGAGGAAGCATGACGTTGCTCCAGCTCCTTTATTTTCTATAATCGAGGTGAAAGCAGAGACGCTGCTCCATCTCCTTTATTTTCTATAATACAGGAGGAAGCAGTGACGCTGCTCCAGCTCCTTTATTTTCTATAATACCGGTGGAACCAGTGACGCTGCTCCTGCTCCTTGATTTTCTATGATGCATGAGGAAGCAGTAACGTTGCTCCAGCTCCTTTTTTTTTCTACAATACAGCAGGAAGTAGAAACGCTGCTCCAGCTCGTTTATTGTCTATAACACAGGAGGAAGCAGTGACGCTGCTCCAGCTCCTTTATTTTCTATAATACAAGAGGAAGCAGTGATGTGCTCCAGCTCCTTTATTTTCTATAATACAGGAGGAAGCAGTGACGCTGCTCCAGCTCCTTTATTTTCTGTAATGCAGGAGGAAGTAGAGACGCTGCTTCAGATCCTTTATTTTCTATAATACAAGAGGAAGCAGTGACGCTGCTCCAGCTCCTTTATTGTCTATAATACAGGAGGAAGCAGTGACGCTGCTCCAGCTCCTTAATTTTCTATAATACAGGAGGAAGCAGTGACGCTGCTCCAGCTCCTTTATTGTCTATAATACAGGAGGAAGCAGTGACGCTGCTCCAGCTCCTTTATTTTCTATAATACAGTAGGAAGCAGTGACGTTGCTCCAGCTCCTTTATTTTCTACAATACAGGAGGAAGCAGAAACGCTGCTCCAGCTCCTTTATTTTCTATAATACAGGAGGAAGCAGTGACTCTGCTCCAGCTCCTTTATTCTCTATAATACCGGAGGAAGCAGTGACGCTGCTCCAGATCCTTTATTTTCTATAATACAGGAGGAAGCAGTGACGCTGTTCCTGCCCCTTTATTTTCCATAATACTGGAGGAAGCAGTGACGCTGCTCCAGCTCCTTTATTTTCTATAAAACAGGAGGAAGCAGTGACGCTGCTCCAGCTCCTATATTTTCTATAATGCATGAGGAAGCAGTGACGCTGCTCCAGCTCCTTTATTTTCTATAATACAGGAGGAAGCAGAGACGCTGCTCCAGCTCCTTTATTTTCTATAATACAGGAGGAAGCAGTGACTCTGCTCCAGTTCCTTTATTTTCTATAATACCGGAGGAAGCAGTGACGCTGCTCCAGCTCCTTTATTTTGTATAATACCAGAGGAAGCAGTGACGCTGCTCCAGCTCCTTTATTTTCTATTATACCGGAGGAAGCAGTGACCCTGCTCCAGCTCCTTTATTTTCTATAATACAGGAGGAAGCAGAGACGCTGCTCCAGCTCCTTTATTTTCTATAATCCATGAGGAAGCAGTGACGTTGCTCCAGCTCCTTTATTTTCTATAATACAGGAAGAAGCAGTGACGCTGCTCCAGCTCCTTTATTTTCTATAATACAGGAAGAAGCAGTGACGCTGCTCCAGCTCCTTTATTTTCTATAAAACAGGAGGAAGCAGTGACGCTGCTCCAGCTCCTATATTTTCTATAATGCATGAGGAAGCAGTGACGCTGCTCCAGCTCCTTTATTTTCTATAATACAGGAGGAAGCAGAGACGCTGCTCCAGCTCCTTTATTTTCTATAATACAGGAGGAAGCAGTGACTCTGCTCCAGTTCCTTTATTTTCTATAATACCGGAGGAAGCAGTGACGCTGCTCCAGCTCCTTTATTTTGTATAATACCAGAGGAAGCAGTGACGCTGCTCCAGCTCCTTTATTTTCTATTATACCGGAGGAAGCAGTGACCCTGCTCCAGCTCCTTTATTTTCTATAATACAGGAGGAAGCAGAGACGCTGCTCCAGCTCCTTTATTTTCTATAATCCATGAGGAAGCAGTGACGTTGCTCCAGCTCCTTTATTTTCTATAATACAGGAAGAAGCAGTGACGCTGCTCCAGCTCCTTTATTTTCTATAATACAGGAGGAAGCAGTGACTCTGCTCCAGCTCCTTTATTTTCTATAATGCATGAGGAAGCAGTGACGCTGCTCCAGCTCCTTTATTTTCTACAATACAGGAGGAAGCAGTGACGTTGCTTCAGCTCCTTTACTTTCTATAATACAGGACGAAGCAATTACGCTGCTCCAGCTCCTTTATTTTCTATAATACAGGAGGAAGCAGTTACGCTGCTCCGGCTCCTTTATTTTCCATAATACTGGAGGAAGCATGACGTTGCTCCAGCTCCTTTATTTTCTATAATCGAGGTGAAAGCAGAGACGCTGCTCCATCTCCTTTATTTTCTATAATACAGGAGGAAGCAGTGACGCTGCTCCAGCTCCTTTATTTTCTATAATACCGGTGGAACCAGTGACGCTGCTCCTGCTCCTTGATTTTCTATGATGCATGAGGAAGCAGTAACGTTGCTCCAGCTCCTTTTTTTTTCTACAATACAGCAGGAAGTAGAAACGCTGCTCCAGCTCGTTTATTGTCTATAACACAGGAGGAAGCAGTGACGCTGCTCCAGCTCCTTTATTTTCTATAATACAAGAGGAAGCAGTGATGTGCTCCAGCTCCTTTATTTTCTATAATACAGGAGGAAGCAGTGACGCTGCTCCAGCTCCTTTATTTTCTGTAATGCAGGAGGAAGTAGAGACGCTGCTTCAGATCCTTTATTTTCTATAATACAAGAGGAAGCAGTGACGCTGCTCCAACTCCATTATTTTCTGTAATACAGGAGGAAGCAGAGACGCTGCTCCAGCTCCTTTATTTTCTATAATACAGGAGGAAGCAGTGACTCTGCTCCAGCTCCTTTATTTTCTATAACACTGGAGGACGCAGTGACGTTGCTTCAGCTCCTTTATTTTCTATAATACAGGAGGAAGCAGTGACGCTGCTCCAGCTCCTTTATTTTCTATAATACAGGAGGAAGCAGTGACATTGCTCCAGCTCCTTTATTTTCTACAATACAGGAGGAAGCAGAAACGCTGCTCCAGCTACTTTATTTTCTATAATACAGGAGGAAGCAGTGACGCCGCTCCAGCTCCTTTATTTTCTATAATACAGGAGGAAGCAGTGACGCTGCTCCAGATCCTTTATTTTCTATAATACAGGAGGAGAGCAGTGGCGCTGCTCCAGCTCCTATATTTTCTATAATGCATGAGGAAGCAGTGACGCTGCTCCAGCTCCTTTATTTTCTATCATACAAGAGGAAGCAGTGACGCTGCTCCAGCTCCTTTATTTTCTATAATACCGGAGGAAGCAGTGACGCTGCTCCAGCTCCTTTATTTTCTATAATACAGGAGGAAGCAGAGAAGCAGCTCCAGCTACTTTATTTTCTATAATACAGGAGGAAGCAGTGACGCTGTTCCTGCCGCTTTATTTTCTATAATACAGGAGGAAGCAGTGACGCTGCTCCAGCTCCTTTATTTTCTATAATACCGGAGGAAGCAGTGCCGCTGCTCCAGCTCCTTTATTTTCTATAATACCGGAGGAAGCAGAGAAGCAGCTCCAGATACTTTATTTTCTATAATACGGGAGGAAGCAGTGACGCTGCTCCAGCTCCTTTATTTTCTCTAATGCATGAGGAATCAGTGACGCTGCTCCAGCTCCTTTATTTTCTATAATACATGAGGAAGAAGAGACACGGCTCCAGATCCTTTATTTTCTATAATACGGGAGGAATCAGTAACGCTGCTCCAGCTCCTTAATTTTCTATAATACAGGAGGAAGCAGTGACGCTGCTCCAGCTCCATTATTTTCTATATTACAGGAGGAAGCAGTGACGTTGCTCCAGCTCATTTATTTTCTATAATACAGGAGGAAGCAGTGACGCTGCTCCAGCTCCTTTATTTTCTATAAAACAGGAGGAAGCAGTGACGCTGCTCCAGCTCCTTTATTTTCTATAATACAGGAGGAAGCAGTGACGTTGCTCCAGCTCCTTTATTTTCTACAATACAAGAGGAAGCAGAAACGCTGCTCCAGCTCCTTTATTTTCTACAATACAGGAGGAAGCAGTGACGCTGCTCCAGCTCCTTTATTTTCTATAATACAGGAGGAAGCAGTGACGCTGCTACATCTCCTTTATTTTCTATAATGCATGAGGAAGCAGTGACGCTGCTCCAGCTCCTTTTTTTTTCTATAATACAGTAGGAAAAAGTGACTCTGCTCCAGTTCCTTTATTTTCTATAATACAGGACGAAGCAATTACGCTGCTCCAGCTCCTTTATTTTTTATACTACAGGAGGAAGCAGTGACGTTGCTTCAGCTCCTTTATTTTCTATAATACAGGTGGAAGCAGAAACGCTGCTCCAGCTCCTTTATTTTTTATAATACAGGAGGAAGCAGTGACGCTGCTCCAGCTCCTTTATTTTCCATAATACAGTAGGAAGCAGTGACGTTGCTCCAGCTCCTTTATTTTCTACAATACAGGAGGAAGCAGTGACGCTGCTCCTGCTCCTTTATTTTCTATAATACAGGAGGAAGCAGTGACGCTGCTCCAGCTCCTTTATTTTCTATAATACCGGAGGAAGCAGTGACGCTGCTCCAGATCCTTTATTTTCTATAATACAGGAGGAAGCAGTGACGCTGCTCCAGCTCCTTGATTTTCTGCATTCCATGAGGAAGCAGTGACGCTGCTCCAGCTCCTTTATTTTCGATAATACATGAGGAAGAAGAGACACGGCTCCAGCTCCTTTATTTTCTATAATACGGGAGGAAGCAGTGACGCTGCTCCAGCTCCTTTATTTTCTCTAATGCATGAGGAATCAGTGACGCTGCTCCAGCTCCTTTATTTTCTATAATACATGAGGAAGAAGAGACACGGCTCCAGATCCTTTATTTTCTATAATACGGGAGGAATCAGTAACGCTGCTCCAGCTCCTTAATTTTCTATAATACAGGAGGAAGCAGTGACGCTGCTCCAGCTCCTTTATTGTCTATAATACAGGAGGAAGCAGTGACGCTGCTCCAGCTCCTTTATTTTCTATAATACAGTAGGAAGCAGTGACGTTGCTCCAGCTCCTTTATTTTCTACAATACAGGAGGAAGCAGAAACGCTGCTCCAGCTCCTTTATTTTCTATAATACAGGAGGAAGCAGTGACTCTGCTCCAGCTCCTTTATTCTCTATAATACCGGAGGAAGCAGTGACGCTGCTCCAGATCCTTTATTTTCTATAATACAGGAGGAAGCAGTGACGCTGTTCCTGCCCCTTTATTTTCCATAATACTGGAGGAAGCAGTGACGCTGCTCCAGCTCCTTTATTTTCTATAAAACAGGAGGAAGCAGTGACGCTGCTCCAGCTCCTATATTTTCTATAATGCATGAGGAAGCAGTGACGCTGCTCCAGCTCCTTTATTTTCTATAATACAGGAGGAAGCAGAGACGCTGCTCCAGCTCCTTTATTTTCTATAATACAGGAGGAAGCAGTGACTCTGCTCCAGTTCCTTTATTTTCTATAATACCGGAGGAAGCAGTGACGCTGCTCCAGCTCCTTTATTTTGTATAATACCAGAGGAAGCAGTGACGCTGCTCCAGCTCCTTTATTTTCTATTATACCGGAGGAAGCAGTGACCCTGCTCCAGCTCCTTTATTTTCTATAATACAGGAGGAAGCAGAGACGCTGCTCCAGCTCCTTTATTTTCTATAATCCATGAGGAAGCAGTGACGTTGCTCCAGCTCCTTTATTTTCTATAATACAGGAAGAAGCAGTGACGCTGCTCCAGCTCCTTTATTTTCTATAATACAGGAAGAAGCAGTGACGCTGCTCCAGCTCCTTTATTTTCTATAAAACAGGAGGAAGCAGTGACGCTGCTCCAGCTCCTATATTTTCTATAATGCATGAGGAAGCAGTGACGCTGCTCCAGCTCCTTTATTTTCTATAATACAGGAGGAAGCAGAGACGCTGCTCCAGCTCCTTTATTTTCTATAATACAGGAGGAAGCAGTGACTCTGCTCCAGTTCCTTTATTTTCTATAATACCGGAGGAAGCAGTGACGCTGCTCCAGCTCCTTTATTTTGTATAATACCAGAGGAAGCAGTGACGCTGCTCCAGCTCCTTTATTTTCTATTATACCGGAGGAAGCAGTGACCCTGCTCCAGCTCCTTTATTTTCTATAATACAGGAGGAAGCAGAGACGCTGCTCCAGCTCCTTTATTTTCTATAATCCATGAGGAAGCAGTGACGTTGCTCCAGCTCCTTTATTTTCTATAATACAGGAAGAAGCAGTGACGCTGCTCCAGCTCCTTTATTTTCTATAATACAGGAGGAAGCAGTGACTCTGCTCCAGCTCCTTTATTTTCTATAATGCATGAGGAAGCAGTGACGCTGCTCCAGCTCCTTTATTTTCTACAATACAGGAGGAAGCAGTGACGTTGCTTCAGCTCCTTTACTTTCTATAATACAGGACGAAGCAATTACGCTGCTCCAGCTCCTTTATTTTCTATAATACAGGAGGAAGCAGTTACGCTGCTCCGGCTCCTTTATTTTCCATAATACTGGAGGAAGCATGACGTTGCTCCAGCTCCTTTATTTTCTATAATCGAGGTGAAAGCAGAGACGCTGCTCCATCTCCTTTATTTTCTATAATACAGGAGGAAGCAGTGACGCTGCTCCAGCTCCTTTATTTTCTATAATACCGGTGGAACCAGTGACGCTGCTCCTGCTCCTTGATTTTCTATGATGCATGAGGAAGCAGTAACGTTGCTCCAGCTCCTTTTTTTTTCTACAATACAGCAGGAAGTAGAAACGCTGCTCCAGCTCGTTTATTGTCTATAACACAGGAGGAAGCAGTGACGCTGCTCCAGCTCCTTTATTTTCTATAATACAAGAGGAAGCAGTGATGTGCTCCAGCTCCTTTATTTTCTATAATACAGGAGGAAGCAGTGACGCTGCTCCAGCTCCTTTATTTTCTGTAATGCAGGAGGAAGTAGAGACGCTGCTTCAGATCCTTTATTTTCTATAATACAAGAGGAAGCAGTGACGCTGCTCCAACTCCATTATTTTCTGTAATACAGGAGGAAGCAGAGACGCTGCTCCAGCTCCTTTATTTTCTATAATACAGGAGGAAGCAGTGACTCTGCTCCAGCTCCTTTATTTTCTATAACACTGGAGGACGCAGTGACGTTGCTTCAGCTCCTTTATTTTCTATAATACAGGAGGAAGCAGTGACGCTGCTCCAGCTCCTTTATTTTCTATAATACAGGAGGAAGCAGTGACATTGCTCCAGCTCCTTTATTTTCTACAATACAGGAGGAAGCAGAAACGCTGCTCCAGCTACTTTATTTTCTATAATACAGGAGGAAGCAGTGACGCTGCTCCAGCTCCTTTATTTTCTATAATACAGGAGGAAGCAGTGACGCTGCTCCAGATCCTTTATTTTCTATAATACAGGAGGAGAGCAGTGGCGCTGCTCCAGCTCCTATATTTTCTATAATGCATGAGGAAGCAGTGACGCTGCTCCAGCTCCTTTATTTTCTATCATACAAGAGGAAGCAGTGACGCTGCTCCAGCTCCTTTATTTTCTATAATACCGGAGGAAGCAGTGACGCTGCTCCAGCTCCTTTATTTTCTATAATACAGGAGGAAGCAGAGAAGCAGCTCCAGCTACTTTATTTTCTATAATACAGGAGGAAGCAGTGACGCTGTTCCTGCCGCTTTATTTTCTATAATACAGGAGGAAGCAGTGACGCTGCTCCAGCTCCTTTATTTTCTATAATACCGGAGGAAGCAGAGAAGCAGCTCCAGATACTTTATTTTCTATAATACGGGAGGAAGCAGTGACGCTGCTCCAGCTCCTTTATTTTCTCTAATGCATGAGGAATCAGTGACGCTGCTCCAGCTCCTTTATTTTCTATAATACATGAGGAAGAAGAGACACGGCTCCAGATCCTTTATTTTCTATAATACGGGAGGAATCAGTAACGCTGCTCCAGCTCCTTAATTTTCTATAATACAGGAGGAAGCAGTGACGCTGCTCCAGCTCCATTATTTTCTATATTACAGGAGGAAGCAGTGACGTTGCTCCAGCTCATTTATTTTCTATAATACAGGACGAAGCAATTACGCTGCTCCAGCTCCTTTATTTTCTATAATACAGGAGGAACCAGTGACGTTGCTTCAGCTCCTTTATTTTCTATAATACAGGAGGAAGCAGTGACGCTGCTCCAGCTCCTTTATTTTCTATAAAACAGGAGGAAGCAGTGACGCTGCTCCAGCTCCTTTATTTTCTATAATACAGGAGGAAGCAGTGACGTTGCTCCAGCTCCTTTATTTTCTACAATACAAGAGGAAGCAGAAACGCTGCTCCAGCTCCTTTATTTTCTACAATACAGGAGGAAGCAGTGACGCTGCTCCAGCTCCTTTATTTTCTATAATACAGGAGGAAGCAGTGACGCTGCTACATCTCCTTTATTTTCTATAATGCATGAGGAAGCAGTGACGCTGCTCCAGCTCCTTTTTTTTCTATAATACAGTAGGAAAAAGTGACTCTGCTCCAGTTCCTTTATTTTCTATAATACAGGACGAAGCAATTACGCTGCTCCAGCTCCTTTATTTTTTATACTACAGGAGGAAGCAGTGACGTTGCTTCAGCTCCTTTATTTTCTATAATACAGGTGGAAGCAGAAACGCTGCTCCAGCTCCTTTATTTTTTATAATACAGGAGGAAGCAGTGACGCTGCTCCAGCTCCTTTATTTTCCATAATACAGTAGGAAGCAGTGACGTTGCTCCAGCTCCTTTATTTTCTACAATACAGGAGGAAGCAGTGACGCTGCTCCAGCTCCTTTATTTTCTATAATACAGGAGGAAGCAGTGACGCTGCTCCAGCTCCTTTATTTTCTATAATACCGGAGGAAGCAGTGACGCTGCTCCAGATCCTTTATTTTCTATAATACAGGAGGAAGCAGTGACGCTGCTCCAGCTCCTTGATTTTCTGCATTCCATGAGGAAGCAGTGACGCTGCTCCAGCTCCTTTATTTTCGATAATACATGAGGAAGAAGAGACACGGCTCCAGCTCCTTTATTTTCTATAATACGGGAGGAAGCAGTGACGCTGCTCCAGCTCCTTTATTTTCTCTAATGCATGAGGAATCAGTGACGCTGCTCCAGCTCCTTTATTTTCTATAATACATGAGGAAGAAGAGACACGGCTCCAGATCCTTTATTTTCTATAATACGGGAGGAATCAGTAACGCTGCTCCAGCTCCTTAATTTTCTATAATACAGGAGGAAGCAGTGACGCTGCTCCAGCTCCTTTATTGTCTATAATACAGGAGGAAGCAGTGACGCTGCTCCAGCTCCTTTATTTTCTATAATACAGTAGGAAGCAGTGACGTTGCTCCAGCTCCTTTATTTTCTACAATACAGGAGGAAGCAGAAACGCTGCTCCAGCTCCTTTATTTTCTATAATACAGGAGGAAGCAGTGACTCTGCTCCAGCTCCTTTATTCTCTATAATACCGGAGGAAGCAGTGACGCTGCTCCAGATCCTTTATTTTCTATAATACAGGAGGAAGCAGTGACGCTGTTCCTGCCCCTTTATTTTCCATAATACTGGAGGAAGCAGTGACGCTGCTCCAGCTCCTTTATTTTCTATAAAACAGGAGGAAGCAGTGACGCTGCTCCAGCTCCTATATTTTCTATAATGCATGAGGAAGCAGTGACGCTGCTCCAGCTCCTTTATTTTCTATAATACAGGAGGAAGCAGAGACGCTGCTCCAGCTCCTTTATTTTCTATAATACAGGAGGAAGCAGTGACTCTGCTCCAGTTCCTTTATTTTCTATAATACCGGAGGAAGCAGTGACGCTGCTCCAGCTCCTTTATTTTGTATAATACCAGAGGAAGCAGTGACGCTGCTCCAGCTCCTTTATTTTCTATTATACCGGAGGAAGCAGTGACCCTGCTCCAGCTCCTTTATTTTCTATAATACAGGAGGAAGCAGAGACGCTGCTCCAGCTCCTTTATTTTCTATAATCCATGAGGAAGCAGTGACGTTGCTCCAGCTCCTTTATTTTCTATAATACAGGAAGAAGCAGTGACGCTGCTCCAGCTCCTTTATTTTCTATAATACAGGAGGAAGCAGTGACTCTGCTCCAGCTCCTTTATTTTCTATAATGCATGAGGAAGCAGTGACGCTGCTCCAGCTCCTTTATTTTCTACAATACAGGAGGAAGCAGTGACGTTGCTTCAGCTCCTTTACTTTCTATAATACAGGACGAAGCAATTACGCTGCTCCAGCTCCTTTATTTTCTATAATACAGGAGGAAGCAGTTACGCTGCTCCGGCTCCTTTATTTTCCATAATACTGGAGGAAGCATGACGTTGCTCCAGCTCCTTTATTTTCTATAATCGAGGTGAAAGCAGAGACGCTGCTCCATCTCCTTTATTTTCTATAATACAGGAGGAAGCAGTGACCCTGCTCCAGTTCCTTTATTTTCTATAATACCGGTGGAACCAGTGACGCTGCTCCTGCTCCTTGATTTTCTATGATGCATGAGGAAGCAGTAACGTTGCTCCAGCTCCTTTTTTTTTCTACAATACAGCAGGAAGTAGAAACGCTGCTCCAGCTCGTTTATTGTCTATAACACAGGAGGAAGCAGTGACGCTGCTCCAGCTCCTTTATTTTCTATAATACAAGAGGAAGCAGTGATGTGCTCCAGCTCCTTTATTTTCTATAATACAGGAGGAAGCAGTGACGCTGCTCCAGCTCCTTTATTTTCTGTAATGCAGGAGGAAGTAGAGACGCTGCTTCAGATCCTTTATTTTCTATAATACAAGAGGAAGCAGTGACGCTGCTCCAACTCCATTATTTTCTGTAATACAGGAGGAAGCAGAGACGCTGCTCCAGCTCCTTTATTTTCTATAATACAGGAGGAAGCAGTGACTCTGCTCCAGCTCCTTTATTTTCTATAACACTGGAGGACGCAGTGACGTTGCTTCAGCTCCTTTATTTTCTATAATACAGGAGGAAGCAGTGACGCTGCTCCAGCTCCTTTATTTTCTATAATACAGGAGGAAGCAGTGACATTGCTCCAGCTCCTTTATTTTCTACAATACAGGAGGAAGCAGAAACGCTGCTCCATCTCCTTTATTTTCTATAATACAGGAGGAAGCAGTGACGCTGCTCCAGCTCCATTATTTTCTATATTACAGGAGGAAGCAGTGACGTTGCTCCAGCTCATTTATTTTCTATAATACAGGACGAAGCAATTACGCTGCTCCAGCTCCTTTATTTTCTATAATACAGGAGGAACCAGTGACGTTGCTTCAGCTCCTTTATTTTCTATAATACAGGAGGAAGCAGTGACGCTGCTCCAGCTCCTTTATTTTCTATAAAACAGGAGGAAGCAGTGACGCTGCTCCAGCTCCTTTATTTTCTATAATACAGGAGGAAGCAGTGACGTTGCTCCAGCTCCTTTATTTTCTACAATACAAGAGGAAGCAGAAACGCTGCTCCAGCTCCTTTATTTTCTACAATACAGGAGGAAGCAGTGACGCTGCTCCAGCTCCTTTATTTTCTATAATACAGGAGGAAGCAGTGACGCTGCTACATCTCCTTTATTTTCTATAATGCATGAGGAAGCAGTGACGCTGCTCCAGCTCCTTTTTTTTCTATAATACAGTAGGAAAAAGTGACTCTGCTCCAGTTCCTTTATTTTCTATAATACAGGACGAAGCAATTACGCTGCTCCAGCTCCTTTATTTTTTATACTACAGGAGGAAGCAGTGACGTTGCTTCAGCTCCTTTATTTTCTATAATACAGGTGGAAGCAGAAACGCTGCTCCAGCTCCTTTATTTTTTATAATACAGGAGGAAGCAGTGACGCTGCTCCAGCTCCTTTATTTTCCATAATACAGTAGGAAGCAGTGACGTTGCTCCAGCTCCTTTATTTTCTACAATACAGGAGGAAGCAGTGACGCTGCTCCAGCTCCTTTATTTTCTATAATACAGGAGGAAGCAGTGACGCTGCTCCAGCTCCTTTATTTTCTATAATACCGGAGGAAGCAGTGACGCTGCTCCAGATCCTTTATTTTCTATAATACAGGAGGAAGCAGTGACGCTGCTCCAGCTCCTTGATTTTCTGCATTCCATGAGGAAGCAGTGACGCTGCTCCAGCTCCTTTATTTTCGATAATACATGAGGAAGAAGAGACACGGCTCCAGCTCCTTTATTTTCTATAATACGGGAGGAAGCAGTGACGCTGCTCCAGCTCCTTTATTTTCTCTAATGCATGAGGAATCAGTGACGCTGCTCCAGCTCCTTTATTTTCTATAATACATGAGGAAGAAGAGACACGGCTCCAGATCCTTTATTTTCTATAATACGGGAGGAATCAGTAACGCTGCTCCAGCTCCTTAATTTTCTATAATACAGGAGGAAGCAGTGACGCTGCTCCAGCTCCTTTATTGTCTATAATACAGGAGGAAGCAGTGACGCTGCTCCAGCTCCTTTATTTTCTATAATACAGTAGGAAGCAGTGACGTTGCTGCAGCTCCTTTATTTTCTACAATACAGGAGGAACCAGAAACGCTGCTCCAGCTCCTTTATTTTCTATAATACAGGAGGAAGCAGTGACTCTGCTCCAGCTCCTTTATTCTCTATAATACCGGAGGAAGCAGTGACGCTGCTCCAGATCCTTTATTTTCTATAATACAGGAGGAAGCAGTGACGCTGTTCCTGCCCCTTTATTTTCCATAATACTGGAGGAAGCAGTGACGCTGCTCCAGCTCCTTTATTTTCTATAAAACAGGAGGAAGCAGTGACGCTGCTCCAGCTCCTATATTTTCTATAATGCATGAGGAAGCAGTGACGCTGCTCCAGCTCCTTTATTTTCTATAATACAGGAGGAAGCAGAGACGCTGCTCCAGCTCCTTTATTTTCTATAATACAGGAGGAAGCAGTGACTCTGCTCCAGTTCCTTTATTTTCTATAATACCGGAGGAAGCAGTGACGCTGCTCCAGCTCCTTTATTTTGTATAATACCAGAGGAAGCAGTGACGCTGCTCCAGCTCCTTTATTTTCTATTATACCGGAGGAAGCAGTGACCCTGCTCCAGCTCCTTTATTTTCTATAATACAGGAGGAAGCAGAGACGCTGCTCCAGCTCCTTTATTTTCTATAATCCATGAGGAAGCAGTGACGTTGCTCCAGCTCCTTTATTTTCTATAATACAGGAAGAAGCAGTGACGCTGCTCCAGCTCCTTTATTTTCTATAATACAGGAGGAAGCAGTGACTCTGCTCCAGCTCCTTTATTTTCTATAATGCATGAGGAAGCAGTGACGCTGCTCCAGCTCCTTTATTTTCTACAATACAGGAGGAAGCAGTGACGTTGCTTCAGCTCCTTTACTTTCTATAATACAGGACGAAGCAATTACGCTGCTCCAGCTCCTTTATTTTCTATAATACAGGAGGAAGCAGTTACGCTGCTCCGGCTCCTTTATTTTCCATAATACTGGAGGAAGCATGACGTTGCTCCAGCTCCTTTATTTTCTATAATCGAGGTGAAAGCAGAGACGCTGCTCCATCTCCTTTATTTTCTATAATACAGGAGGAAGCAGTGACCCTGCTCCAGCTCCTTTATTTTCTATAATACCGGTGGAACCAGTGACGCTGCTCCTGCTCCTTGATTTTCTATGATGCATGAGGAAGCAGTAACGTTGCTCCAGCTCCTTTTTTTTTCTACAATACAGCAGGAAGTAGAAACGCTGCTCCAGCTCGTTTATTGTCTATAACACAGGAGGAAGCAGTGACGCTGCTCCAGCTCCTTTATTTTCTATAATACAAGAGGAAGCAGTGATGTGCTCCAGCTCCTTTATTTTCTATAATACAGGAGGAAGCAGTGACGCTGCTCCAGCTCCTTTATTTTCTGTAATGCAGGAGGAAGTAGAGACGCTGCTTCAGATCCTTTATTTTCTATAATACAAGAGGAAGCAGTGACGCTGCTCCAACTCCATTATTTTCTGTAATACAGGAGGAAGCAGAGACGCTGCTCCAGCTCCTTTATTTTCTATAATACAGGAGGAAGCAGTGACTCTGCTCCAGCTCCTTTATTTTCTATAACACTGGAGGACGCAGTGACGTTGCTTCAGCTCCTTTATTTTCTATAATACAGGAGGAAGCAGTGACGCTGCTCCAGCTCCTTTATTTTCTATAATACAGGAGGAAGCAGTGACATTGCTCCAGCTCCTTTATTTTCTACAATACAGGAGGAAGCAGAAACGCTGCTCCAGCTACTTTATTTTCTATAATACAGGAGGAAGCAGTGACGCTGCTCCAGCTCCTTTATTTTCTATAATACAGGAGGAAGCAGTGACGCTGCTCCAGATCCTTTATTTTCTATAATACAGGAGGAGAGCAGTGGCGCTGCTCCAGCTCCTATATTTTCTATAATGCATGAGGAAGCAGTGACGCTGCTCCAGCTCCTTTATTTTCTATCATACAAGAGGAAGCAGTGACGCTGCTCCAGCTCCTTTATTTTCTATAATACCGGAGGAAGCAGTGACGCTGCTCCAGCTCCTTTATTTTCTATAATACAGGAGGAAGCAGAGAAGCAGCTCCAGCTACTTTATTTTCTATAATACAGGAGGAAGCAGTGACGCTGTTCCTGCCGCTTTATTTTCTATAATACAGGAGGAAGCAGTGACGCTGCTCCAGCTCCTTTATTTTCTATAATACCGGAGGAAGCAGTGCCGCTGCTCCAGCTCCTTTATTTTCTATAATACCGGAGGAAGCAGAGAAGCAGCTCCAGATACTTTATTTTCTATAATACAGGAGGAAGTAGTGACGCTGCTCCAGCTCCTTTATTTTCTATAAAACAGGAGGAAGCAGTGACGCTGCTCCAGCTCCTTTATTTTCTACAATACAGGAGGAAGCAGTGACGCTGCTCCAGCTCCTTTATTTTCTATAATACAGGAGGAAGCAGTGACGCTGCTACATCTCCTTTATTTTCTATAATACAGTCGGAAAAAGTGACTCTGCTCCAGTTCCTTTAATTTCTATAATACAGGACGAAGCAATTACGCTGCTCCAGCTCCTTTATTTTTTATACTACAGGAGGAAGCAGTGACGTTGCTTCAGCTCCTTTATTTTCTATAATACAGGAGGAAGCAGTGACGCTGCTCCAGCTCCTTTATTTTCCATAATACAGTAGGAAGCAGTGACGTTGCTCCAGCTCCTTTATTTTCTACAATGCAGGAGGAAGCAGAAACGCTGCTCCAGCTCCTTTATTTTCTATAATACAGGAGGAAGCAGTGACGCTGCTCCAGCTCCTTTATTTTCGATAATGCATGAGGAAGCAGTGACGCTGCTCCAGCTCCTTTATTTTCTATAATACAGTAGGAAAAAGTGACTCTGCTCCAGTTCCTTTATTTTCTATAATACAGGACGAAGCAATTACGCTGCGCCAGCTCCTTTATTTTTTATTATACAGGAGGAAGCAGTGACGCTGCTCCAGCTCCTTTATTTTCCATAATACAGTAGGAAGCAGTGACGTTGCTCCAGCTCCTTTATTTTCTACAATACAGGAGGAAGCAGAAACGCCGCTCCAGCTCCTTTATTTTCTATAATACAGGAGGAAGCAGTGACGCTGCTCCAGCTCCTTTTTTTTTCTATAATACCGGAGGAAGCAGTGACGCTGCTCCAGATCCTTTATTTTCTATAATACAGGAGGAAGCAGTGACGCTGCTCTAGCTCCTATATTTTCTATAATGCATGAGGAAGCAGTGACGCTGCTCCAGCTCCTTTATTTTCTATAATACCGGTGGAACCAGTGACGCTGCTCCAGCTCCTTGATTTTCTGCATTCCATGAGGAAGCAGTGACGCTGCTCCACCTCCTTTATTTTCTATAATACATGAGGAAGAAGAGACACGGCTCCAGCTCCTTTATTTTCTATAATACGGGAGGAAGCAGTGACGCTGCTCCAGCTCCTTTATTTTCTATAATACAGGAGGAAGCAGTGACGCTGCTCCAGCTCCTTTATTTTCTATAATACATGAGGAAGAAGAGACACGGCTCCAGATCCTTTATTTTCTATAATACGGGAGGAATCAGTAACGCTGCTCCAGCTCCTTAATTTTCTATAATACAGGAGGAAGCAGTGACGCTGCTCCAGCTCCTTTATTTTCTCTATTACAGGAGGAAGCAGTGACGTTGCTCCAGCTCCTTTATCTTCCATAATACAGTAGGAAAAAGTGACGCTGCTCCAGCTCCTTTATTTTCTATAATACAGGAGGAAGCAGTGACGCTGCTCCGGCTCCTTTATTTTCTATAATACGGGAGGAAGCAGTGACGCTGCCCCAGCTCCTTTATTTTCTATGATACATGAGGAAGGAGAGATACTGCTCCAGCTCCTTTATTTTCTTTAATACGGGAGGAAGCAGTGACGCTGCTCCAGCTCCTTTATTTTCTATAATACAGGAGGAAGCAGTGACGCTGCTCCAGCTCCTTTATTTTCTATAATACAGGAGGAAGCAGGGACGCTGCTCCAGCTCCTTTATTTTCTATAATACTGGAGGAAGCAGTGACGCTGCTCCAGCTCCTTTATTTTCTATAATACAGTAGGAAAAAGTGACGCTGCTCCAGCTCCTTTATTTTGTATAATACAGGACGAAGCAGTTACGCTGCTCCGGCTCCTTTATTTTCTATAATACAGGAGGAAGCAGTGACGCTGCTCCAGCTCCTTTATTTTCTATAATACAGGAGGAAGCAGTGACGCTGCTCCAGCTCCTTTATTTTCTATAATACAGGAGGAAGCAGGGACGCTGCTCCAGCTCCTTTATTTTCTATAATACTGGAGGAAGCAGTGACGCTGCTCCAGCTCCTTTATTTTCTATAATACAGGACGAAGCAGTTACGCTGCTCCGGCTCCTTTATTTTCTATAAAACTGGAGGAAGCATGACGTTGCTCCAGCTCCTTTATTTTCTATAATACAGGTGGAAGCAGAGACGCTGCTCCAGCTCCTTTATTTTCTATAATACAGGAGGAAGCAGTGATGCTGCTCCACCTCCTTTATTTTCTATAACACATGAGGAAGCAGTGACGCTGCTCCAGCTCCTTTATATTCTTAATACAGGAGGAAGTACAGACGCAGCTCCAGCTCCTTTATTTTCTATAATACAGGAGGAAGCAGTTACGCTGCTCCAGCTCCTTTATTTTGTATAATGCATGAGGAAGCAGAGACACTGCTCCAGCTCCTTTATTTTCTATAATACATGAGGAAGAAGAGACACGGCTCCAGCTCCTTTATTTTCTTTCATACGGGAGGAAGCAGTGACGCTGCTCCAGCTCCTTTATTTTCTATAATACAGGAGGAAGCAGTGACGCTGCTCCAGCTCCTTTATTTTCTATAATACAGGAGGAAGCAGGGACGCTGCTCCAGCTCCTTTATTTTCTACAATACAGGAGGAAGCAGTGACGCTGCTCCAGATCCTTTATTTTCTATAATACAGGAGGAAGCATAAACGCTGCTCCAGCTCGTTTATTTTCTATAATACAGGAGGAAGCAGTGACGTTGCTCCAGCTCCTTTATTTTCTACAATACAGGAGGAAGCAGAAACGCTGCTCCAGCTCGTTTATTTTCTATAATACAGGAGGAAGCAGTGACTCTGCTCCAGCTCCTTTATTTTCTATAATACCGGAGGAAGCAGTGACGCTGCTCCAGATCGTTTATTTTCTATAATACAGGAGGAAGCAGTGACGCTGCTCCAGCTCCTATATTTTCTATAATGCATGAGGAAGCAGTGACGCTGCTCCAGCTCCTTTATTTTGTATAATACAAGAGGAAGCTGTGACGCTGCTCCAGCTCCTTTATTTTCTATAATACCGGAGGAAGCAGTAACGCTGCTCCAGCTACATTATTTTCTATAATACAGGAGGAAGCAGAGAATCTGCTCCAGCTACTTTATTTTCTATAATACAGGCGGAAGCAGTGACGCTGTTCCTGCCCCTTTATTTTCCATAATACTGGAGGAAGCAGTGACGCTGCTCCAGCTCCTTTATTTTCTATAAAACAGGAGGAAGCAGTGACGCTGCTCCAGCTCCTTTATTTTCTATAATACAGGAGGATGCAGTGACGTTGCTCCAGCTCCTTTATTTTCTACAATGCATGAGGAAGCAGTGACGCTGCCCCAGCTCCTTTATTTTCTATAATACAGGAGGAAGCAGTGACGTTGCTTCAGCTCCTTTACTTTCTATAATACAGGACGAAGCAATTACGCTCCTCCAGCTCCTTTATTTTCTATAATACAGGAGGAAGCAGTTACGCTGCTCCGGCTCCTTTATTTTCTATAATACTGGAGGAAGCATGACGTTGCTCCAGCTCCTTTATTTTCTATACTAGAGGTGGAAGCAGAGACGCTGCTCCATCTCCTTGATTTTTTATAATACCTGTGGAACGAGTGACGCTGCTCCAGCTCCTTGATTTTCTATAATACAAGAGGAAGCAGTGATGTGCTCCAGCTCCTTCAGTTTCTATAATACAGGTGGAAGCAGTGACGCTGCTCCAGCTCCTTTATTTTCTATAATACCTGTGGAACGAGTGACGCTGCTCCAGCTCCTTGATTTTTTATAATACATGAGGAAGCAGTAACGCTGCACCAGCTCCTTTATTTTCTATAATACAAGAGGAAGCAGTGATGTGCTCCAGCTCCTTCAGTTTCTATAATACAGGTGGAAGCAGTGACGCTGCTCCAGCTCCTTTATTTTCTATAATGCAGGAGGAAGTATAGACGCTGCTTCAGCTCCTTTATTTTCTATAATACAAGAGGAAGCAGTGACGCTGCTCCAACTCCATTATTTTCTGTAATACAGGAGGAAGCAGTGACACTGCTCCAGCTCCTTTATTTTCTATAATACAGGAGGAAGCAGAGACGCTGCTCCAGCTCCTTTATTTTCTATAATACAGGAGGAAGCAGTGACTCTGCTCCAGCTCCTTTATTTTCTATAACACAGAAGGACGCAGTGACGTTGCTTCAGCTCCTTTATTTTCTATAATACCGGAGGAAGCAGAAACGCTGCTCCAGCTCCTTTATTTTCTATAAGACAGGAGGAAGCACTGACGCTGCTCCAGGTCCTTTATTTTCTATAATACAGGAGGAAGCAGTGACATTGCTCCAGCTCCTTTATTTTCTACAATACAGGACGAAGCAGAAACGCTGCTCCAGCTACTTTATTTTCTATAATACAAGAGGAAGCAGTGACGCTGCTCCAGCTCCTTTATTTTCTATTATACAGGAGGAAGCAGTGACGCTGCTCCAGCTCCTATATTTTCTATAATGCATGAGGAAGCTATGACGCTGCTCCAGCTCCTTTATTTTCTATAATACCGGAGGAAGCAGTGACGCTGCTCCAGCTCCTTTATTTTGTATAATACAGGAGGAAGCAGAGAAGCAGCTCCAGCTACTTTATTATCTATGATACAGGAGGAAGCAGTGACGCTGTTCCTGCCCCTTTATTTTTCATAATACTGGTGGAAGCAGTGACGCTGCTCCATCTCCTATATTTTCTATAATACAGGAGTAAGCAGTGACGCTGCTCCAGCTCCTTTATTTTCGATAATACAGGAGGAAGCAGTGACGTTGCTCCAGCTCCTTTATTTTCTACAATACAAGAGGAAGCAGAAACGCTGCTCCAGCTCCTTTATTTTCTACAATACAGGAGGAAGCAGTGACGCTGCTCCAGCTCCTTTATGTTCTATAATACCGGAGGAAGCAGTGACGCTGCTCCAGATCCTTTATTTTCTATAATACAGGAGGAAGCAGTGACGCTGCTACATCTCCTTTATTTTCTATAATACATGAGGAAGCAGTGACGCTGCTCCAGCTCCTTTATTTTCTATAATACAGTAGGAAAAAGTGACTCTGCTCCAGTTCCTTTATTTTCTATAATACAGGACGAAGCAATTACGCTGCTCCAGCTCCTTTATTTTTTACAATACAGGAGGAAGCAGAAACGCACTCCAGCTCGTTTATTTTCTATAACACAGGAGGAAGCAGTGACGCTGCTCCAGCTCCTTTATTTTCTATCATACAAGAGGAAGCAGTGATGTGCTCCAGCTCCTTTATTTTCTATAATACAGGAGGAAGCAGTGACGCTGCTCCAGCTCCTTTATTTTCTATAATGCAGGAGGAAGTAGAGACGCTGCTTCAGCTCCTTTATTTTCTATAATACAAGAGGAAGCAGTGACGCTGCTCCAACTCCATTATTTTCTGTAATACAGGAGGAAGCAGAGACGCTGCTCCAGCTCCTTTATTTTCTATAATACAGGAGGAAGCAGTGACTCTGCTCCAGCTCCTTTATTTTCTATAATACAGGAGGAAGCAGAGACGCTGCTCCAGCTCCTTTATTTTCTATAATACAGGAGGGAGCAGTGACTCTGCTCCAGCTCCTTTATTTTCTATAATACAGGAGGAAGCAGTGACTCTGCTCCAGCTCCTTTATTTTCTATAATACAGGAGGAAGCAGAGACGCTGCTCCAGCTCCTTTATTTTCTATAATACAGGAGGAAGCAGTGACTCTGCTCCAGCTCCTTTATTTTCTATAACACAGGAGGACGCAGTGACGCTGCTCCAGCTCCTTTATTTTCTGTAATACAGGAGGAAGCAGTGACGCTGCTCCAGCTCCTTTATTTTCTATAATACAGGAGGAAGCAGTGACATTGCTCCAGCTCCTTTATTTTCTACAATACTGGAGGAAGCAGAAACGCTCCTCCAGCTACTTTATTTTCTATAATACAGGAGGAAGCAGTGACGCTGCTCCAGCTCCTTTATTTTCTATAATACCGGAGGAAGCAGTGACGCTGCTCCAGCTCCTATATTTTCTATAATGCATGAGGAAGCAGTGACGCTGCTCCAGCTCCTTTATTTTGTATAATAAAAGAGGAAGCAGTGACGCTGCTCCAGCTCCTTTATTTTCTATAATACCGGAGGAAGCAGTGACGCTGCTCCAGCTCCTTTATTTTCTATAGTACAGGAGGAAGCAGAGAAGCAGCTCCAGCTAATTTATTTTCTATAATACAGGCGGAAGCAGTGACGCTGTTCCTGCCCCTTTATTTTCCATAATACTGGAGGAAGCAGTGACGCTGTTCCTGCCCCTTTATTTTCCATAATACTGGAGGAAGCAGTGACGCTGCTCCAGCTCCTTTATTTTCTATAAAACAGGAGGAATCAGTAACGCTGCTCCAGCTCCTTAATTTTCTATAATACAGGAGGAAGCAGTTGCGCTGTTACATCTCCTTTATTTTCTATAATGCATGTGGAAGCAGTGACGCTGCTCCAGCTCCTTTATTTTCTATAATACAGTAGGAAAAAGTGACTCTGCTCCAGTTCCTTAATTTTCTATAATACAGGACGAAGCATAATACGCTGCTCCAGCTCCTTTATTTTTTATAATACAGGAGGAAGCAGAAACGCTGCTCCTGCTCGTTTATTTTCTATAACACAGGAGGAAGCAGTGACGCTGCTCCAGCTCCTTTATTTTCGATCATACAAGAGGAAGCAGTGATGTGCTCCAGCTCCTTTATTTTCTATAATACAGGAGGAAGCAGTGACGCTGCTCCAGCTCCTTTATTTTCTATCATGCAGGAGGAAGTAGAGACGCTGCTTCAGCTCCTTTATTTTCTATAATACAAGAGGAAGCAGTGACGCTGCTCCAACTCCATTATTCTCTGTAATACAGGAGGAAGCAGAGACGCTGCTCCAGCTCCTTTATTTTCTATAATACAGGAGGAAGCAGTGACTCTGCTCCAGCTCCTTTATTTTCTATAATACAGGAGGAAGCAAAGACGCTGCACCAGCTCCTTTATTTTCTATAATACAGGAGGAAGCAGTGACTCTGCTCCAGCTCCTTTATTTCCTATAACACAGGAGGACGCAGTGACGTTGCTTCAGCTCCTTTATATTCTATAATACAGGTGAAAGCAGAAACGCTGCTCCAGCTCATTTATTTTCTATAATACAGGAGGAAGCAGTGACGCTGCTCCAGCTCCTTTATTTTCTATAATACAGGAGGAAGCAGTGACATTGCTCCAGCTCCTTTATTTTCTACAATACAGGAGGAAGCAGAAACGCGGCTCCAGCTACTTTATTTTCTATAATACAGGAGGAAGCAGTGATGCTGCTCCAGCTCCTTTATTTTCTATAATACCGGAGGAAGCAGTGACGCTGCTCCAGATCCTTTATTTTCTATAATACAGGAGGGAGCAGTGACGCTGCTCCAGCTCCTATATTTTCTATAATGCATGAGGAAGCAGTGAAGCTGCTCCAGCTCCTTTATTTTCTATCATACAAGAGGAAGCAGTAATGTGCTCCAGCTCCTTTATTTTCTATAATACAGGTGGAAGCAGTGACGCTGCTCCAGCTCCTTTATTTTCTATAATACCGGAGGAAGCAGTGACGCTGCTCCAGCTCCTTTATTTTCTATAATACAGGAGGAAGCAGTGACATTGCTCCAGCTCCTTTATTTTCTACAATACAGGAGGAAGCAGAAACGCTGCTCCAGCTACTTTATTTTCTATAATACAGGAGGAAGCAGTGACGCTGCTCCAGCACCTTTATTTTCTATAATACCGGAGGAAGCAGTGACGCTGCTCCAGATCGTTTATTTTCTATAATACAGGAGGGAGCAGTGACGCTGCTCCAGCTCCTTTATTTTCTATAATACCGGAGGAAGCAGTGACGCTGCTCCAGCTCCTTTATTTTCTATAATACAGGAGGAAGCAGGGAAGCAGTTCCAGCTACTTTATTTTCTTTAATACAGGAGGAAGCAGTGACGCTGTTCCTGCCCCTTTATTTTCCATAATACTGGAGGAAGCAGTGACGCTGCTCCAGCTCCTTTATTTTCTATAAAACAGGAGGAATCAGTAACGCTGCTCCAGCTCCTTAATTTTCTATAATACAGGAGGAAGCAGTGACGCTGCTACATCTCCTTTATTTTCTATAATGCATGAGGAAGCAGTGACGCTGCTCCAGCTCCTTTATTTTCTATAATACAGTAGGAAAAAGTGACTCTGCTCCAGTTCCTTAATTTTCTATAATACAGGACGAAGCAATTACGCTGCTCCAGCTCCTTTATTTTTTATAATACAGGAGGAAGCAGAAACGCTGCTCCTGCTCGTTTATTTTCTATAACACAGGAGGAAGCAGTGACGCTGCTCCAGCTCCTTTATTTTCTATCATACAAGAGGAAGCAGTGATGTGCTCCAGCTCCTTTATTTTCTATAATACAGGAGGAAGCAGTCACTCTGCTCCAGCTCCTTTATTTTCTATAATACAAGAGGAAGCAGTGACTCTGCTCCAGCTCCTTTATTTTCTATCATACAAGAGGAAGCAGTGATGTGCTCCAGCTCCTTTATTTTCTATAATACAGGAGGAAGCAGTGACTCTGCTCCAGCTCCTTTATTTTCTATAACACAGGAGGAAGCAGTGACGCTGCTCCAGCTCCTTTATTTTCTATCATACAAGAGGAAGCAGTGATGTGCTCCAGCTCCTTTATTTTCTATAATACAGGAGGAAGCAGTGACGCTGCTCCAGCTCCTTTATTTTCTATCATGCAGGAGGAAGTAGAGACGCTGCTTCAGCTCCTTTATTTTCTATAATACAAGAGGAAGCAGTGACGCTGCTCCAACTCCATTATTCTCTGTAATACAGGAGGAAGCAGAGACGCTGCTCCAGCTCCTTTATTTTCTATAATACAGGAGGAAGCAGTGACTCTGCTCCAGCTCCTTTATTTTCTATAATACAGGAGGAAGCAGTGACTCTACTCCAGCTCCTTTATTTTCTATAACACAGGAGGACGCAGTGACGTTGCTTCAGCTCCTATATTTTCTATAATACAGGTGAAAGCAGAAACGCTGCTCCAGCTCATTTATTTTCTATAATACAGGAGGAAGCAGTGACGCTGCTCCAGCTCCTTTATTTTCTCTAATACAGGAGGAAGCAGTGACATTGCTCCAGCTCCTTTATTTTCTACAATACAGGAGGAAGCAGAAACGCTGCTCCAGCTACTTTATTTTCTATAATACAGGAGGAAGCAGTGATGCTGCTCCAGCTCCTTTATTTTCTATAATACCGGAGGAAGCAGTGACGCTGCTCCAGATCCTTTATTTTCTATAATACAGGAGGGAGCAGTGACGCTGCTCCAGCTCCTATATTTTCTATAATGCATGAGGAAGCAGTGACGCTGCTCCAGCTCCTTTATTTTCTATCATACAAGAGGAAGAAGTGATGTGCTCCAGCTCCATTATTTTCGAAAATACAGGAGGAAGCAGTGACGCTGCTCCAGCTCCATTATTTTCTACAATGCAGGAGGAAGTAGAGACGCTGCTTCAGCTCCTTTATCTTCTATAATACAAGAGGAAGCAGTGACGCTGCTCCAACTTCATTATTTTCTGTAATACAGGAGGAAGCAGAGACGCTGCTCCAGCTCCTTTATTTTCTATAATACAGGAGGAAGCAGAGACGCTGCTCCAGCTCCTTTATTTTCTATAAAACAGGAGGAAGCAGTGACTCTGCTCCAGCTCCTTTATTTTCTATAACACAGGAGGACGCAGTGACGTTGCTTCAGCTCCTTTATTTTCTATAATACAGGTGAAAGCAGAAACGCTGCTCCAGCTCCTTTATTTTCTATAATACAGGAGGAAGCAGTGACGCTGCTCCAGCTCCTTTATTTTCTATCATACAGGAGGAAGCAGTGACATTCCTCCAGCTCCTTTATTTTCTACAATACAGGAGGAAGCAGAAACGCTGCTCCAGCTACTTTATTTTCTATAATACAGGAGGAAGCAGTGACGCTGCTCCAGCTCCTTTATTTTCTATAACACCGGAGGAAGCAGTGTCGCTGCTCCAGATCCTTTATTTTCTATAATACAGGAGGGAGCAGTGACGCTGCTCCAGCTCCTATATTATCTATAATGCATGAGGAAGCAGTGACGCTGCTCCAGCTCCTTTATTTTCTATAATACCGGAGGAAGCAGTGACGCTGCTCCAGCTCCTTTATTTTCTATAATACCGGAGGAAGCAGTGACGCTGCTCCAGCTCCTTTATTTTCTATAATACAAGAGGAAGCAGAGAAGCAGCTCCAGCTACTTTATTTTCTATAATACAGGAGGAAGCAGTGACGCTGTTCCTGCCCCTTTATTTTCCATAATACTGGAGGAAGCAGTGACGCTGCTCCAGCTCCTTTATTTTCTATAAAACAGGAGGAAGCAGTGACGCTGCTCCAGCTCCTTTATTTTCTATAACACAGGAGGAAGCAGTGACGTTGCTCCAGCTCCTTTATTTTCTACAATACAAGAGGAAGCAGAAACGCTGCTCCAGCTCCTTTATTTTCTACAATACAGGAGGAAGCAGTGACGCTGCTCCAGCTCCTTTATTTTCTATAATACCGGAGGAAGCAGTGACGCTGCTCCAGATCCTTTAATTTCTATAATACAGGAGGAAGCAGTGACGCTGCTACATCTCCTTTATTTTCTATAATGCATGAGGAAGCAGTGACGCTGCTCCAGCTCCTTTATTTTCTATAATACAGTTGGAAAAAGTGACTCTGCTCCAGTTCCTTTATTTTCTATAATACAGGACGAAGCAATTACGCTGCTCCAGCTCCTTTATTTTTTATAATACAGGAGGAAGCAGTGACGTTGCTTCAGCTCCTTTATTTTCTATCATACAGGTGGAAGCAGAAACGCTGCTCCAGCTCCTTTATTTTTTATAATACAGGAGGAAGCAGTAACGCTGCTCCAGCTCCTTTATTTTCTACAATACAGGAGGAAGCAGAAACGCTGCTCCAGCTCCTTTATTTTCTATAATACAGGAGGAAGCAGTGACGCTGCTACAGCTCCTTTATTTTCTATAATACCGGAGGAAGCAGTGACGCTGCTCCAGATCCTTTATTTTCTATAATACAGGAGGGAGCAGTGACGCTGCTCCAGCTCCTATATTTTCTAAAATGCATGAGGAAGCAGTGACGCTGCTCCAGCTCTTTTATTTTCTATAATACCGGTGGAACCAGTGACGCTGCTCCAGCTCCTTGATTTTCTGCATTCCATGAGGAAGCAGTGACGCTGCTCCAGCTCCTTTATTTTCTATAATACATGAGGAAGAAGAGACACGGCTCCAGCTCCTTTATTTTCTATAATACGGGAGGAAGCAGTGACGCTGCTCCAGCTCCTTTATTTTCTATAATACAGGAGGAAGCAGTGACGCTGCTCCAGCTCCTTTATTTTCTATAATACATGAGGAAGAAGAGACACGGCTCCAGATCCTTTATTTTCTATAATACGGGAGGAATCAGTAACGCTGCTCCAGCTCCTTAATTTTCTATAATACAGGAGGAAGCAGTGACGCTGCTCCAGCTCCTTTATTTTCTATATTACAGGAGGAAGCAGTGACGGTGCTCCAGCTCCTTTATCTTCCATAATACAGTAGTAAAAAGTGACGCTGCTCCAGCTCCTTTATTTTGTATAATACAGGACGAAGCAGTTACGCTGCTCCCGCTCCTTTATTTTCAATAATACTGGAGGAAGCAGTGATGTGCTCCAGCTCCTTTATTTTCTTTAATACAGGAGGAAGCAGTGACGCTGCTCCAGCTCCTTTATTTTCTATAATGCAGGAGGAAGTAGAGACGCTGCTTCAGCTCCTTTATTTTCTATAATACAGGAGGAAGCAGTGACGCTGCTCCAGCTCCTTTATTTTCTATAATACAGGAGGAAGCAGTGACGCTGCTCCAGCTCCTTTATTTTCTATAATACGGGAGGAAGCAGTGACGCTGCTCCAGCTCCTTTATTTTCTATAATACATGAGGAAGAAGAGACACGGCTCCAGCTCCTTTATTTTCTTTCATACGGGAGGAAGCAGTGTCGCTGCTCCAGATCCTTTATTTTCTATAATACAGGAGGGAGCAGTGACGCTGCTCCAGCTCCTATATTATCTATAATGCATGAGGAAGCAGTGACGCTGCTCCAGCTCCTTTATTTTCTATAATACCGGAGGAAGCAGTGACGCTGCTCCAGCTCCTTTATTTTCTATAATACCGGAGGAAGCAGTGACGCTGCTCCAGCTCCTTTATTTTCTATAATACAAGAGGAAGCAGAGAAGCAGCTCCAGCTACTTTATTTTCTATAATACAGGAGGAAGCAGTGACGCTGTTCCTGCCCCTTTATTTTCCATAATACTGGAGGAAGCAGTGACGCTGCTCCAGCTCCTTTA
The DNA here is from genome assembly GCF_047496795.1 of Chiloscyllium punctatum. Lineage (NCBI taxonomy): Eukaryota > Metazoa > Chordata > Chondrichthyes > Orectolobiformes > Hemiscylliidae > Chiloscyllium > Chiloscyllium punctatum. The sequence goes on along the minus strand of NC_092759.1, from coordinate 70,401,962 downwards.
TTTTCTATAAAACAGGAGGAAGCAGTGACGCTGCTCCAGCTCCTTTATTTTCTATAATACAGGAGGAAGCAGTGACGTTGCTCCAGCTCCTTTATTTTCTACAATACAAGAGGAAGCAGAAACGCTGCTCCAGCTCCTTTATTTTCTACAATACAGGAGGAAGCAGTGACGCTGCTCCAGCTCCTTTATTTTCTATAATACCGGAGGAAGCAGTGACGCTGCTCCAGATCCTTTATTTTCTATAATACAGGAGGAAGCAGTGACGCTGCTACATCTCCTTTATTTTCTATAATGCATGAGGAAGCAGTGACGCTGCTCCAGCTCCTTTATTTTCTATAATACAGTTGGAAAAAGTGACTCTGCTCCAGTTCCTTTATTTTCTATAATACAGGACGAAGCAATTACGCTGCTCCAGCTCCTTTATTTTTTATAATACAGGAGGAAGCAGTGACGTTGCTTCAGCTCCTTTATTTTCTATCATACAGGTGGAAGCAGAAACGCTGCTCCAGCTCCTTTATTTTTTATAATACAGGAGGAAGCAGTAACGCTGCTCCAGCTCCTTTATTTTCTACAATACAGGAGGAAGCAGAAACGCTGCTCCAGCTCCTTTATTTTCTATAATACAGGAGGAAGCAGTGACGCTGCTACAGCTCCTTTATTTTCTATAATACCGGAGGAAGCAGTAACGCTGCTCCAGCTCCTTTATTTTCTACAATACAGGAGGAAGCAGAAACGCTGCTCCAGCTCCTTTATTTTCTATAATACAGGACGAAGCAGTTACGCTGCTCCCGCTCCTTTATTTTCAATAATACTGGAGGAAGCAGTGATGTGCTCCAGCTCCTTTATTTTCTTTAATACAGGAGGAAGCAGTGACGCTGCTCCAGCTCCTTTATTTTCTATAATGCAGGAGGAAGTAGAGACGCTGCTTCAGCTCCTTTATTTTCTATAATACAGGAGGAAGCAGTGACGCTGCTCCAGCTCCTTTATTTTCTATAATACAGGAGGAAGCAGTGACGCTGCTCCAGCTCCTTTATTTTCTATAATACGGGAGGAAGCAGTGACGCTGCTCCAGCTCCTTTATTTTCTATAATACATGAGGAAGAATAGACACGGCTCCAGCTCCTTTATTTTCTTTCATACGGGAGGAAGCAGTGACGCTGCTCCAGCTCCTTTATTTTCTATAATACAGGTGGAAGCAGTGACGCTGCTCCAGCTCCTTTATTTTCTATAATACAGGAGGAAGCAGGGACGCTGCTCCAGCTCCTTTATTTTCTATAATACTGGAGGAAGCAGTGACGCTGCTCCAGCTCCTTTATTTTCTATAATACAGGAGGAAAAAGTGACGCTGCTCCAGCTCCTTTATTTTCTATAATACAGGACGAAGCAGTTACGCTGCTCCGGCTCCTTTATTTTCTATAATACTGGAGGAAGCATGACGTTGCTCCAGCTCCTTTATTTTCTATAATACAGGTGGAAGCAGAGACGCTGCTCCAGCTCCTTTATTTTCTATAATACAGGAGGAAGCATTGAGGCTGTTCCAGCTCGTTTATTTTCTATAATACAGGAGGAAGCAGTGATGCTGCTCTACCTCCTTTATTTTCTATAATACACGAGGAAGCAGTGACGCTGCTCCAGCTCCTTTATATTCTATAATACAGGAGGAAGTAGAGACGCTGCTCCAGCTCCTTTATTTTCTATAATACAGGAATAAGCAGTGACGCTGCTCCAGCTCGTTTATTTTCTATAATACAGGAGGAAGCAGTGACGCTGCTCCAGCTCCTTTATTTTGTATAACACAGGAGGAAGCAGTGATGCTGCTCCAGCTCCTTTATTTTCTATAATACAGGAGGAAGCAGGGACGCTGCTCCAGCTCCTTTATTTTCTATAATACAGGAGGAAAAAGTGACGCTGCTCCAGCTCCTTTATTTTCTATAATACAGCACGAAGCAGTTACGCTGCTCCAGATCCTTTATTTTCTATAATACAGGAGGAAGCAGTGATGCTGCTCCACCTCCTTCATTTTCTATAATACAGGAGGAAGCAGTGATGCTGCTCCACCTTCTTCATTTTCTATAATACAGGAGGAAGCAGTGATGCTGCTCCACCTCCTTCATTTTCTATAATACTGGAGGAAGCATGACGTTGCTCCAGCTCCTTTATATTCTATAATACAGGTGGAAGCAGAGACGCTGCTCCAGCTCCTTTATTTTCTATAATACAGGAGGAAGCAGTGACGCTGTTCCAGCTCGTTTATTTTCTATAATACAGGAGGAAGCAGTGATGCTGCTCCACCTCCTTCATTTTCTATAATACATGAGGAAGCAGTGACGCTGCTCCAGCTCCTTTATTTTCTATAATACCGGAGGAAGTAGAGACGCTGCTCCAGCTCCTTTATTTTCTATAATACAGGAATAAGCAGTGACGCTGCTCCAGCTCCTTTATTTTCTATAATACAGGAGGAAGCAGTGACGCTGCTCCAGCTCCTTTATTTTGTATAACACAGGAAGAAGAAGTGATGCTGCTCCACCTCCTCTATTTTCTATAATACATGAGGAAGCAGTGACGCTGCTCCAGCTCCTTTATTTTCTATAATACAGCAGGAAGTAGAGGCGCTGCTCCAGCTCCTTTATTTTCTATAATACAGGAAGAAGCAGTGACGCTGCTCCAGCTCCTTTATTTTGTACAATACAGGAGGAAGCAGAAACGCTGCTCCAGCTCGTTTATTTTCTATAATACAGGAGGAAGCAGTGACGGTGCTCCAGCTCCTTTATTTTCTATTATACAAGAGGAAGCAGTGATGTGCTCCAGCTCCTTTATTTTCTATAATACAGGAGGAAGCAGTGACTCTGTTCCAGCTCCTTTATTTTCTATAATGCAGGAGGAAGTAGAGACGCTGCTTCAGCTCCTTTATTTTCTATAATACAAGAGGAAGCAGTGACGCTGCTCCAGCTCCTTTATTTTCTATAATACAGGAGGAAGTAGTGACTCTGCTCCAGCTCCTTTATTTTCTATAATACAGGAGGAAGCATTGACGCTGCTCCAGCTCCTTTATTTTCTATAATACAGGAGGAAGCAGTGACTCTGCTCAAGCTCCTGTATTTTCTATAACACAGGACGACGCAGTGACGTTGCTTCAGCTCCTTTATTTTCTATAATACAGGTGAAAGCAGAAACGCTGCTCCAGCTCCTTTATTTTCTATAATACAGGAGGAAGCAGTGACGCTGCTCCAGCTCCTTTATTTTACATAATACAGGAGGAAGCAGTGACATTGCTCCAGCTCCTTTATTTTCTACAATACAGGTGGAAGCAGAAACGCTGCTCCAGCTACTTTATTTTCTATAATACAGGAGGAAGCAGTGACGCTGCTCCAGCTCCTTTATTTTCTATAATTCCGGAGGAAGCAGTGACGCTGCTCCAGATCCTTTATTTTCTATAATACAGGAGGAAGCAGTGACGCTGCTCCAGCTCCTATATTTTCTATAATGCATGAGGAATCAGTGACGCTGCTCCAGCTCCTTTATTTTCTATAATACAAGAGGAAGGAGTGACGCTGCTCCAGCTCCTTTATTTTCTATAATACCGGAGGATGCAGTGACGCTGCTCCAGCTACTTTATTTTCTATAATACAGGAGGAAGCAGAGAACCTCCTCCAGCTACTTTATTTTCTATAATACAGGATGAAGCAGTGACGCTGTTCATGCCCCTTTATTATCCATAATACTGGAGGAAGCAGTGACGCTGCTCCAGCTCCTTTATTTTCTATAAAACAGGAGGAAGCAGTGACGCTGCTCCAGCTCCTTTATTTTCTATAATACAGGAGGAAGCAGTGTCGTTGCTCCAGCTCCTTTATTTTCTATAATACACGAGGAAGCAGTGACGCTGCTCCAGCTCCTTTATATTCTATAATACAGGAGGAAGTAGAGACGCTGCTCCAGCTCCTTTATTTTCTATAATACAGGAATAAGCAGTGACGCTGCTCCAGCTCGTTTATTTTCTATAATACAGGAGGAAGCAGTGACGCTGCTCCAGCTCCTTTATTTTGTATAACACAGGAGGAAGCAGTGATGCTGCTCCAGCTCCTTTATTTTCTATAATACAGGAGGAAGCAGGGACGCTGCTCCAGCTCCTTTATTTTCTATAATACAGGAGGAAAAAGTGACGCTGCTCCAGCTCCTTTATTTTCTATAATACAGCACGAAGCAGTTACGCTGCTCCAGATCCTTTATTTTCTATAATACAGGAGGAAGCAGTGATGCTGCTCCACCTCCTTCATTTTCTATAATACAGGAGGAAGCAGTGATGCTGCTCCACCTTCTTCATTTTCTATAATACAGGAGGAAGCAGTGATGCTGCTCCACCTCCTTCATTTTCTATAATACTGGAGGAAGCATGACGTTGCTCCAGCTCCTTTATATTCTATAATACAGGTGGAAGCAGAGACGCTGCTCCAGCTCCTTTATTTTCTATAATACAGGAGGAAGCAGTGACGCTGTTCCAGCTCGTTTATTTTCTATAATACAGGAGGAAGCAGTGATGCTGCTCCACCTCCTTCATTTTCTATAATACATGAGGAAGCAGTGACGCTGCTCCAGCTCCTTTATTTTCTATAATACCGGAGGAAGTAGAGACGCTGCTCCAGCTCCTTTATTTTCTATAATACAGGAATAAGCAGTGACGCTGCTCCAGCTCCTTTATTTTCTATAATACAGGAGGAAGCAGTGACGCTGCTCCAGCTCCTTTATTTTGTATAACACAGGAAGAAGAAGTGATGCTGCTCCACCTCCTCTATTTTCTATAATACATGAGGAAGCAGTGACGCTGCTCCAGCTCCTTTATTTTCTATAATACAGCAGGAAGTAGAGGCGCTGCTCCAGCTCCTTTATTTTCTATAATACAGGAAGAAGCAGTGACGCTGCTCCAGCTCCTTTATTTTGTACAATACAGGAGGAAGCAGAAACGCTGCTCCAGCTCGTTTATTTTCTATAATACAGGAGGAAGCAGTGACGGTGCTCCAGCTCCTTTATTTTCTATTATACAAGAGGAAGCAGTGATGTGCTCCAGCTCCTTTATTTTCTATAATACAGGAGGAAGCAGTGACTCTGTTCCAGCTCCTTTATTTTCTATAATGCAGGAGGAAGTAGAGACGCTGCTTCAGCTCCTTTATTTTCTATAATACAAGAGGAAGCAGTGACGCTGCTCCAGCTCCTTTATTTTCTATAATACAGGAGGAAGTAGTGACTCTGCTCCAGCTCCTTTATTTTCTATAATACAGGAGGAAGCATTGACGCTGCTCCAGCTCCTTTATTTTCTATAATACAGGAGGAAGCAGTGACTCTGCTCAAGCTCCTGTATTTTCTATAACACAGGACGACGCAGTGACGTTGCTTCAGCTCCTTTATTTTCTATAATACAGGTGAAAGCAGAAACGCTGCTCCAGCTCCTTTATTTTCTATAATACAGGAGGAAGCAGTGACGCTGCTCCAGCTCCTTTATTTTACATAATACAGGAGGAAGCAGTGACATTGCTCCAGCTCCTTTATTTTCTACAATACAGGTGGAAGCAGAAACGCTGCTCCAGCTACTTTATTTTCTATAATACAGGAGGAAGCAGTGACGCTGCTCCAGCTCCTTTATTTTCTATAATTCCGGAGGAAGCAGTGACGCTGCTCCAGATCCTTTATTTTCTATAATACAGGAGGAAGCAGTGACGCTGCTCCAGCTCCTATATTTTCTATAATGCATGAGGAATCAGTGACGCTGCTCCAGCTCCTTTATTTTCTATAATACAAGAGGAAGGAGTGACGCTGCTCTAGCTCCTTTATTTTCTATAATACCGGAGGATGCAGTGACGCTGCTCCAGCTACTTTATTTTCTATAATACAGGAGGAAGCAGAGAACCTCCTCCAGCTACTTTATTTTCTATAATACAGGATGAAGCAGTGACGCTGTTCATGCCCCTTTATTTTCCATAATACTGGAGGAAGCAGTGACGCTGCTCCAGCTCCTTTATTTTCTATAAAACAGGAGGAAGCAGTGACGCTGCTCCAGCTCCTTTATTTTCTATAATACAGGAGGAAGCAGTGTCGTTGCTCCAGCTCCTTTATTTTCTACAATACAAGAGGAAGCAGAAACGCTGCTCCAGCTCCTTTATTTTCTACAATACAGGAGGAAGCAGTGACGCTGCTCCAGCTCCTTTATTTTCTATAATACCGGAGGAAGCAGTGACTCTGCTCCAGCTCCTTTATTTTCTATAATTCAGGTGGAAGCAGAGACGCTGCTCCAGCTCCTTTATTTTCTATAATACAGGAGGAAGCAGTGACGCTGTTCCAGCTCCTTTATTTTCGAAAATACAGGAGGAAGCAGTGATGCTGCTCCACCTCCTTCATTTTCTATAATACATGAGGAAGCAGTGACGCTGCTCTAGCTCCTTTATTTTCTATAATACCGGAGGAAGTAGAGACGCTGCTCCAGCTCCTTTATTTTCTATAATACAGGAGGAAACAGTGACGCTGCTCCAGCTCCTTTATTTTCTATAATACGGGAGGAAGCAGTGACGCTGCTCCAGCTCCTTTATTTTCTATAATACATGAGGAAGAAGAGACACGGCTCCAGCTCCTTTATTTTCTTTCATACGGGAGGAAGCAGTGACGCTGCTCCAGCTCCTTTATTTTCTATAATACAGGTGGAAGCAGTGACGCTGCTCCAGCTCCTTTATTTTCTATAATACAGGAGGAAGCAGGGACGCTGCTCCAGCTCCTTTATTTTCTATAATACTGGAGGAAGCAGTGACGCTGCTCCAGCTCCTTTATTTTCTATAATACAGGAGGAAAAAGTGACGCTGCTCCAGCTCCTTTATTTTCTATAATACAGGACGAAGCAGTTACGCTACTCCGGCTCCTTTATTTTCTATAATACTGGAGGAAGCATGACGTTGCTCCAGCTCCTTTATTTTCTATAATACAGGTGGAAGCAGAGACGCTGCTCCAGCTCCTTTATTTTCTATAATACAGGAGGAAGCATTGAGGCTGTTCCAGCTCGTTTATTTTCTATAATACAGGAGGAAGCAGTGATGCTGCTCTACCTCCTTTATTTTCTATAATACACGAGGAAGCAGTGACGCTGCTCCAGCTCCTTTATATTCTATAATACAGGAGGAAGTAGAGACGCTGCTCCAGCTCCTTTATTTTCTATAATACAGGAATAAGCAGTGACGCTGCTCCAGCTCGTTTATTTTCTATAATACAGGAGGAAGCAGTGACGCTGCTCCAGCTCCTTTATTTTCTATAACACAGGAGGAAGCAGTGATGCTGCTCCAGCTCCTTTATTTTCTATAATACAGGAGGAAGCAGGGACGCTGCTCCAGCTCCTTTATTTTCTATAATACAGGAGGAAGCAGTGATGCTGCTCCACCTCCTTCATTTTCTATAATACAGGAGGAAGCAGTGATGCTGCTCCACCTTCTTCATTTTCTATAATACAGGAGGAAGCAGTGATGCTGCTCCACCTCCTTCATTTTCTATAATACTGGAGGAAGCATGACGTTGCTCCAGCTCCTTTATATTCTATAATACAGGTGGAAGCAGAGACGCTGCTCCAGCTCCTTTATTTTCTATAATACAGGAGGAAGCAGTGACGCTGTTCCAGCTCGTTTATTTTCTATAATACAGGAGGAAGCAGTGATGCTGCTCCACCTCCTTCATTTTCTATAATACATGAGGAAGCAGTGACGCTGCTCCAGCTCCTTTATTTTCTATAATACCGGAGGAAGTAGAGACGCTGCTCCAGCTCCTTTATTTTCTATAATACAGGAATAAGCAGTGACGCTGCTCCAGCTCCTTTATTTTCTATAATACAGGAGGAAGCAGTGACGCTGCTCCAGCTCCTTTATTTTGTATAACACAGGAAGAAGAAGTGATGCTGCTCCACCTCCTCTATTTTCTATAATACATGAGGAAGCAGTGACGCTGCTCCAGCTCCTTTATTTTCTATAATACAGCAGGAAGTAGAGGCGCTGCTCCAGCTCCTTTATTTTCTATAATACAGGAAGAAGCAGTGACGCTGCTCCAGCTCCTTTATTTTGTACAATACAGGAGGAAGCAGAAACGCTGCTCCAGCTCGTTTATTTTCTATAATACAGGAGGAAGCAGTGACGGTGCTCCAGCTGCTTTATTTTCTATCATACAAGAGGAAGCAGTGATGTGCTCCAGCTCCTTTATTTTCTATAATACAGGAGGAAGTAGTGACTCTGCTCCAGCTCCTTTATTTTCTATAATACAGGAGGAAGCAGTGACTCTGCTCAAGCTCCTGTATTTTCTATAACACAGGACGACGCAGTGACGTTGCTTCAGCTCCTTTATTTTCTATAATACAGGTGAAAGCAGAAACGCTGCTCCAGCTCCTTTATTTTCTATAATACAGGAGGAAGCAGTGACGCTGCTCCAGCTCCTTTATTTTCTATAATACAGGAGGAAGCAGTGACATTGCTCCAGCTCCTTTATTTTCTACAATACAGGTGGAAGCAGAAACGCTGCTCCAGCTACTTTATTTTCTATAATACAGGAGGAAGCAGTGACGCTGCTCCAGCTCCTTTATTTTCTATAATTCCGGAGGAAGCAGTGACGCTGCTCCAGATCCTTTATTTTCTATAATACAGGAGGAAGCAGTGACGCTGCTCCAGCTCCTATATTTTCTATAATGCATGAGGAATCAGTGACGCTGCTCCAGCTCCTTTATTTTCTATAATACAAGAGGAAGGAGTGACGCTGCCCCAGCTCCTTTATTTTCTATAATACCGGAGGATGCAGTGACGCTGCTCCAGCTACTTTATTTTCTATAATACAGGAGGAAGCAGAGAACCTCCTCCAGCTACTTTATTTTCTATAATACAGGATGAAGCAGTGACGCTGTTCATGCCCCTTTATTTTCCATAATACTGGAGGAAGCAGTGACGCTGCTCCAGCTCCTTTATTTTCTATAAAACAGGAGGAAGCAGTGACGCTGCTCCAGCTCCTTTATTTTCTATAATACAGGAGGAAGCAGTGTCGTTGCTCCAGCTCCTTTATTTTCTACAATACAAGAGGAAGCAGAAACGCTGCTCCAGCTCCTTTATTTTCTACAATACAGGAGGAAGCAGTGACGCTGCTCCAGCTCCTTTATTTTCTATAATACCGGAGGAAGCAGTGACTCTGCTCCAGCTCCTTTATTTTCTATAATTCAGGTGGAAGCAGAGACGCTGCTCCAGCTCCTTTATTTTCTATAATACAGGAGGAAGCAGTGACGCTGTTCCAGCTCCTTTATTTTCGAAAATACAGGAGGAAGCAGTGATGCTGCTCCAGCTCCTTTATTTTCTATCATACAGGAGGAAGCAGTGACGCTGCTCCAGGTCCTTTATTTTCTATAATACCGGAGGAAGTAGAGACGCTGCTCCAGCTCCTTTATTTTCTATAATACAGGAGGAAACAGTGACGCTGCTCCAGCTCCTTTATTTTGTACAACACAGGAGGAAGCAGTGATGCTGCTCAACCTCCTCTATTTTCTATAATACATGAGGAAGCAGTGACGCTGCTCCAGCTCCTTTATTTTCTATAATACAGCAGGAAGTAGAGGCGCTGCTCCAGCTCCTTTATTTTCTATAATACAGGAAGAAGCAGTGACGCTGCTCCAGCTCCTTTATTTTCTACAATACAGGAGGAAGCAGAAACGCTGCTCCAACTCGTTTATTTTCTATAATACAGGAGGAAGCAGTGACGCTGCTCCAGCTCCTTTATTTTCTATGATACAAGAGGAAGCAGTGATGTGCTCCAGCTCCTTTATTTTCTATAATACAGGAGGAAGCAGTGACGCTGCTCCAGCTCCTTTATTTTCTATAATGCAGGAGGAAGTAGAGACGCTGCTTCAGCTCCTTTATTTTCTATAATACAAGAGGAAGCAGTGACTCTGCTCCAGCTCCTTTATTTTATTTATAATCCAGGAGGAAGCAGAGACGCTGCTCCAGCTCCTTTATTTTCTATAATACAGGAGGAAGCAGTGAGTCTGCTCAAGCTCCTGTATTTTCTATAACACAGGACGACGCAGTGACGTTGCTTCAGCTCCTTTATTTTCTATAATACAGGTGAAAGCAGAAACGCTGCGCCAGCTCCTTTATTTTCTATAAAACAGGAGGAAGCAGTGACGCTGCTCCAGCTCCTTTATTTTCTATAATACAGGAGGAAGCAGTGTCGTTGCTCCAGCTCCTTTATTTTCTACAATACAAGAGGAAGCAGAAACGCTGCTCCAGCTCCTTTATTTTCAACAATACAGGAGGAAGCAGTGACGCTGCTCGAGCTCCTTTATTTTCTATAATACCGGAGGAAGCAGTGACGATGCTCCAGCTCCTTTATTTTCTGTAATGCATGAGGAAGCAGTGACGCTGCTCCAGCTCCTTTATTTTCTATAATACAGGAGGAACCAGTGACGTTGCTCCAGCTCCTTTATTTTCTATAATACAGGACGAAGCAATTACGCTGCTCCAGCTCCTTTATTTTCTATAATACAGGAGGAAGCAGTGACGTTGCTTCAGCTCCTTTATTTTCTATAATACAGGTGGAAGCAGAAACGCTGCTCCAGCTCCTTTATTTTTTATAATACAGGAGGAAGCAGTGACGCTGCTCCAGCTCCTTTATTTTCTATAATACAGTAGGAAGCAGTGACGTTGCTCCAGCTCCTTTATTTTCTACAATACAGGAGGAAGCAGAAACGCTGCTCCAGCTCCTTTATTTTCTATAATACAGGAGGAAGCAGTGACTCTGCTCCAGCTCCTTTATTTTCTGTAATACGGGACGAAGCAGTGACGCTGCTCCAGCTCATTTATTTTCTATAATACAGGAGGAAGCAGTGACGCTGCTCCAGCTCCTATATTTTCTATAATGCATGACGAAGCAGTGACGCTGCTCCAGCTCTTTTATTTTCTATAATACAAGATGAAGCAGTGACGCTGCTCCAGCTCCTTTATTTTCTATAATACCGGTGGAACCAGTGACGCTGCTCCAGCTCCTTGATTTTCTAGAATATAGGAGGAAGCAGTGACGCTGCTCCAGCTCCTTTATTTTCTATAATACATGAGGAAGAAGAGACACGGCTCCAGATCCTTTATTTTCTGTAATAGGGGAGGAATCAGGAATGCTGCTCCAGCTCCTTAATATTCTATAATACAGGAGGAAGCAGTGACGCTGCTCCAGCTCCTTTATTTTCTATAATACAGGAGGAAGCAGTGAAGCTGCTCCAGCTCCTTTATTTTCTTTAATACAGGAGGAAGCAGTGACGCTGCTCCAGCTCCTTTATTTTCTATAATGCAGGAGGAAGTAGAGACGCTGCTTCAGCTCCTTTATTTTCTATAATACTGGAGGAAGCAGTGACGCTGTTCCAGCTCCTTTATTTTCTGTAATACAGGAGGAAGCAGAGACGCCGCTCCAGCTCCTTTATTTTCTATAATACAGGAGGAAACAGTGACTCTGCTCCAGCTCCTTTATTTTCTATAATACAGGAGGAAGCAGTAACGCTGCTCCAGCTCCTTTATTTTCTATAATACAGGAGGAAGCAGTGACGCTACTCCAGCTCCTTTATTTTCTATAATACGGGAGGAAGTAGTGACGCTGCTCCTGCTTGTTTATTTTCTATAATACATGAGGAAGAAGAGACACGGCTCCAGCTCCTTTATTTTCTTTAATAGGAGGAAGCAGTGACGCTGCTCCAGCTCCTTTATTTTCTATAATACAGGAGGAAAAAGTGACGCTGCTCCAGCTCCTTTATTTTCCATAATACAGGAGGAAAAAGTGACGCTGCTCCTGCTTCTTTATTTTCTATAATACAGGAGGAAGCAGTGACGCTGCTCCAGCTCCTTTATTTTCTATAATACCGGAGGAAGCAGTGACGCTGCTCCAGATCCTTTATTTTCTATAATACAGGAGGAAGCAGTGACGCTGCTCCAGCTCCTATATTTTCTATAATGCATGAGGAATCAGTGACGCTGCTCCAGCTCCTTTATTTTGAAAAACACAAGAGGAAGCAGTGACGCTGCTCCAGCTCCTTTATTTTCTATAATACCGGAGGAAGCAGTGACGCTGCTCCAGCTACTTTATATTCTATAATACAGGAGGAAGCAGAGACGCTGTTCCTGCCCCTTTATTTTCCATAATACTGGAGGAAGCAGTGACGCTGCTCCAGCTCCTTTATTTTCTAAAAAACAGGAGGAAGCAGTGACGCTGCTCCAGCTCCTTTATTTCTATAATACAGGAGGAAGCAGTGACGTTGCTCCAGCTCCTTTATTTTCTACAATACAAGAGGAAGCAGAAACGCTGTTCCAGCTCCTTTATTTTCTACAATACAGGAGGAAGCAGTGACGCTGCTCCAGCTCCTTTATTTTCTATAATACCGGAGGAAGCAGTGACGATGCTCCCGCTCCTTTATTTTCTATAATACAGGACGAAGCAATTACGCTGCTCCAGCTCCTTTATTTTCTATAATACAGGAGGAACCAGTGACGTTGCTTCAGCTCCTTTATTTTCTATAATACAGGTGGAAGCAGAAACGCTGCTCCAGCTCCTTTATTTTTTATAATACAGGAGGAAGCAGTGACGCTGCTCCAGCTCCTTTATTTTCTATAACACAGGAATAAGCAGTGACGCTGCTCCAGCTCCTTTATTTTCTATAATACAGGAGGAAGCAGTGACGCTGCTCCAGCTCCTTTATTTTGTATAACACAGGAGGAAGCAGTGATGCTGCTCCACCTCCTCTATTTTCTATAATACATGAGGAAGCAGTGACGCTGCTCCAGCTCCTTTATTTTCTATAATACAGCAGGAAGTAGAGGCGCTGCTCCAGCTCCTTTATTTTCTATAATACAGGAAGAAGCAGTGACGTTGCTCCAGCTCCTTTATTTTCTACAATACAGGAGGAAGCAGAAACGCTGCTCCAGCTCGTTTATTTTCTATAATACAGGAGGAAGCAGTGACGCTGCTCCAGCTCCTTTATTTTCTATGATACAAGAGGAAGCAGTGATGTGCTCCAGCTCCGTTATTTTCTATAATACAGGAGGAAGCAGTGACGCTGCTCCAGCTCCTTTATTTTCTATAATGCAGGAGGAAGTAGAGACGCTGCTTCAGCTCCTTTATTTTTTATAATACAAGAGGAAGCAGTGACTCTGCTCCAGCTCCTTTATTTTATTTATAATACAGGAGGAAGCAGAGACGCTGCTCCAGCTCCTTTATTTTCTATAATACAGGAGGAAGCAGTGACTCTGCTCAAGCTCCTGTATTTTCTATAACACAGGACGACGCAGTGACGTTGCTTCAGCTCCTTTATTTTCTATAAAACAGGTGAAAGCAGAAACGCTGCTCCAGCTCCTTTATTTTCTATAATACCGGAGGAAGCAGTGTCGTTGCTCCAGCTCCTTTATTTTCTACAATACAAGAGGAAGCAGAAACGCTGCTCCAGCTCCTTTATTTTCAACAATATAGGAGGAAGCAGTGACGCTGCTCGAGCTCCTTTATTTTCTATAATACCGGAGGAAGCAGTGACGATGCTCCAGCTCCTTTATATTCTATAATGCATGAGGAAGCAGTGACGCTGCTCCAGCTTTTTTATTTTCTATAATACAGGAAGAAGCAGTTGACGTTCCTCCAGCTCCTTTATTTTCTATAATACAGGACGAAGCAATTACGCTGCTCCAGCTCCTTTATTTTCTATAATACAGGAGGAAGCAGTGACGTTGCTCCAGCTCCTTTATTTTCTATAATACAGGTGGAAGCAGAAACGCTGCTCCAGCTCCTTTATTTTTTATAATACAGGAGGAAGCAGTGACGCTGCTCCAGCTCCTTTATTTTCTATAATACAGTAGGAAGCAGTGACGTTGCTCCAGCTCCTTTATTTTCTACAATACAGGAGGAAGCAGAAACGCTGCTCCAGCTCCTTTATTTTCTATAATACAGATGGAAGCAGTGACTCTGCTACAGCCCCTTTATTTTCTGTAATACGGGAGGAAGCAGTGACGCTGCTCCAGCTCCTTTATTTTCTATAATACAGGAGGAAGCAGTGACGCTGCTCCAGCTCCTATATTTTCTATAATGCATGAGGAAGCAGTGACGCTGCTCCAGCTCTTTTATTTTCTATAATACAAGATGAAGCAGTGACGCTGCTCCAGCTCCTTTATTTTCTATAATACCGGTGGAACCAGTGACGCTGCTCCAGCTCCTTGATTTTCTAGAATATAGGAGGAAGCAGTGACGCTGCTCCACCTCCTTTATTTTCTATAATACATGAGGAAGAAGAGACACGGCTCCAGATCCTTTATTTTCTGTAATTCGGGAGGAATCAGGAATGCTGCTCCAGCTCCTTAATTTTCTATAATACAGGAGGAAGCAGTGACGCTGCTCCAGCTCATTTATTTTCTATATTACAGGAGGAAGCAGTGACGCTGCTCCAGCTCCTTTATTTTCTTTAATACAGGAGGAAGCAGTGACGCTGCTCCAGCTCCTTTATTTTCTATAATGCAGGAGGAAGTAGAGACGATGCTTCAGCTCCTTTATTTTATATAATACTGGAGGAAGCAGTGACGCTGTTCCAGCTCCTTTATTTTCTGTAATACAGGAGGAAGCAGAGACGCCGCTCCAGCTCCTTTATTTTCTATAATACAGGAGGAAACAGTGACTCTGCTCCAGCTCCTTTATTTTCTATAATACAGGAGGAAGCAGTGACGCTGCTCCAGCTCCTTTATTTTCTATAATACAGGAGGAAGCAGTGACGCTACTCCAGCTCCTTTATTTTCTATAATACGGGAGGAAGTAGTGACGCTGCTCCTGCTTGTTTATTTTCTATAATACATGAGGAAGAAGAGACACGGCTCCAGCTCCTTTATTTTCTTTAATAGGAGGAAGCAGTGACGCTGCTCCAGATCCGTTATTTTCGATAATACAGGAGGAAGCAGGGACGCTGCTCCAGCTCCTTTATTTTCTATAACACAGGAGGAAGCAGTGACGCTGCTCCAGGTCCTTTATTTTCTATAAGACAGGAGGAAAAAATGACGCTGCTCTAGCTCCTTTATTTTCTATAATACAGGACGAAGCAGTTACGCTGCTCCGGCTCCTTTATTTTCTATAATACTGGAGGAAGCAGTGTCGCTGCTCCATCTCCATTATTTTCTGTAATAGAGGAGGAAGCAGAGACGCTGCTCCAGATCCTTTATTTTCTATAATACAGGAGGAAGCAGTGACTCTGCTCCAGCTCCTTTATTTTATATAATACAGGAGGAAGCAGAGACGCTGCTGCAGCTCCTTTATTTTCGATAATACAGGAGGAAGCAGTGACTCTGCTCCAGCTCCTTTATTTTCTATAACACAGGAGGACGCAGTGACGTTGCTTCAGCTCCTTTATTTTCTATAATACTGGTGAAAGCAGAAACGCTGCTCCAGCTCCTTGATTTTCTGTAATACATGAAGAAGCAGTGACGCTGCTCCAGCTCCTTTATTTTCTATAATACAGGAGGAAGCAGTGACATTGCTCCAGCTCCTTTATTTTCTACAATACAGGAGGAAGCAGAAACGCTGCTCCTGCTTCTTTATTTTCTATAATACAGGAGGAAGCAGTGACGCTGCTCCAGCTCCTTTATTTTCTATAATACCGGAGGAAGCAGTGACGCTGCTCCAGATCCTTTATTTTCTATAATACAGGAGGAAGCAGTGACGCTGCTCCAGCTCCTATATTTTCTATAATGCATGAGGAAGCAGTGACACTGCTCCAGCTCCTTTATTTTGTATAATACAAGAGGAAGCAGTGACGCTGCTCCATCTCCTTTATTTTCTATAATACCGGAGGAAGCAGTGACGCTGCTCCAGCTACATTATATTCTATAATACAGGAGGAAGCAGAGACGCTGTTCCTGCCCCTTTATTTTCCATAATACTGGAGGAAGCAGTGACGCTGCTCCAGCTCCTTTATTTTCTATAAAACAGGAGGAAGCAGTGACGCTGCTCCAGCTCCTTTATTTTCTATAATACAGGAGGAAGCAGTGACGTTGCTCCAGCTCCTTTATTTTCTACAATACAAGAGGAAGCAGAAACGCTGCTCCAGCTCCTTTATTTTCTACAATACAGGAGGAAGCAGTGACGCTGCTCCAGCTCCTTTATTTTCTATAATACTGGAGGAACCAGTGACGTTGCTTCAGCTCCTTTATTTTCTATAATACAGGTGGAAGCAGAAACGCTGCTCCAGCTCCTTTATTTTTTATAATACAGGAGGAAGCAGTGACGCTGCTCCAGCTCCTTTATTTTCTATAATACAGTAGGAAGCAATGACGTTGCTCCAGCTCCTTTATTTTCTACAATACAGGAGGAAGCAGAAACGCTGCTCCAGCTCATTTATTTTCTATAATACAGGAGGAAGCAGTGACTCTGCTCCAGCTCCTTTATTTTCTATAATACCGGAGGAAGCAGTGACGCTGCTCCAGATCCTTTATTTTCTATAATACAGGAGGAAGCAGTGACGCTGCTCCAGCTCCTATATTTTCTATAATGCATGAGGAAGCAGTGACGCTGCTCCAGCTCTTTTATTTTCTATAATACAAGAGGAAGCAGTGACGCTGCTCCAGCTCCTTGATTTTCTGTAATACATGAGGAAGCAGTGACGCTGCTCCAGCTCCTTTATTTTCTATAATACTTGAGAAAGAAGAGACACGGCTCCAGCTCCTTTATTTTCTATAATACGGGAGGAAGCAGTGACGCTGCTCCAGCTCCTTTATTTTCTATAATACAGGACGAAGCAATTACGATGCTCCAGCTCCTTTATTTTCTATAATACAGGAGGAAGCAGTGACAATGCTCCCGCTCCTTTATTTTCTATAATACAGGACGAAGCAATTACGCTGCTCCAGCTCCTTTATTTTCTATAATACAGGAGGAACCAGTGACGTTGCTTCAGCTCCTTTATTTTCTATAATACAGGTGGAAGCAGAAACGCTGCTCCAGCTCCTTTATTTTTTATAATACAGGAGGAAGCAGTGACGCTGCTCCAGCTCCTTTATTTTCTATAATACAGTAGGAAGCAATGACGTTGCTCCAGCTCCTTTATTTTCTACAATACAGGAGGAAGCAGAAACGCTGCTCCAGCTCCTTTATTTTCTATAATACAGGAGGAAGCAGTGACTCTGCTCCAGCTCCTTTATTTTCTATAATACCGGAGGAAGCAGTGACGCTGCTCCAGATCCTTTATTTTCTATAATACAGGAGGAAGCAGTGACGCTGCTCCAGCTCCTATATTTTCTATAATGCATGAGGAAGCAGTGACGCTGCTCCAGCTCTTTTATTTTCTATAATACAAGAGGAAGCAGTGACGCTGCTCCAGCTCCTTGATTTTCTGTAATACATGAGGAAGCAGTGACGCTGCTCCAGCTCCTTTATTTTCTATAATACTTGAGAAAGAAGAGACACGGCTCCAGCTCCTTTATTTTCTATAATACGGGAGGAAGCAGTGACGCTGCTCCAGCTCCTTTATTTTCTATAATACCGGAGGAAACAGTGACGCTGCTCCAGATCCTTTATTTTCTATAATAAAGGAGGAAGCAGTGGCGCTGCTCCAGCTCCTATATTTTCCATAATGCATGAGGAATCAGTGACGCTGCTCCAGCTCCTTTATTTTGTATAATACAAGAGGAAGCAGTGACGCTGCTACAGCTCCTTTATTTTCTATCATACCGGATAAGCGGTGACGCTGCTCCAGCTACTTTATTTTCTATAATACAGGAGGAAGCAGAGAACCTGCTCCAGCTACTTTATTTTCTATAATACAGGAGGAAGCAGTTTCGCTGTTCCTGCCCCTTTATTTTCCATAATACTGGAGGAAGCAGTGACGCTGCTCCAGCTCCTTAATTTTCTATAATACATGAGGAAGAATAGACACGGCTCCAGCTCCTTAATTTTCTATAATACAGGAGGAAGCAGTGACGCTGCTCCAGCTCCTTTATTTTCTATAATACAGGAGGAAGCAGTGTCGCTGCTCCAGATCCTTTATTTTATATACTACCGGTGGAAGCAGCGACGCTGCTCCAGCTCCTTTATTTTCTATAATACGGGAGGAAGCAGTGACGCTGCTCCAGCTCCTTTATTTTCTATAATACAGGAGGAAGCAGTGTCGCTGCTCCAGCTCCTTTATTTTCTATAATAGAGGAGGAAGCAGTGACGCTGCTCCAGCTCCTTTATTTTCTATAATACAGGAGGAAGCAGTGACGCTGCTCCAGCTCCTTTATTTTCTATAATACAGGAGGAAAAAGTGACGCTGCTCCAGCTCCTTTATTTTCTATAATACAGGAAGAAGCAGTTACTCTGCTCCGGATCCTTTATTTTCTATAATACTGGAAGAAGCAGTTACTCTGCTCCGGATCCTTTATTTTCTATAATACAGGTGGAAGCAGAGACGCTGCTCCAGCTCCTTTATTTTCTATAATACAGGAGGAAGCCGTGACGCTGTTCCAGCTCGTTTATTTTCTATAATACAGGAGGAAGCATTGATGCTGCTCCACCTCCTTTATTTTCTATAATACATGAGGAAGCAGTGACGCTGCTCCACCTCCTTTATTTTCTATAATACAGGAATAAGCAGTGACGCTGCTCCAGCTCCTTTATTTTCTATAATACAGGAGGAAGCAGAGACGTTGCTCCAGCTCCTTTATTTTGTATAACACAAGAGGAAGCAGTGATGCTGCTGCACCTACTCTATTTTCTATAATACATGAGGAAGCAGTGACGCTGCTCCAGCTCCTTTATTTTCTATAATACAGCAAGACGTAGAGGCGCTGCTCCAGCTCCTTTATTTTCTATAATACACGAGGAAGCAGTGACGCTGCTCCAGCTCCTTTATTTTCTATAATACAGGAGGAAGCAGTGACGCTGCTCCAGCTCCTTTATTTTCTATAATACAAGAGGAAGTAGAGACGCTGCTTCAGCTCCTTTATTTTCTTTAATACAGGATGAAGCAGAGACGCTGCTCAATCTCCTTTATTTTCTGTAATACAGGAGGAAGCAGTGACGCTGCTCCAGCTCCTTTATTTTCTGTAATACGGGAGGAAGCAGTGACGCTGCTCCAGCTCCTTTATTTTCTATAATACAGGAGGAAGCAGAGACGCTGCTCCAGCTCCTTTATTTTCTGTAATACGGGAGGAAGCAGTGACGCTGCTCCAGCTCCTTTATTTTGTATAACACAGGAGGAAGCAGAGACGCTGCTCCAGCACCTTTATTTTCTATAATGCAGTAGGTAACGGTGACGCTGCTCCAGCTCCTTTATTTTCGATAATACATGAGGAAGAAGAGACACGGCTCCAGCTCCTTTATTTTCTACAATACACGAGGAAGCAGTGACGCTGCTCCAGCTCCTTTATTTTCTATAATACAGGAGGAAGCAGTGACGCTGCTCCAGCACCTTTATTTTCTACAATACGGGAGGAAGCAGTGACGCTGCTCCAGCTCCTCAATTTTCTGTAATACAGGAGGAAGCAGTGACTCTGCCCCACATCCTTTATTTTCTATAATACAGGAGGAAGCAGTGACGCTGCTCCAGCTCCTTTATTTTCTATAATACGGGAGGAAGCAGTGACGCTGCTCCAGATCCTTTATTTTCTGTAATACAGGAGGAAGCAGCGACGCTGCTCCAGCTCCTTTATTTTCTATAATACGGGAGGAAGCAGTGACGCTGCTCCAGCTCCTTAATTTTCTATAATACATGAGGAAGAATAGACACGGCTCCAGCTCCTTTATTTTCTATAATACAGGAGGAAGCAGTGACGCTGTTCCAGCACCTTTATTTTCTACAATACAGGAGGAAGCAGAAACGCTGCTGCAGCTCGTTAATTTTCTATAATACAGGAGGAAGCAGTGACGCTGCTCCAGCTCCTTTATTTTCCATAATACAAGAGGAAGCAGTGAGGTACTCCAGCTCCTTTATTTCTCTAATACAGGAGGAAGCATTGACCCTGCTCCAGCTCCTTTATTTTCTATAATGCAGTAGGATATAGACACGCTGCTTCAGCTCCTTTATTTTCTATAATACAGGAGGAAGCATAGTCGCTGCTCCAGCTCCTTTATTTTCTATAATACAGGAGGAAGCAGTGACTCTGCTCCAGCTCCTTTATTTTCTATAATACAGGAGGAAGCAGAGACTCTGCTCCAGCTCCTTTATTTTCTATAATACGGGAGGACTCAGTTACGCTGCTCCAGCTCCTTTATTTTCCATAATACGGGAGGAAGCAGTGACGCTGCTCCAGCTCCTTTATTTTCTATAATACATGAGGAAGAAGAGACACGGCTCAAGCTCCTTTATTTTCTTTAATACGGGAGGAAGCAGTGACGCTGCTCCAGCTACTTAATTTTCTATCTCCAGGAGGAAGCAGTGACGCTGCTCCAGATCCTTTATTTTCTATAATACAGGAGGAAGCAGCGACGCTGCTCCAGCTCCTTTATTTTCTATAATACAGGAGGAAGCAGTGACGCTGCTCCAGCTCCTTTATTTTCTAAAATACAGTAGAAAAAAGTGACTCAGCTCCAGTTCCTTTATTTTCTATAATACAGGAGGAAGCAGTGACGCTGCTCCAGCTCCTTTATTTTCTGTAATACAGGAGGAAGCGGAGAACGCTGCTCCAGCTCCTTTATTTTCTACAATACGGGAGGAAGCAGTGACGCTGCTCCAGCTCCTCAATTTTCTGTAATACAGGAGGAAGCAGTGACTCTGCCCCACATCCTTTATTTTCTATAATACAGGAGGAAGCAGTGACGCTGCTCCAGCTCCTTTATTTTCTATAATACGGGAGGAAGCAGTGACGCTGCTCCAGATCCTTTATTTTCTGTAATACAGGAGGAAGCAGCGACGCTGCTCCAGCTCCTTTATTTTCTATAATACGGGAGGAAGCAGTGACGCTGCTCCAGCTCCTTTATTTTCTATAATACATGAGGAAGAAGAGACACGGCTCCAGCTCCTTTATTTTCTACAATACACGAGGAAGCAGTGACGCTGCTCCAGCTCCTTTATTTTCTATAATACAGGAGGAAGCAGTGACGCTGCTCCAGCACCTTTATTTTCTACAATACGGGAGGAAGCAGTGACGCTGCTCCAGCTCTTCAATTTTCTGTAATACAGGAGGAAGCAGTGACTCTGCCCCACATCCTTTATTTTCTATAATACAGGAGGAAGCAGTGACGCTGCTCCAGCTCCTTTATTTTCTATAATACGGGAGGAAGCAGCGACGCTGCTCCAGCTCCTTTATTTTCTATAATACGGGAGGAAGCAGTGACGCTGCTCCAGCTCCTTTATTTTCTATAATACAGGAGGAAGCAGTGACATTGCTCCAGCTCCTATATTTTCTGTAATACAGGAGGAAGCAGAGACGCTGCTCCAGCTCCTTTATTTTCTATAATACCGGAGGAAGCAGTGACTCTGCACCAGCTCCTTTATTTTCTATAATACGGGAGGAAGCAGTGACGCTGCTCCAGCTCCTTTATTTTCTATAATACGGGAGGAAGCAGTGACGCTGCTCCAGCTCCTTAATTTTCTATAATACGGGAGGAAGCAGTGACGCTGCTCCAGCTCCTTTATTTTATATAATACATGAGGAAGAATAGACACGGCTCCAGCTCCTTTATTTTCTATAATACAGGAGGAAGCAGTAACACTGCTCCAGCTCCTTTATTTTTTATTACACAGGAGGAAGCAGTGATGCTGCTCCACCTCCTCTATTTTCTATAATACATGAGGAAGCAGTGACGCTGCTCCAGCTCCTTTATTTTCTATAATACAGGAGGAAGCAGAGGCGCTGCTCCAGCTCCTTTATTTTCAATAATACAGGAAGAAGCAGTGACGCTGCTCCAGCTCCTTTATTTTCTATAATACACGAGGAAGCAGTGACGCTGCTCCAGCTCCTTTATTTTCTATAATACAGGAGGAAGCAGTGACGCTGTTCCAGCACCTTTATTTTCTACAATACAGGAGGAAGCAGAAACGCTGCTGCAGCTCGTTAATTTTCTATAATACAGGAGGAAGCAGTGACGCTGCTCCAGCTCCTTTATTTTCCATAATACAAGAGGAAGCAGTGATGTACTCCAGCTCCTTTATTTTCTATAATACAGGAGGAAGCATTGACCCTGCTCCAGCTCCTTTATTTTCTATAATGCAGTAGGATATAGAGACGCTGCTTCAGCTCCTTTATTTTCTATAATACAGGAGGAAGAATAGTCGCTGCTCCAGCTCCTTTATATTCTATAATACAGGAGGAAGCAGTGACTCTGCTCCAGCTCCTTTATTTTCTATAATACAGGAGGAAGCAGAGACTCTGCTCCAGCTCCTTTATTTTCTATAATACGGGAGGACTCAGTTACGCTGCTCCAGCTCCTTTATTTTCTATAATACGGGAGGAAGCAGTGACGCTGCTCCAGCTCCTTTATTTTCTATAATACATGAGGAAGAAGAGACACGGCTCAAGCTCCTTTATTTTCTTTAATACGGGAGGAAGCAGTGACGCTGCTCCAGCTCCTTAATTTTCTATCTCCAGGAGGAAGCAGTGACGCTGCTCCAGATCCTTTATTTTCTATAATACAGGAGGAAGCAGCGACGCTGCTCCAGCTCCTTTATTTTCTATAATACAGGAGGAAGCAGTGACGCTGCTCCAGCTCATTTATTTTCTAAAATACAGTAGAAAAAAGTGACTCAGCTCCAGCTCCTTTATTTTCTATAATACAGGAGGAAGCAGTGACGCTGCTCCAGCTCCTTTATTTTCTATAATGCAGGAGGAAGTAGAGGCGCTGGTTCAGCTCCTTTATTTTCTATAATACTGGAGGAAGCAGTGACGCTGCTCCAGCTCCTTTATTTTCTGTAATACAGGAGGAAGCAGAGAACGCTGCTCCAGCTCCTTTATTTTCTATAATACAGGAGGAAGCAGTGACGCTGTTCCAGCTCCTTTATTTTCTATAATACAGGAGGAAGCAGTGACGCTGTTCCAGCTCCTTTATTTTCTATAATACGGGAGGAAGCAGTGACGCTGCTCCAGCTCCTTAATTTTCTATAATACATGAGGAAGAAGAGACACGGCTCCAGCTCCTTTATTTTCTTTAATACGGGAGGAAGCAGTGACGCTGCTCCAGCTCCTTAATTTTCTATAATACAGGAGGAAGCAGTGACGCTGCTCCAGCTCCTTTATTTTCTATAATACCGGAGGAAGCAGTGACGCTGCTCCAGCTCCTTTATTTTCTATAATACAGGAGGAAGCAGTGACGCTGCTCCAGCTCCTATATTTTCTATAATACAGGAGGAAGCAGTGTCGCTGCTCCAGCTCCTTTATTTTCTATAATACAGGAGGAAGCAGTGACGTTTCTCCAGCTCCTTTATTTTGTATAACACAGGAGGAAGCAGTGATGCTGCTCTACCTCCTTTATTTTTTATAATACATGAGGAAGCAGTGACGCTGCTCCTGCTCCTTTATATTCAATAAGACAGGAGGAAGTAGAGACGCTGCTCCAGCTCCTTTATTTTCTATAATACAGGAATAAGCAGTGACGCTGCTCCAGCTCCTTTATTTTCTATAATACAGGAGGAAGCAGTGATGCTGCTCCACCTCCTTTATTTTCTATAATACATGAGGAAGTAGAGGCGCTGCTCCAGCTCCTTTATTTTCTATAATACAGGAGGAAGCAGTGAGGCTGCTCCAGCTCCTTTATTTTCTATGATACAGGAGGAAGCAGTGACGCTGCTCCAGCTCGTTTATTTTCTATAATACAGGAGGAAGCAGTGTCGCTGCTCCAGCTCCTTTATTTTCTATAATACAGGAGGAAGCTGTGACGCTGTTCCAGCTCCTTTATTTTCTATAATACAGGAGGAAACAGTGACTCTGCTCCAGCTCCTTTATTTTATATAATACAGGAGGAAGCAGTGACTCTGCTCCAGCTCCTTTATTTTCTATAATAGAGGAGGAAGTAGTGACGCTGCTCCAGCTCCTTTATTTTCTATAATACAGGAGGAAGCAGTGACTCTGCTCCAGCTCCTTTATTTTCTATACTACTGGAGGAAGCAGTGACGCTGCTCCAGCTACTTTATTTTCTATAATACAGGAGGAAGCAGTGACTCTGCCCCAGATGCTGTATTTTCTGTAATACAGGAGGAAGCAGAGACGCTGCTCCAGCTCCTTTACTTTCTATAATACAGGAGGAAGCAGTGACGCTGCTCCAGCTCCTTTATTTTCTATAATACAGGAGGAAGCAGTGACGCTGCTCCAGCTCCTTTAATTTCTATCATACATGTGGAAGTAGCGACGCTGCTCCAGCTCCTTTATTTTCTATAATACAGGGGGAAGCACTGACGCTGCTCCAGCTTCTTTATTTTCTATAATACAGGAAGAAGAAGTGACGCTGCTCCAGCTCCTTTATTTTCTATAATACAGGAGGAAAAAGTGAACCTGCTCCAGCTCCTTTATTTTCTATAATACAGGAGGAAGCAGTGACGCTGCTCCAGCTCCTTTATTTTCTATAATACATGAGGAAGAAGAGACACGGCTCCAGCTCCTTTATTTTCTTTAATAAGGGAGGAAGCAGTGACGCTGCTCCAGCTCCTTAATTTTCTATAATACAGGAGGAAGCAGTGACGCTGCTCCAGCTCCTTTATTTCCTATAATACAGGAGGAAGCAGGGACGCTGCTCCAGCTCCTTTATTTTCTATAATACAGGAGGAATCAGTGACGCTGCTCCAGCTCCTTTATTTTCTATAATACAGCAGGAAAAAGTGACTCTGCTCCAGTTCCTTTATTTTCTACAATACAGGACGAAGCAGTTCCGCTGCTCCGGCTCCTTTATTTTCTATAATACTGGAGGAAGCATGACGTTGCTCCAGTTCCTTTATTTTCTATAATACAGGTGGAAGCAGAGACGCTGAAACAGCTCCTTTATTTTCTATAATACAGGAGGAAGCAGTGACGCTGCTCCAGCTCGTTTATTTTCTATAAAACAGGAGGAAGCAGTGACGCTGCTCCAGCTCCTTTATTTTCTATAATACAGGAGGAAGCAGTGACGCTGCTCCAGCTCCTTTATTTTCTATAATACAGGAGGAAGCAGTGTCGCTGCTCCAGCTCCTTTATTTTCTATAATACAGGAGGAAGCAGTGACGCTGCTCCACACTTTTATTTTCTATAATACAGGAGGAAGCAGTGACGCTGCTACAGCTCCTTTATTTTCTATAATACAGGAGGAAGCAGAGAAGCTGCTCCAGCTCCTTTATTTTCTATAATACAGGAGGAAGCCGAGACGCTGCTCCAGCTCCTTTATTTTCTATTATACAGGAGGAAGCAGTGACGCTGCTCCAGCTCCTTTATTTTCTATAATACAGGAGGAAGCAGTGACTCTGCTCCAGCTCCTTTATTTTCTATAATACAGGAGGAAGCAGAGACGCTGCTCTAGCTCATTTATTTTCTAGAAAACAGGAGGAAGCAGTGACTCTGCTCCAGGTCCTTTATTTTCTATAATACAGGAGGAAGCAGAGACGCTGCTCCAGCTCCCTTATTTTCTATAACACAGGAGGAAGCAGTGACTCTGCTCCAGCTCCTTTATTTTCTATATTACAGGAGGAAGCAGTGACGCTGCTCCAGCTCCTTTATTTTCTATAATACAGGAGGAAGCAGAAACGCTGCTCCAGGTCCTTTATTTTCTATAATACGGGAGGAAGCAGTGACGCTGCTCCAGCTCCTTTATTTTCTATAATACAGGAGGAAGCAGTGACGCTGCTCCAGCTCCTTTATTTTCTATAATACAGCAGGAAGCAGTGACGCTGCTCCAGCTCCTTTATTTTCTATAATACACGAGGAAGTAGTGACGCTGCTCCGGCTCCTTTATTTTCTATAATACAGGAGGAAGCACTGACGCTGCTCCAGCTTCTTTATTTTCTATAATAAAGGAAGAAGAAGTGACGCTGCTCCAGCTCCTTTATTTTCTATAATACAGGAGGAAGCACTGACGCTGCTCCAGCTACTTTATTTTCTACAATACAGGAGGAAGCAGAAACGCTGCTCCAGCTCGTTAATTTTCTATAATACAGGAGGAAGCAGTGACGCTGCTCCCGCTCCTTTATTTTCTATAATGCAGGAGGAAGTAGAGACGCTGCTCCAGCTCCTTTATTTTCTATAATACAGGAGGAAGCAGAGTCGCAATTCCAGCTCCTTTATTTTCTATAATACAGCAGGAAGCAGTGACGCTGCTCCAGCTCCTTTATTTTCTATAATACAGGAGGAAGCAGTGACGCTGCTCCGGCTCCTTTATTTTCTATAATACAGGAGGAAGCACTGACGCTGCTCCAGCTTCTTTATTTTCTATAATAAAGGAAGAAGAAGTGACGCTGCTCCAGCTCCTTTATTTTCTATAATACAGGAGGAAAAAGTGAACCTGCTCCAGCTCCTTTATTTTCTATAATACAGGAGGAAGCAGTGACGCTGCTCCAGCTCCCTTATTTTCTATAATACATGAGGAAGAAGAGACACGGCTCCAGCTCCTTTATTTTCTTTAATAAGGAAGGAAGCAGTGACGCTGCTCCAGCTCCTTAATTTTCTATAATACAGGAGGAAGCAGTGACGCTGCTCCAGCTCCTTTATTTTCTATAATACAGGAGGAAGCAGGGACGCTGCTCCAGCTCCTTTATTTTCTATAATACAGGAGGAATCAGTGACGCTGCTCCAGCTCCTTTATTTTCTATAATACAGCAGGAAAAAGTGACTCTGCTCCAGTTCCTTTATTTTCTACAATACAGGAGGAAGTAGTGACGCTGCTCCAGCACCTTTATTTTCTATAATACAGGAGGAAGCAGGGACGCTGCTCCAGTTCCTTTATTTTCTATAATACAGGAGGAAGCAGTGACGCTGCTCCAGCTCCTTTATTTTCTATAATACAGGAGGAAGCAGTGTCGCTGCTCCAGCTCCTTTATTTTCTATAATACAGGAGGAAGCAGTGACGCTGCTCCAGCACCTTTATTTTCTATAATACAGGAGGAAGCAGTGACGCTGCTACAGCTCCTTTATTTTCTATAATACAGGAGGAAGCAGAGAAGCTGCTCCAGCTCCTTTATTTTCTATAATACAGGAGGAAGCGGAGACGCTGCTCCAGCTCCTTTATTTTCTATAATACAGGAGGAAGCAGTGACGCTGGTCCAGCTCCTTTATTTTCTATAATACAGGAGGAAGCAGAGACGCTGCTCCAGCTCCTTTATTTTCTATAATACAGGAGGAAGCAGAGACGCTGCTCCAGCTCATTTATTTTCGAGAAAACAGGAGGAAGCAGTGACTCTGCTCCAGCTCCTTTATTTTCTTTAATACAGGAGGAAGCAGAGACGCTGCTCCAGCTCCTTTATTTTCTATAACACAGGAGGAAGCAGTGACTCTGCTCCAGCTCCTTTATTTTCTATATTACAGGAGGAAGCAGTGACGCTGCTCCAGCTCCTTTAATTTCTATAATACAGGAGGAAGCAGTGACGCTGCTCCAGGTCCTTTATTTTCTATAATACGGGAGGAAGCAGTGACGCTGCTCCAGCTCCTTTATTTTCTATAATACAGCAGGAAGCAGTGACGCTGCTCCAGCTCCTTTATTTTCTATAATACAGGAGGAAGTAGTGACGCTGCTCCAGCACCTTTATTTTCTACAATACAGGAGGAAGCAGAAACGCTGCTCCAGCTCGTTAATTTTCTATAATACAGGAGAAGCAGTGACGCTGCTCCCGCTCCTTTATTTTCTATAATACAGGAGGAAGCAGTGACGCTGGTCCAGCTCCTTTATTTTCTATAATACAGGAGGAAGCAGTGACTCTGCTCCAGCTCCTTTATTTTCTATAATACAGGAGGAAGCAGAGACGCTGCTCCAGCTCATTTATTTTCAAGAAAACAGGAGGAAGCAGTGACTCTGCTCGAGGTCCTTTATTTTCTATAATACAGGAGGAAGCAGAGACGCTGCTCCAGCTCCCTTATTTTCTATAATACAGGAGGAAGCAGTGACTCTGCTCCAGCTCCTTTATTTT
Source organism: Chiloscyllium punctatum (assembly GCF_047496795.1). Classification (NCBI taxonomy): domain Eukaryota; kingdom Metazoa; phylum Chordata; class Chondrichthyes; order Orectolobiformes; family Hemiscylliidae; genus Chiloscyllium; species Chiloscyllium punctatum. The sequence goes on along the minus strand of NC_092759.1, from coordinate 70,373,917 downwards.
CTATATTACAGGAGGAAGCAGTGACGCTGCTCCAGCTCCTTTATTTTCTATAATACAGGAGGAAGCAGTGACGCTGCTCCAGGTCCTTTATTTTCTATAATACGGGAGGAAGCAGTGACGCTGCTCCAGCTCCTTTATTTTCTATAATACAGGAGGAAACAGTTACGCTGCTCCGGCTCCTTTATTTGCTATAATACAGGAGGAAGCAGTGACTCTGCTCCAGCTCCCTTATTTGCTATAATACAGGAGGAAGCAGTGACGCTGCTCCAGCTCCTTTATTTTCTATAATACAGGAGGAAGAATAGACGCTGCTCCAGCTCCTTTATTTTCTATAATACAGGAGGAAGCAGAGTCGCAATTCCAGCTCCTTTATTTTCTATAATACAGGAGGAAGCAGTGACGCTGCTCCAGCTCCTTTATTTTCTATAATACAGGAGGAAGCAGAGTCGCAATTCAGCTCCTTTATTTTCTATAATACAGGAGGAAGCAGTGACGCTGCTCCAGCTCCTTTATTTTCTATAATACAGGAGGAAGCAGTGACGCTGCTCCAGCTCCTTTATTTTCTATAATACAGGAGGAAGCAGTGACGCTGTTCCAGCTCCTTTATTTGCTATAATACAGGAGGAAGCAGTGACGCTGCTCCAGCTCCTTTATTTTCTATAATGCAGGAGGAAGCAGTGACGCTGCTCCAGCTCCTTTATTTTCTATAATACAGGAGGAAGCAGTGACTCTGCACCAGCTCCTTTATTTTCTATAATACAGGAGGAAGCAGAGACGCTGCTCCAGCTCCTTTATTTTCTTTAATACGGGAGGAAGCAGTGACGCTGCACCAGCTCCTTTATTTTCTATAATACAGGAGGAAGCAGTGACGCTGCTCCAGCTCCTTTATTTTCTTTAATACGGGAGGAAGCAGTGACGTTGCTCCAGCTCCTTTATTTTCTATAATACAGGAGGAAGCAGTGACGCTGCTCCAGCTCCTTTATTTTCTATAATACAGGAGGAAGCAGTGACGCTGCTCCAGCTCCTTTATTTTCTATAATACAGGAGGAAGCAGTGACGCTGCTCCAGCTCCTTTATTTTCTATAATACAGGTGGAAGCAGAGCGGCTGCTCCAGCTCCTTTATTTTCTATAATACAGGAGGAAGCAGAGTCGCAATTCCAGCTCCTTTATTTTCTATAATACAGCAGGAAGCAGTGACGCTGCTCCAGCTCCTTTATTTTCTATAATACAGGAGGAAGCAGTGACGCTGCTCCGGCTCCTTTATTTTCTAAATTACAGGACGAAGCAGTGACGCTGCTCCAGCTACTTTATTTTCTATCATACAGGAGCAAGCAGTGACGCTGCTCCAGCTCCTTTATTTTCTATAACACAGGAGGAAGCAGTGACTCTGCTCCAGCTCCTTTATTTTCTATAATACAGGAGGAAGCACTGACGCTGCTCCAGCTTCTTTATTTTCTATAATAAAGGAAGAAGAAGTGACGCTGCTCCAGCTCCTTTATTTTCTATAATACAGGAGGAAAAAGTGAACCTGCTCCAGCTCCTTTATTTTCTATAATACAGGAGGAAGCAGTGTCGCTGCTCCAGCTCCTTTATTTTCTATAACACAGGAGGAAGCAGTGACTCTGCTCCAGCTCCTTTATTTTCTATAATACATGAGGAAGAAGAGACACGGCTCCAGCTCCTTTATTTTCTTTAATAAGGAAGGAAGCAGTGACGCTGCTCCAGCTCCTTAATTTTCTATAATTCAGGAGGAAGCAGTGACGCTGCTCCAGCTCCTTTATTTTCTATAATACAGGAGGAAGCAGGGACGCTGCTCCAGCTCCTTTATTTTCTATAATACAGGAGGAATCAGTGACGCTGCTCCAGCTCCTTTATTTTCTATAATACAGCAGGAAAAAGTGACTCTGCTCCAGTTCCTTTATTTTCTACAATACAGGACGAAGCAGTTACGCTGCTCCGGCTCCTTTATTTTCTATAATACTGGAGGAAGCATGACGTTGCTCCAGTTCCTTTATTTTCTATAATACAGGAGGAAGCAGTGACGCTGCTCCAGCTCCTTTATTTTCTATAATACAGGAGGAAGCAGTGTCGCTGCTCCAGCTCCTTTATTTTCTATAATACAGGAGGAAGCAGTGACGCTGCTCCAGCACCTTTATTTTCTATAATACAGGAGGAAGCAGTGACGCTGCTACAGCTCCTTTATTTTCTATAATACAGGAGGAAGCAGAGAAGCTGCTCCAGCTCCTTTATTTTCTATAACACAGGAGGAAGCGGAGACGCTGCTCCAGCTCCTTTATTTTCTATAATACAGGAGGAAGCAGTGACGCTGGTCCAGCTCCTTTATTTTCTATAATACAGGAGGAAGCAGAGACGCTGCTCCAGCTCCTTTATTTTCTATAATACAGGAGGAAGCAGAGACGCTGCTCCAGCTCATTTATTTTCGAGAAAACAGGAGGAAGCAGTGACTCTGCTCCAGCTCCTTTATTTTCTATAATACAGGAGGAAGCAGAGACGCTGCTCCAGCTCCTTTATTTTCTATAACACAGGAGGAAGCAGTGACTCTGCTCCAGCTCCTTTATTTTCTATATTACAGGAGGAAGCAGTGACGTTGCTCCAGCTCCTTTATTTTCTATAATACAGGAGGAAGCAGTGACGCTGCTCCAGGTCCTTTATTTTCTATAATACGGGAGGAAGCAGTGACGCTGCTCCAGCTCCTTTATTTTCTATAATACAGCAGGAAGCAGTGACGCTGCTCCAGCTCCTTTATTTTCTATAATACAGGAGGAAGTAGTGACGCTGCTCCAGCACCTTTATTTTCTACAATACAGGAGGAAGCAGAAACGCTGCTCCAGCTCGTTAATTTTCTATAATATAGGAGGAAGCAGTGACGCTGCTCCCGCTCCTTTATTTTCTATAATACAGGAGGAAGCAGTGACGCTGCTCCAGCTCCTTTATTTTCTATAATACAGGAGGAAGCAGTGACTCTGCTCCAGCTCCTTTATTTTCTATAATACAGGAGGAAGCAGAGACGCTGCTCCAGCTCATTTATTTTCGAGAAAACAGGAGGAAGCAGTGACTCTGCTCGAGGTCCTTTATTTTCTATAATACAGGAGGAAGCAGAGACGCTGCTCCAGCTCCCTTATTTTCTATAATACAGGAGGAAGCAGTGACTCTGCTCCAGCTCCTTTATTTTCTATATTACAGGAGGAAGCAGTGACGCTGCTCCAGCTCCTTTATTTTCTATAATACAGGAGGAAGCAGTGACGCTGCTCCAGGTCCTTTATTTTCTATAATACGGGAGGAAGCAGTGACGCTGCTCCAGCTCCTTTATTTTCTTTCATACAGGAGGAAGCAGTGACGCTGCTCCAGCTCCTTTATTTTCTATAATACAGGACGAAACAGTTACGCTGCTCCGGCTCCTTTATTTGCTATAATACAGGAGGAAGCAGTGACTCTGCTCCAGCTCCCTTATTTGCTATAATACAGGAGGAAGCAGTGACGCTGCTCCAGCTCCTTTATTTTCTATAATACAGGAGGAAGCAGTGACGCTGCTCCAGCTCCTTTATTTTCTATAATACAGGAGGAAGAATAGACGCTGCTCCAGCTCCTTTATTTTCTATAATACAGGAGGAAGCAGTGACGCTGCTCCAGCTCCTTTATTTTCTATAATACAGGAGGAAGCAGTGACGCTGCTCCAGCTCCTTGATTTTCAATAATACAGGAGGAAGCAGTGACGCTGCTCCAGCTCCTTTATTTTCTATAATACAGGAGGAAGCAGTGACGCTGCTCCAGCTCCTTTATTTTCTATAATACAGGAGGAAGAATAGACACGGCTCCAGCTCCTTTATTTTCTTTAATACGGGAGGAAGCAGTGACGCTGCTCCAGCTCCTTAATTTTCTATAATACAGGAGGAAGCAGTGACGCTGCTCCAGATCCTTTATTATATATAATACAGGTGGAAGCAGAGACGCTGCTCCAGCTCCTTTATTTTCTATAATACAGGAGGAAGCAGTGACGCTGCTCCAGCTCCTTTATTTTCTATAATACAGGTGGAAGCAGAGCGGCTGCTCCAGCTCCTTTATTTTCTATAATACAGGAGGAAGCAGTGTCGCTGCTTCAGCTCCATTATTTTCTATAATACAGGAGGAAACAGTGACGCTGCACCAGCTCCTTTATTTTGAATAACACAGGAGGAAGCAGTGATGCTGCTCCACCTCCTGTATTTTCTATAATACAGGAGGAAGCAGTGACGCTGCTCCAGCTCCTTTATTTTCTATAATACAGGAGAAAGCAGTAACCCTGCTCCAGCTCCATTATTTTTCATTGCACAGGAGGAATCAGTGATGCTGCTCCACCACCTCTATTTTCTATAATACACGAGGAAGCAGATACGCTGCTCCAGCTCCTTTATTTTCTATAATACAGGAGGAAGCAGAGGCGCTGCTCCAGCTCCTTTATTTTCAATAATACAGGAAGAAGCAGTGACGCTGCTCCAGCTCCTTTATTTTCTATATTACACGAGGAAGCAGTGACGCTGCTCCAGCTCGTTTATTTTCTATAATACAGGAGGAAGCAGTGACGCTGCTCCAGCACCTTTATTTTCTACAATACAGGAGGAAGCAGAAACGCTGCTGCAGGTCGTTAATTTTCTATAATACAGGAGGAAGCAGTGACGCTGCTCCAGCTCCTTTATTTTCTATAATGCAGGAGGAAGTAGAGACGCTGCTTCAGCTTCTTTATTTTCTATAATACAGGAGGAAGCATAGTCGCTGCTCCAGCTCCTTTATTTTCTATAATACAGGAGGAAGCAGTGACTCTGCTCCAGCTCCTTTATTTTCTATAATACAGTAGAAAGCAGTGACGCTGCTCCAGCTCCTTTAATTTCTATAATACAGCAGGAAAAAGTGACTCTGCTCCAGTTCCTTTATTTTCTACAATACAGGACGAAGCAGTTACGCTGCTCCGGCTCCTTTATTTTCTATAATACTGGAGGAAGCATGACGTTGCTCCAGTTCCTTTATTTTCTATAATACAGGTGGAAGCAGAGACGCTGCTCCAGCTCCTTTATTTTCTATAATACAGGAGGAAGCAGTGACGCTGCTCCAGCTCGTTTATTTTCTATAATACAGGAGGAAGCACTGACGCTGCTCCAGCTTCTTTATTTTCTATAATAAAGGAAGAAGAAGTGACGCTGCTCCAGCTCCTTTATTTTCTATAATACAGGAGGAAAAAGTGAACCTGCTCCAGCTCCTTTATTTTCTATAATACAGGAGGAAGCAGTGACGCTGCTCCAGCTCCTTTATTTTCTATAATACATGAGGAAGAAGAGACACGGCTCCAGCTCCTTTATTTTCTTTAATAAGGAAGGAAGCAGTGACGCTGCTCCAGCTCCTTAATTTTCTATAATTCAGGAGGAAGCAGTGACGCTGCTCCAGCTCCTTTATTTTCTATAATACAGGAGGAAGCAGGGACGCTGCTCCAGCTCCTTTATTTTCTATAATACAGGAGGAATCAGTGACGCTGCTCCAGCTCCTTTATTTTCTATAATACAGCAGGAAAAAGTGACTCTGCTCCAGTTCCTTTATTTTCTACAATACAGGACGAAGCAGTTACGCTGCTCCGGCTCCTTTATTTTCTATAATACTGGAGGAAGCATGACGTTGCTCCAGTTCCATTATTTTCTATAATACAGGAGGAAGCAGTGACGCTGCTCCAGCTCCTTTATTTTCTATAATACAGGAGGAAGCAGTGTCGCTGCTCCAGCTCCTTTATTTTCTATAATACAGGAGGAAGCAGTGACGCTGCTCCAGCACCTTTATTTTCTATAATACAGGAGGAAGCAGTGACTCTGCTCCAGCTCCTTTATTTTCTATAATACAGGAGGAAGCAGAGACGCTGCTCCAGCTCATTTATTTTCGAGAAAACAGGAGGAAGCAGTGACTCTGCTCCAGCTCCTTTATTTTCTATAATACAGGAGGAAGCAGAGACGCTGCTCCAGCTCCTTTATTTTCTATAACACAGGAGGAAGCAGTGACTCTGCTCCAGCTCCTTTATTTTCTATATTACAGGAGGAAGCAGTGACGCTGCTCCAGCTCCTTTATTTTCTATAATACAGGAGGAAGCAGTGACGCTGCTCCAGGTCCTTTATTTTCTATAATACGGGAGGAAGCAGTGACGCTGCTCCAGCTCCTTTATTTTCTATAATACAGCAGGAAGCAGTGACGCTGCTCCAGCTCCTTTATTTTCTATAATACAGGAGGAAGTAGTGACGCTGCTCCAGCACCTTTATTTTCTACAATACAGGAGGAAGCAGAAACGCTGCTCCAGCTCGTTAATTTTCTATAATACAGGAGGAAGCAGTGACGCTGCTCCCGCTCCTTTATTTTCTATAATACAGGAGGAAGCAGTGACGCTGCTCCAGCTCCTTTATTTTCTATAATACAGGAGGAAGCAGTGACTCTGCTCCAGCTCCTTTATTTTCTATAATACAGGAGGAAGCAGAGACGCTGCTCCAGCTCATTTATTTTCGAGAAAACAGGAGGAAGCAGTGACTCTGCTCGAGGTCCTTTATTTTCTATAATACAGGAGGAAGCAGAGACGCTGCTCCAGCTCCCTTATTTTCTATAATACAGGAGGAAGCAGTGACTCTGCTCCAGCTCCTTTATTTTCTATATTACAGGAGGAAGCAGTGACGCTGCTCCAGCTCCTTTATTTTCTATAATACAGGAGGAAGCAGTGACGCTGCTCCAGGTCCTTTATTTTCTATAATACGGGAGGAATCAGTGACGCTGCTCCAGCTCCTTTATTTTCTTTCATACAGGAGGAAGCAGTGACGCTGCTCCAGCTCCTTTATTTTCTATAATACAGGAGGAAGCAGTGACTCTGCACCAGCTCCTTTATTTTCTATAATACAGGAGGAAGCAGTGACGCTGCTCCAGCTCCTTTATTTTCTATAATACAGGAGGAAGAATAGACGCTGCTCCAGCTCCTTTATTTTCTATAATACAGGAGGAAGCAGAGTCGCAATTCCAGCTCCTTTATTTTCTATAATACAGGAGGAAGCAGTGACGCTGCTCCAGCTCCTTTATTTTCAATAATACAGGAGGAAGCAGTGACGCTGCTCCAGCTCCTTTATTTTCTATAATACAGGAGGAAGCAGTGACGCTGCTCCAGCTCCTTTATTTTCTATAATACAGGAGGAAGAATAGACACGGCTCCAGCTCCTTTATTTTCTTTAATACGGGAGGAAGCAGTGACGCTGCTCCAGCTCCTTAATTTTCTATAATACAGGAGGAAGCAGTGACGCTGCTCCAGATCCTTTATTATATATAATACAGGTGGAAGCAGAGACGCTGCTCCAGCTCCTTTATTTTCTATAATACAGGAGGAAGCAGTGACGCTGCTCCAGCTCCTTTATTTTCTATAATACAGGTGGAAGCAGAGCGGCTGCTCCAGCTCCTTTATTTTCTATAATACAGGAGGAAGCAGTGACGCTGCTCCAGCTCCTTTATTTTCTATAATACAGGAGGAAGCAGTGTCGCTGCTTCAGCTCCATTATTTTCTATAATACAGGAGGAAGCAGAGCGGCTGCTCCAGCTCCTTTATTTTCTATAATACAGGAGGAAACAGTGACGCTGCACCAGCTCCTTTATTTTGAATAACACAGGAGGAAGCAGTGATGCTGCTCCACCTCCTATATTTTCTATAATACAGGAGGAAGCAGTGACGCTGCTCCAGCTCCTTTATTTTCTATAATACAGGAGAAAGCAGTAACCCTGCTCCAGCTCCATTATTTTTCATTACACAGGAGGAATCAGTGATGCTGCTCCACCACCTCTATTTTCTATAATACACGAGGAAGCAGATACGCTGCTCCAGCTCCTTTATTTTCTATAATACAGGAGGAAGCAGAGGCGCTGCTCCAGCTCCTTTATTTTCAATAATACAGGAAGAAGCAGTGACGCTGCTCCAGCTCCTTTATTTTCTATATTACACGAGGAAGCAGTGACGCTGCTCCAGCTCGTTTATTTTCTATAATACAGGAGGAAGCAGTGACGCTGCTCCAGCACCTTTATTTTCTACAATACAGGAGGAAGCAGAAACGCTGCTGCAGGTCGTTAATTTTCTATAATACAGGAGGAAGCAGTGACGCTGCTCCAGCTCCTTTATTTTCTATAATGCAGGAGGAAGTAGAGACGCTGCTTCAGCTTCTTTATTTTCTATAATACAGGAGGAAGCATAGTCGCTGCTCCAGCTCCTTTATTTTCTATAATACAGGAGGAAGCAGTGACTCTGCTCCAGCTCCTTTATTTTCTATAATACAGTAGAAAGCAGTGACGCTGCTCCAGCTCCTTTAATTTCTATAATACAGCAGGAAAAAGTGACTCTGCTCCAGTTCCTTTATTTTCTACAATACAGGACGAAGCAGTTACGCTGCTCCGGCTCCTTTATTTTCTATAATACTGGAGGAAGCATGACGTTGCTCCAGTTCCTTTATTTTCTATAATACAGGTGGAAGCAGAGACGCTGCTCCAGCTCCTTTATTTTCTATAATACAGGAGGAAGCAGTGACGCTGCTCCAGCTCGTTTATTTTCTATAATACAGGAGGAAGCAGTGACGCTGCTCCAGCTCCTTTATTTTCTATAATACAGGAGGAAGCAGTGACGCTGCTCCAGCTCCTTTATTTTCTATAATACAGGAGGAAGCAGTGTCGCTGCTCCAGCTCCTTTATTTTCTATAATACAGGAGGAAGCAGTGACGCTGCTCCAGCACCTTTATTTTCTATAATACAGGAGGAAGCAGTGACGCTGCAAAAGCTAATTTATCTTCTATAATACAGGAGGAAGCAGTGACGATGCTCCAGTTCCTTTATTTTCTATAATACAGGAGGAAGCAGTGACACTGCTCCAGCTCCTTTATTTTCTATAATACAGGAGGAAGCGGAGACGCTGCTCCAGCTCCTTTATTTTCTATAATACAGGAGGAAGCAGTGACGCTGCTCCAGCTCCTTTATTTTCTATAATACAGGAGGAAGCAGAGACGCTGCTCCAGCTCCTTTATTTTCTATAATACAGGAGGAAGCAGAGACGCTGCTCCAGCTCATTTATTTTCGAGAAAACAGGAGGAAGCAGTGACTCTGCTCCAGCTCCTTTATTTTCTATAATACAGGAGGAAGCAGAGACGCTGCTCCAGCTCCTTTATTTTCTATAATACGGGAGGAAGCAGTGACGCTGCTCCAGCTCCTTTATTTTCTATATTACAGGAGGAAGCAGTGACGCTGCTCCAGCTCCTTTATTTTCTATCATACAGGAGGAAGCAGTGACGCTGCTCCAGGTCCTTTATTTTCTATAATACGGGAGGAAGCAGTGACGCTGCACCAGCTCCTTTATTTTCTATAATACAGCAGGAAGCAGTGACGCTGCTCCAGCTCCTTTATTTTCTATAATACAGGAGGAAGTAGTGACGCTGCTCCAGCACCTTTATTTTCTACAATACAGGAGGAAGCAGAAACGCTGCTCCAGCTCCTTTATTTTCTATAATGCAGGAGGAAGTAGAGACGCTGCTCCAGCTCCTTTATTTTCTATAATACAGGAGGAAGCAGAGTCGCAATTCCAGCTCCTTTATTTTCTATAATACAGGAGGAAGCAGTGACGCTGCTCCGGCTCCTTTATTTTCTATAATACAGGACGAAGCAGTGACGCTGCTCCAGCTCCTTTATTTTCTCTCATACAGGAGGAAGCAGTGACGCTGCTCCAGCTCCTTTATTTTCTATAATACGGGAGGAAGCAGTGACGCTGCTCCAGATCCTTTATTTTCTAGAATACAGGAGGAAGCAGCGACGCTGCTCCAGCTCCTTTATTTTCTTTCATACAGAAGGAAGCAGTGACGCTGCTCCAGCTCCTTTATTTTCTATAATACAGGACGAAACAGTTACGCTGCTCCGGCTCCTTTATTTGCTATAATACAGGAGGAAGCAGTGACGCTGCTCCAGCTCCTTTATTTTCTATAATACAGGAGGAAGCAGTGACGCTGCTCCAGCTCCTTTATTTGCTATAATACAGGAGGAAGCAGTGACGCTGCTCCAGCTCCTTTATTTTCTATAATACAGGAGGAAGCAGTGACGCTGCTCCAGCTCCTTAATTTTCTATAATACAGGAGGAAGCAGTGACGCTGCTCCAGCTCCTTTATTTTCTATAATACAGGTGGAAGCAGAGCGGCTGCTCCAGCTCCTTTATTTTCTATAATACAGGAGGAAGCAGTGACTCTGCTCCAGCTCCTTTATTTTCTATAATACAGGAGGAAGCAGTGACTCTGCACCAGCTCCTTTATTTGCTATAATACAGGAGGAAGCAGTGACGCTGCTCCAGCTCCTTTATTTTCTATAATACAGGAGGAAGCAGTGACGCTGCTCCAGCTCCTTAATTTTCTATAATACAGGAGGAAGCAGTGACGCTGCTCCAGCTCCTTTATTTTCTATAATACAGGTGGAAGCAGAGCGGCTGCTCCAGCTCCTTTATTTTCTATAATACAGGAGGAAGCAGTGACTCTGCTCCAGCTCCTTTATTTTCTATAATAGAGGAGGAAGCAGTGACGCTGCTCCAGCTCCTTAATTTTCTATAATACAGGAGGAAGCAGTGACGCTGCTCCAGCTCCTTTATTTTCTATAATACAGGTGGAAGCAGAGCGGCTGCTCCAGCTCCTTTATTTTCTATAATACAGGAGGAAGCAGTGACTCTGCTCCAGCTCCTTTATTTTCTATAATAGAGGAGGAAGCAGTGACGCTGCTCCAGCTCCTTTATTTTCTATAATACAGGAGGAAGCAGTGACTCTGCTCCAGCTCCTTTATTTTCTATAATAGAGGAGGAAGCAGTGACGCTGCTCCAGCTCCTTTATTTTCTATAATAGAGGAGGAAGCAGTGACGCTGCTCCAGCTCCTTTATTTTCTATAATACAGGAGGAAGCAGTGTCGCTGCTTCAGCTCCTTTATTTTGAATAACACAGGAGGAAGCAGTGATACTGCTCCACCTCCTTTATTTTCTATAATACAGGAGGAAACAGTGACGCTGCTCCAGCACCTTTATTTTGAATAACACAGGAGGAAGCAGTGATGCTGCTCCACCTCCTTTATTTTCTATAATACAGGAGGAAGCAGTGACGCTGCTCCAGCTACTTTATTTTCTATATTACAGGAGAAAGCAGTAACCCTGCTCCAGCTCCATTATTTTTTATTACACAGGAGGAATCAGTGATGCTGCTCCACCACCTCTATTTTCTATAATACACGAGGAAGCAGTGACGCTGCTCCAGCTCCTTTATTTTCTATAATACAGGAGGAAGCAGAGGCGCTGCTCCAGCTCCTTTATTTTCAATAATACAGGAAGAAGCAGTGACGCTGCTCCAGCTCCTTTATTTTCTATATTACACGAGGAAGCAGTGACGCTGCTCCAGCTCGTTTATTTTCTATAATACAGGAGGAAGCAGTGACGCTGCTCCATCACCTTTATTTTCTACAATACAGGAGGAAGCAGAAACGCTGCTGCAGGTCGTTAATTTTCTATAATACAGGAGGAAGCAGTGACGCTGCTCCAGCTCCTTTATTTTCTATAATGCAGGAGGAAGTAGAGACGCTGCTTCAGCTTCTTTATTTTCTATAATACAGGAGGAAGCATAGTCGCTGCTCCAGCTCCTTTATTTTCTATAATACAGGAGGAAGCAGTGACTCTGCTCCAGCTCCTTTATTTTCTATAATACAGGAGAAAGCAGTGACGCTGCTCCAGCTCCTTTAATTTCTATAATACAGCAGGAAAAAGTGACTCTGCTCCAGTTCCTTTATTTTCTACAATACAGGACGAAGCAGTTACGCTGCTCCGGCTCCATTATTTTCTATAATACTGGAGGAAGCATGACGTTGCTCCAGTTCCTTTATTTTCTATAATACAGGTGGAAGCAGAGACGCTGCTCCAGCTCCTTTATTTTCTATAATACAGGAGGAAGCAGTGACGCTGCTCCAGCTCGTTTATTTTCTATAATACAGGAGGAAGCAGTGACGCTGCTCCAGCTCCTTTATTTTCTATAATACAGGAGGAAGCAGTGACGCTGCTCCAGCTCCTTTATTTTCTATAATACAGGAGGAAGCAGTGTCGCTGCTCCAGCTCCTTTATTTTCTATAATACAGGAGGAAGCAGTGACGCTGCTCCAGCACCTTTATTTTCTATAATACAGGAGGAAGCAGTGACGCTGCAAAAGCTAATTTATCTTCTATAATACAGGAGGAAGCAGTGACACTGCTCCAGCTCCTCTATTTTCTATAATACAGGAGGAAGCGGAGACGCTGCTCCAGCTCCTTTATTTTCTATAATACAGGAGGAAGCAGTGACGCTACTCCAGCTCCTTTATTTTCTATAATACAGGAGGAAGCAGAGACGCTGCTCCAGCTCCTTTATTTTCTATAATACAGGAGGAAGCAGAGACGCTGCTCCAGCTCATTTATTTTCGAGAAAACAGGAGGAAGCAGTGACTCTGCTCCAGCTCCTTTATTTTCTATAATACAGGAGGAAGCAGAGACGCTGCTCCAGCTCCTTTATTTTCTATAACACAGGAGGAAGCAGTGACTCTGCTCCAGATCCTTTATTTTCTATAATACAGGAGGAAGCAGTGACGCTGCTCCAGGTCCTTTATTTTCTATAATACGGGAGGAAGCAGTGACGCTGCTCCAGCTCCTTTATTTTCTATAATACAGCAGGAAGCAGTGACGCTGCTCCAGCTCCTTTATTTTCTATAATACAGGAGGAAGCAGTGACGCTGCTCCGGCTCCTTTATTTTCTATAATACAGGAGGAAACAGTGACGCTGCTCCGGCTCCTTTATTTTCTATAATACAGGACGAAGCAGTGACGCTGCTCCAGCTCCTTTATTTTCTATCATACAGGAGGAAGCAGTGACGCTGCTCCAGCTCCTTTATTTTCTATAATACGGGAGGAAACAGTGACGCTGTCCAGATCCTTTATTTTCTAGAATACAGGAGGAAGCAGTGACGCTGCTCCAGCTCCTTTATTTTCTATAATACAGGACGAAACAGTTACGCTGCTCCGGCTCCTTTATTTGCTATAATACAGAGGAAGCAGTGACGCTGCTCCAGCTCCTTTATTTGCTATAATACAGGAGGAAGCAGTGACGCTGCTCCAGCTCCTTTATTTTCTATATTGCAGGAGGAAGCAGTGACGCTGCTCCAGCTCCTTTATTTGCTATAATACAGGAGGAAGCAGTGACTCTGCACCAGCTCCTTTATTTTCTATAATACAGGAGGAAGAATAGACACGGCTCCAGCTCCTTTATTTTCTTTAATACGGGAGGAAGCAGTGACGCTGCTCCAGCTCCTTTATTTTCTATAATACAGGACGAAACAGTTACGCTGCTCCGGCTCCTTTATTTGCTATAATACAGGAGGAAGCAGTGACGCTGCTCCAGCTCCTTTATTTTGCATAATACCAGAGGAAGCAGTGACGCTGCTCCAGCTCCTTTATTTTCTATAATACAGGAGGAAGCAGTGACGCTGCTCCAGCTCCTTTATTTTCTATAATACAGGAGGAAGAATAGACACGGCTCCAGCTCCTTTATTTTCTTTAATACGGGAGGAAGCAGTGACGCTGCTCCAGCTCCTTAATTTTCTATAATACAGGAGGAAGCAGTGACGCTGCTCCAGATCCTTTATTTTATATAATACAGGTGGAAGCAGAGACGCTGCTCCAGCTCCTTTATTTTCTATAATACAGGAGGAAGCAGTGACGCTGCTCCAGCTCCTTTATTTTCTATAATACAGGTGGAAGCAGAGCGGCTGCTCCAGCTCCTTTATTTTCTATAATACAGGAGGAAGCAGTGACTCTGCTCCAGCTCCTTTATTTTCTATAATAGAGGAGGAAGCAGTGACGCTGCTCCAGCTCCTTTATTTTCTATAATACAGGAGGTAGCAGTGACGCTGCTCCAGCTCCTAAATTTTCTAAAATACAGTAGGAAAAAGTGACTCTGCTCCAGTTCCTTTATTTTCTATAACACAGGAGGAAGCAGTGACGCTGCTCCAGCTCCTTTATTTTCTATAATGCAGGAGGAAGTAGAGACGCTGGTTCAGCTCCTTTATTTTATATAATACTGGAGGAAGCAGTGACGCTGCTCCAGCTCCTTTATTTTCTGTAATACAGGAGGAAGCAGAGACGCTGCTCCAGCTCGTTTATTTTCTATAATACGGGAGGAAACAGTGACGCTGTCCAGATCCTTTATTTTCTAGAATACAGGAGGAAGCAGCGACGCTGCTCCAGCTCCTTTATTTTCTTTCATACAGGAGGAAGCAGTGACGCTGCTCCAGCTCCTTTATTTTCTATAGTACAGGACGAAACAGTTACGCTGCTCCGGCTCCTTTATTTGCTATAATACAGGAGGAAGCAGTGACGCTGCTCCAGCTCCTTTATTTGCTATAATACAGGAGGAAGCAGTGACGCTGCTCCAGCTCCTTTATTTTCTATATTGCAGGAGGAAGCAGTGACGCTGCTCCAGCTCCTTTATTTGCTATAATACAGGAGGAAGAATAGACACGGCTCCAGCTCCTTTATTTTCTTTAATACGGGAGGAAGCAGTGACGCTGCTCCAGCTCCTTTATTTTCTATAATACAGGACGAAACAGTTACGCTGCTCCGGCTCCTTTATTTGCTATAATACAGGAGGAAGCAGTGACGCTGCTCCAGCTCCTTTATTTTGCATAATACCAGAGGAAGCAGTGACGCTGCTCCAGCTCCTTTATTTTCTATAATACAGGAGGAAGCAGTGACGCTGCTCCAGCTCCTTTATTTTCTATAATACAGGAGGAAGAATAGACACGGCTCCAGCTCCTTTATTTTCTTTAATACGGGAGGAAGCAGTGACGCTGCTCCAGCTCCTTAATTTTCTATAATACAGGAGGAAGCAGTGACGCTGCTCCAGATCCTTTATTTTATATAATACAGGTGGAAGCAGAGACGCTGCTCCAGCTCCTTTATTTTCTATAATACAGGAGGAAGCAGTGACGCTGCTCCAGCTCCTTTATTTTCTATAATACAGGTGGAAGCAGAGCGGCTGCTCCAGCTCCTTTATTTTCTATAATACAGGAGGAAGCAGTGACTCTGCTCCAGCTCCTTTATTTTCTATAATAGAGGAGGAAGCAGTGACGCTGCTCCAGCTCCTTTATTTTCTATAATACAGGAGGTAGCAGTGACGCTGCTCCAGCTCCTAAATTTTCTAAAATACAGTAGGAAAAAGTGACTCTGCTCCAGTTCCTTTATTTTCTATAACACAGGAGGAAGCAGTGACGCTGCTCCAGCTCCTTTATTTTCTATAATGCAGGAGGAAGTAGAGACGCTGGTTCAGCTCCTTTATTTTATATAATACTGGAGGAAGCAGTGACGCTGCTCCAGCTCCTTTATTTTCTGTAATACAGGAGGAAGCAGAGACGCTGCTCCAGCTCGTTTATTTTCTATAATACAGGAGGAAGCAGTGACGCTGTTCCAGCTCCTTTATTTTCTATAATACGGGAGGAAGAAGTGACGCTGCTCCAGCTCCTTTATTTTCTATAATACAGGAGGAAGCAGTGACGCTGTTCCAGCTCCTTTCTTTTCTATAATACGGGAGGAAGCAGTGACGCTGCTCCAGCTCCTTAATTTTCTATAATATATGAGGAAGCAGTGACGCTGCTCAAGCTCCTATATTTTATATAATACAGGTGGAAGCAGAGACACGGCTCCAGCTCCTTTATTTTCTTTAATACGGGAGGAAGCAGTGACGCTGCTCCAGCTCCTTAATTTTCTATAATACAGGAGGAAGCAGTGACGCTGCTCCAGATCCTATATTTTATATAATACAGGTGGAAGCAGAGACGCTGCTCCAGCTCCTTTATTTTCTATAATACAGGAGGAAGCAGTGACGCTGCTCCAGCTCCTTTATTTTCTATAATACCGGAGGAAGCAGTGACGCTGCTCCAGCTCCTTTATTTTCTATAATACAGGAGGAAGCAGTGACGCTGCTCCAGCTCCTTTATTTTCTATAATACAGGAGGAAGCAGTGTCGCTGCTCCAGCTCCTTTATTTTCTATAATACAGGAGGAAGCAGTGACGCTGCTCCAGCTCCTTTATTTTGTTTAACACAGGGGGAAGCAGTGATGCTGCTCCACCTCCTTTATTTTCTATAATACATGAGGAAGCAGTGACGCTGCTCCAGCTCCTTTATTTTGTTTAACACAGGGGGAAGCAGTGATGCTGCTCCAGCTCCTTTATTTTCTATAATACAGGAGGAAACAGTGACGCTGCTCCAGCTCCTTTATTTTGAATAACACAGGAGGAAGCAGTGATGCTGCTCCACCTCCTTTATTTTCTATAATACAGGAGGAAGCAGTGACGCTGCTCCAGCTCCTTTATTTTCTATAATACAGGAGAAAGCAGTAACCCTGCTCCAGCTCCATTATTTTTTATTACAAAGGAGGAATCAGTGATGCTGCTCCACCTCCTCTATTTTCTATAATACACGACGAAGCAGTGACGCTGCTCCAGCTCCTTTATTTTCTATAATACAGGAGGAAGCAGAGGCGCTGCTCCAGCTCCTTTATTTTCAATAATACAGGAAGAAGCAGTGACGCTGCTCCAGCTCCTTTATTTTCTATATTACACGAGGAAGCAGTGACGCTGCTCCAGCTCCTTTATTTTCTATAATACAGGAGGAAGCAGTGACGCTGCTCCAGCACCTTTATTTTCTACAATACAGGAGGAAGCAGAAACGCTGCTGCAGGTCGTGAATTTTCTATAATACAGGAGGAAGCAGTGACGCTGCTCCAGCTCCTTTATTTTCTATAATGCAGGAGGAAGTAGAGACGCTGCTTCAGCTTCTTTATTTTCTATAATACAGGAGGAAGCATAGTCGCTGCTCCAGCTCCTTTATTTTCTATAATACAGGAGGAAGCAGTGACTCTGCTCCAGCTCCTTTATTTTCTATAATACAGGAGGAAGCAGTGACGCTGCTCCAGCTCCTTTAATTTCTATAATACATGTGGAAGAAGAGACACGGCTCCAGCTCCTTTATTTTCTTTAATACGGGAGGAAGCAGTGACGCTGCTCCAGCTCCTTAATTTTCTATAATACAGGAGGAAGCAGTGACGCTGCTCCAGATCCTTTATTTTCTAATACAGGAGGAAGCAGCGACGCTGCTCCAGCTCCTTTATTTTCTATAATACAGGAGGAAGCAGTGACGCTGCTCCAGCTCCTAAATTTTCTAAAATACAGTAGGAAAAAGTGACTCTGCTCCAGTTCCTTTATTTTCTATAACACAGGAGGAAGCAGTGACGCTGCTCCAGCTCCTTTATTTTCTATAATGCAGGAGGAAGTAGAGACGCTGGTTCAGCTCCTTTATTTTCTATAATACTGGAGGAAGCAGTGACGCTGCTCCAGCTCCTTTATTTTCTGTAATACAGGAGGAAGCAGAGACGCTGCTCCAGCTCGTTTATTTTCTATAATACAGGAGGAAGCAGTGACGCTGTTCCAGCTCCTTTATTTTCTATAATACGGGAGGAAGAAGTGACGCTGCTCCAGCTCCTTTATTTTCTATAATACAGGAGGAAGCAGTGACGCTGTTCCAGCTCCTTTCTTTTCTATAATACGGGAGGAAGCAGTGACGCTGCTCCAGCTCCTTAATTTTCTATAATATATGAGGAAGCAGTGACGCTGCTCCAGCTCCTATATTTTATATAATACAGGTGGAAGCAGAGACACGGCTCCAGCTCCTTTATTTTCTTTAATACGGGAGGAAGCAGTGACGCTGCTCCAGCTCCTTAATTTTCTATAATACAGGAGGAAGCAGTGACGCTGCTCCAGATCCTATATTTTATATAATACAGGTGGAAGCAGAGACGCTGCTCCAGCTCCTTTATTTTCTATAATACAGGAGGAAGCAGTGACGCTGCTCCAGCTCCTTTATTTTCTATAATACCGGAGGAAGCAGTGACGCTGCTCCAGCTCCTTTATTTTCTATAATACAGGAGGAAGCAGTGACGCTGCTCCAGCTCCTTTATTTTCTATAATACAGGAGGAAGCAGTGTCGCTGCTCCAGCTCCTTTATTTTCTATAATACAGGAGGAAGCAGTGACGCTGCTCCAGCTCCTTTATTTTGTTTAACACAGGGGGAAGCAGTGATGCTGCTCCACCTCCTTTATTTTCTATAATACATGAGGAAGCAGTGACGCTGCTCCTGCTCCTTTTTATTCTATAATACAGGAGGAAGTAGAGACGCTGCTCCAGCTCCTTTATTTTCTATAATACAGGAATAAGCAGTGACGCTGCTCCAGCTCCTTTATTTTCTATAATACAGGAGGAAGCAGTGATGCTGCTCCACCTCCTTTATTTTCTATAATACATGAGGAAGCCGTGACGTTGCTCCAGCTCCTTTATTTTCTATAATACAGGAGGAAGTAGAGGCGCGGCTCCAGCTCCTTTATTTTCCATAATACAGGAAGAAGCAGTGACGCTGCTCCAGCTCCTTTATTTTCTATAATACAGGAGGAAGCAGTGACGCTGCTCCAGCTCCTTTATTTTCTATAATACAGGTGGAAGCCGAGACGCTGCTCCGGCTCCTTTATTTTCAATAGTACAGGACGAAGCAGTTACGATGCACCGGCTCCATTATTTTCTATAATACCGGAGGAAACATGACGTTGCTCCAGCTCCTTTATTTTCTATAATACAGGTGGAAGCAGAGACGCTGCTCCAGCTCCTTTATTTTCTATAATACAGGAGGAAGCATTGACGCTGCTCCAGCTCCTTTATTTTCAATAATACAGGAGGAAGCAGTGACGCTGCTCCAGATCCTTTATTTTCTATAATACAGGAAGAAGCAGTGACGCTGCTCCAGCTCCTTTATTTTCAATAATACAGGAGGAAGCAGTGACGCTGCTCCAGCTCCTTTATTTTCTATGATACAGGAGGAAGCAGTGACGCTGCTCCAGCTCGTTTATTTTCTATAATACAGGAGGAAGCAGTGTCGCTGCTCCAGCTCCTTTATTTTCTATAATCCAGGAGGAAGCAGTGACTCTGCTCCAGCTCCTTTATTTTCTATAATACAGTAGGAAGCAGTGACTCTGCTCCAGCTCCTTTATTTTCCAGAACACAGGAGGAAGCAGTGACGCTGCTCCATCTCCTTTATTTTCTATAATACAGCTGGAAGCAGTGACGCTGCTCCACCTCCTTTAATTTCTATAATACATGTGGAAGAAGCGACGCTGCTCCAGCTCCTTTATTTTCTATAATACAGGAGGAAGCAGTGACTCTGCCCCAGATGCTTTATTTTTTGTAAAAGAGGAGAAAGCAGAGACGCTGCTCCAGCTCTTTTATTTTCTATAATACAGGAGGAAGCAGTGACGCTGCTCCAGATCCTTTATTTTCTATAATACAGGAGGAAACAGTGACGCTGCTCCAGCTTCTTTATTTTCTATAATACAGGAAGAAGCAGTGACGCTGCTCCAGCTCCTTTATTTTCTATAATACAGGAGGAAAAAGTGACCCTGCTCCAGCTCCTTTATTTTCTATAATACAGGAGGAAGCAGTGACTCTGCTCCAGCTCATTTATTTTCTATAATACAGGAGGAAGCAGTGACTCTACTCCAGCTCCTTTATTTTCCAGAAAACAGGAGGAAGCAGTGACGCTGCTCCAGCTCCTTTATTTTCTATAATACAGCTGGAAGCAGTGACGCTGCTCCAGCTCCTTTATTTTCTATAATACATGAGGAAGCAGTGACGCTGCTCCAATTCCTTTTTTTTCTATAATACAGGAGGAAGCAGTGACACTGCTCCAGCTCCTTTATTTTCTATAATACAGGAGGAAGCAGTGACGCTGCTCCAGCTCCTTTATTTTCTATAATACAGGAGGAAGCAGTGACGCTGCTCCAGCTCCTTTATTTTCTATAATACAGGAGGAAACAGTTACGCTGGTCCAGCTCCTTTATTTTCTATAATACAGGAGGAAGCAGTGACGCTGCTCCAGCTCCTTTATTTTCTATAATACAGGAGGAAGCAGTGACACTGCTCCAGCTCCTTTATTTTCTATCATGCAGGAGGAAGCAGTGACGCTGCTCCAGAACCTTTATTTTCGATAATACAGGTGGAAGCAGTGACGCTGCAAAAGCTAATTTATCTTCTATAATACAGGAGGAAGCAGTGACACTGCTCCAGCTCCTTTATTTTCTATAATACCAGAGGAAGCAGTGACGCTGCTACATCTCCTTTATCTTCTATAATACTGGAGGAAGCAGTGACTCTGCTCCAGCTCCTTTATCTTCTCTAATACAGGAGGAAGCAGTCACGCTGCTCCAGCTCCTTTATTTTCTCTAATACATGAGGAAGCAGTGACGCTGCTCCAGTTCCTTTATTTTCTATAATACAGGAGGAAGCAGTGACGCTGCTCCAGCTCCTTTATTTTCTATAATACAGGAGGAAGCAGTGACCCTGCTCCAGCACCTTTATCTTCTCTAATACAGGAGGAAGCAGTGACGCTGCTCCAGCTCCTTTATTTTCTATAATACAGGAGGAAGCAGTGACGCTGCTCCAGCTCCTTTATTTTCTATAATACAGGAGGAAACAGTTACGCTGGTCCAGCTCCTTTATTTTCTATAATACAGGAGGAAGCAGTGACGCTGCTCCAGCTCCTTTATTTTCTATAATACAGGAGGAAGCAGTGACACTGCTCCAGCTCCTTTATTTTCTATAATACAGGAGGAAGCAGTGACGCTGCTCCAGATCCTTTATTTTCGATAATACAGCGGAAGCAGTGACGCTGCAACAGCTCATTTATCTTCTATAATACAGGAGGAAGCAGTGACCCTGCTCCAGCTCCTTTATTTTCTATATTACAGGAGGAAGCAGTGACGCTGCTCCAGCTCCTTTAATTTCTATAATACATGTGGAAGAAGCGACGCTGCTCCAGCTCCTTTATTTTCTATAATACAGGAGGAAGCAGTGACGCTGCTCCATCTTCTTTATTTTCTATAATACAGGAAGAAGCAGTGACGCTGCTCCAGCTCCTTTATTTTCTATAATACAGGAGGAAACAGTGACCCTGCTCCAGCAACTTTATTTGCTATAATACAGGAGGAAGCAGTGACGCTGCTCCAGCTCCTTTATCTTCTATAAAACAGGAGGAAGCAGAGACACTGCTCCAGCTCCTTTATTTTCTATAATACAGCAGGAAGCAGTGACCCTGCTCCAGCTCCTTTATTTTCTATAATACAGGAGGAAGCAGTGATGCTGCTCCAGCTCCTTTATTTTCTATATTACAGGAGGAAGCAGTGACGCTGCTCCAGATCCTTTATTTTCTATAATACAGCAGGAAGCAGTGACGCTGCTCCAGCTCCTTTATTTTCTATATTACAGGAGGAAGCAGTGGCGCTGCTCCAGCTCCTTTATTTTCTATAATACAGGAGGAAGCAGTGACGCTGCTCCAGCTCCTTTATTTTCTATATTACAGGAGGAAGCAGTGACGCTGCTCCAGATCCTTTATTTTCTATAATACAGCAGGAAGCAGTGACGCTGCTCCAGCTCCTTTATTTTCTATATTACAGGAGGAAGCAGTGACGCTGCTGCAGCTCATTTATTTTCTATAATACAGGAGGAAGCAGTGACGCTGCTCCAGCTCCTTTATCTTCTATAATACAGGAGGAAGCAGAGACACTGCTCCATCTCCTTTATTTTCTATAATACAGCAGGAAGCAGTGACCCTGCTCCAGCTCCTTTATTTTCTATAATACAGGAGGAAGCAGTGATGCTGCTCCAGCTCCTTTATTTTCTATATTACAGGAGGAAGCAGTGACGCTGCTCCAGATCCTTTATTTTCTATAATACAGGAGGAAGCAGTGACGCTGCTCCAGATCCTTTATTTTCTATAATACAGGAGGAAGCAGTGACGCTGCTCCAGCTACTTTATTTTCTATAATACAGGAGGAAGCAGTTACACTGCTCCAGCTCCTTTATTTTCTATGATACAGGAGGAAGCAGTGACGCTGCTCCAGATCCTTTATTTTCGATAATACAGGAGGAAGCAGTGACGCTGCAACAGCTCATTTATCTTCTATAATACAGGAGGAAGCAGTGACACTGCTCCAGCTCCTTTATTTTCTATAATACCAGAGGAAGCAGTGACGCTGCTCCAGCTCCTTTATCTTCTATAATACAGGAGGAAGCAGTGACGCCGCTCCAGCTCCTTTATTTTCTATAATACAGCAGGAAGCAGTGACCCTGCTCCAGCTCCTTTATTTTCTATAACACAGGAGGAAGCAGTGACACTGCTCCAGCTCCTTTAATTTCTATAATACATGTGGAAGAAGCGACGCTGCTCCAGCTCCTTTATTTTCTATAATACAGGAGGAAGCAGTGACGCTGCTCCATCTTCTTTATTTTCTATAATACAGGAAGAAGCAGTGACGCTGCTCCATCTCCTTTATTTTCTATAATACAGGAGGAAACAGTGACCCTGCTCCAGCTCCTTAATTTGCTATAATACAGGAGGAAGCAGTGACGCTGCTCCAGCTCCTTTATCTTCTAAAATACAGGAGGAAGCAGAGACACTGCTCCAGCTCCTTTATTTT
The DNA here is from genome assembly GCF_047496795.1 of Chiloscyllium punctatum. NCBI lineage: Eukaryota > Metazoa > Chordata > Chondrichthyes > Orectolobiformes > Hemiscylliidae > Chiloscyllium > Chiloscyllium punctatum. The sequence continues at coordinate 70,351,276 of NC_092759.1, read as the reverse complement.
CTATAATACAGCAGGAAGCAGTGACCCTGCTCCAGCTGCTTTATTTTCTATAATACAGGAGGAAGCAGTGATGCTGCTTCAGTTCCTTTATTTTCTATATTACAGGAATAAGCAGTGACGCTGCTCCAGATCCTTTATTTTCTATAATACAGCAGGAAGCAGTGACGCTGCTCCAGCTCCTTTATTTTCTATATTACAGGAGGAAGCAGTGACGCTGCTCCACCTCCTTTATTTTCTATAATACAGGAGGAAGCAGTGACGCTGCTCCAGCTCCTTTATTTTTAATATTACAGGAGGAAGCAGTGACGCTGCTCCAGATCCTTTATTTTCTAGAATACAGCAGGAAGCAGTGACGCTGCTCCAGCTCCTTTATTTTCTATATTACAGGAGGAAGCAGTGACGCTGCTCCAGCTCCTTTATTTTCTATAATACAGGAGGAAGCAGTGACGATGCTCCAGCTCCTATATCTTCTATAATACAGGAGGAAGCAGAGACACTGCTCCAGCTCCTTTATTTTCTATAATACAGCAGGAAGCAGTGACCCTGCCCCAGCTCCTTTATTTTCTATAATACAGGAGGAAGCAGTGATGCTGCTCCAGCTCCTTTATTTTCTATATTACAGGAGGAAGCAGTGACGCTGCTCCAGATCCTTTATTTTCTATAATACAGGAGGAAGCAGTGACGCTGATCCAGATCCTTTATTTTCTATAATACAGCAGGAAGCAGTGACGCTGCTCCAGCTCTTTTATTTTCTATATTACAGGAGGAAGCAGTGACGCTGCTCCAGCTTCTTTATTTTCTATAATACAGGAGGCAGCAGTGACTCTGCTCCAGCTCCTTTATTTTCTATAATACAGGAGGAAGCAGTGACGCTGCTCCAGCTCCTTTATTTTCTATAATGCAGGAGGAAGCTGTGACGCTGCTCCAGCTCCTTTATTATCTATAATACAGGAGGAAGCAGTTACACTGCTCCAGCTCCTTTATTTTCTATAATACAGGAGGAAGCAGTGACGCTGCTCCAGATCCTTTATTTTCGATAATACAGGAGGAAGCAGTGACGCTGCAACAGCTCATTTATCTTCTATAATACAAGAGGAAGCAGTGACACTGCTCCAGCTCCTTTATTTTCTATAATACCAGAGGAAGCAGTGACGCTGCTCCAGCTCCTTTATCTTCTATAATACAGGAGGAAGCAGTGACGCCGCTCCAGCTCCTTTATTTTCTATAACACAGGAGGAAGCAGTGACACTGCTCCAGCTCCTTTAATTTCTATAATACATGTGGAAGAAGCGATGCTGCTCCAGCTCCTTTATTATCTATAATACAGGCGGAAGCAGTGACGCTGCTCCATCTTCTTTATTTTCTATAATACAGGAAGAAGCAGTGACGCTGCTCCAGCACCTTTATTTTCTATAATACAGGAGGAAACAGTGACCCTGCTCCAGCTCCTTTATTTTCTATATTACAGGAGGAAGCAGTGACGCTGCTCCAGCTCCTTTAATTTCTATAATACATGTGGAAGAAGCGACGCTGCTCCAGCTCCTTTATTTTATATAACACAGGAGGAAGCAGTGACTCTGCCCCAGATGCTTTATTTTTTGTAAAAGGGTAGAAAGCAGAGATGCTGCTCCAGCTCTTTTATTTTCTATAATACAGGAGGAAGCAGTGACGCTGCTCCAGATCCTTTATTTTCTATAATACAGGAGGAAACATTGACGCTGCTCCAGCTTCTTTATTTTCTATAATACAGGAAGAAGCAGTGACGCTGCTCCAGCTCCTTTATTTTCTATACTACAGGAGGAAAAAGTGACCCTGCTCCAGCTCCTTTATTTTCTATAATACAGGAGGAAGCAGTGACTCTGCTCCAGCTCCTTTATTTTCTATAATACAGGAGGAAGCAGTGACTCTACTCCAGCTCCTTTATTTTCCAGAAAACAGGAGGAAGCTGTGACGCTGCTCCAGCTCCTTTATTTTCTATAATACAGCTGGAAGCAGTGACGCTGCTCCAGCTCCTTTATTTTCTATAATACAGGAGGAAGCAGTGACGCTGCTCCAGCTCCTTTATTTTCTATAATACAGGAGGAAGCAGTGACGCTGCTCCAGCTCCTTTATTTTCTATAATACAGGAGGAAACAGTTACGCTGGTCCAGCTCCTTTATTTTCTATAATACAGGAGGAAGCAGTGACGCTGCTCCAGCTCCTTTATTTTCTATAATACAGGAGGAAGCAGTGACACTGCTCCAGCTCCTTTATTTTCTATCATGCAGGAGGAAGCAGTGACGCTGCTCCAGAACCTTTATTTTCGATAATACAGGTGGAAGCAGTGACGCTGCAAAAGCTAATTTATCTTCTATAATACAGGAGGAAGCAGTGACACTGCTCCAGCTCCTTTATTTTCTACAATACCAGAGGAAGCAGTGACGCTGCTACATCTCCTTTATCTTCTATAATACTGGAGGAAGCAGTGACTCTGCTCCAGCTCCTTTATCTTCTCTAATACAGGAGGAAGCAGTCACGCTGCTCCAGCTCCTTTATTTTCTCTAATACATGAGGAAGCAGTGACGCTGCTCCAGTTCCTTTATTTTCTATAATACAGGAGGAAGCAGTGACGCTGCTCCAGCTCCTTTATTTTCTATAATACAGGAGGAAGCAGTGACCCTGCTCCAGCACCTTTATCTTCTCTAATACAGGAGGAAGCAGTGACGCTGCTCCAGCTCCTTTATTTTCTATAATACAGGAGGAAGCAGTGACGCTGCTCCAGCTCCTTTATTTTCTATAATACAGGAGGAAACAGTTACGCTGGTCCAGCTCCTTTATTTTCTATAATACAGGAGGAAGCAGTGACGCTGCTCCAGCTCCTTTATTTTCTATAATACAGGAGGAAGCAGTGACACTGCTCCAGCTCCTTTATTTTCTATAATACAGGAGGAAGCAGTGACGCTGCTCCAGATCCTTTATTTTCGATAATACAGGCGGAAGCAGTGACGCTGCAACAGCTCATTTATCTTCTATAATACAGGAGGAAGCAGTGACCCTGCTCCAGCTCCTTTATTTTCTATATTACAGGAGGAAGCAGTGACGCTGCTCCAGCTCCTTTAATTTCTATAATACATGTGGAAGAAGCGACGCTGCTCCAGCTCCTTTATTTTCTATAATACAGGAGGAAGCAGTGACGCTGCTCCATGTTCTTTATTTTCTATAATACAGGAAGAAGCAGTGACGCTGCTCCAGCTCCTTTATTTTCTATAATACAGGAGGAAACAGTGACCCTGCTCCAGCTCCTTTATTTGCTATAATACAGGAGGAAGCAGTGACGCTGCTCCAGCTCCTTTATCTTCTATAAAACAGGAGGAAGCAGAGACACTGCTCCAGCTCCTTTATTTTCTATAATACAGCAGGAAGCAGTGACCCTGCTCCAGCTCCTTTATTTTCTATAATACAGGAGGAAGCAGTGATGCTGCTCCAGCTCCTTTATTTTCTATATTACAGGAGGAAGCAGTGACGCTGCTCCAGATCCTTTATTTTCTATAATACAGCAGGAAGCAGTGACGCTGCTCCAGCTGCTTTATTTTCTATATTACAGGAGGAAGCAGTGACGCTGCTCCAGCTCCTTTATTTTCTATAATACAGGAGGAAGCAGTGACGCTGCTCCAGCTCCTTTATTTTCTATATTACAGGAGGAAGCAGTGACGCTGCTCCAGATCCTTTATTTTCTATAATACAGCAGGAAGCAGTGACGCTGCTCCAGCTCCTTTATTTTCTATATTACAGGAGGAAGCAGTGACGCTGCTGCAGCTCCTTTATTTTCTATAATACAGGAGGAAGCAGTGACGCTGCTCCAGCTCCTTTATCTTCTATAATACAGGAGGAAGCAGAGACACTGCTCCATCTCCATTATTTTCTATAATACAGCAGGAAGCAGTGACCCTGCTCCAGCTCCTTTATTTTCTATAATACAGGAGGAAGCAGTGATGCTGCACCAGCTCCTTTATTTTCTATATTACAGGAGGAAGCAGTGACGCTACTCCAGATCCTTTATTTTCTATAATACAGGAGGAAGCAGTGACGCTGCTCCAGATCCTTTATTTTCTATAATACAGGAGGAAGCAGTGACGCTGCTCCAGCTCCTTTATTTTCTATAATACAGGAGGAAGCAGTTACACTGCTCCAGCTCCTTTATTTTCTATGATACAGGAGGAAGCAGTGACGCTGCTCCAGATCCTTTATTTTCGATAATACAGGAGGAAGCAGTGACGCTGCAACAGCTCATTTATCTTCTATAATACAGGAGGAAGCAGTGACACTGCTCCAGCTCCTTTATTTTCTATAATACCAGAGGAAGCAGTGACGCTGCTCCAGCTCCTTTATCTTCTATAATACAGGAGGAAGCAGTGACGCCGCTCCAGCTCCTTTATTTTCTATAATACAGCAGGAAGCAGTGACCCTGCTCCAGCTCCTTTATTTTCTATAACACAGGAGGAAGCAGTGACACTGCTCCAGCTCCTTTAATTTCTATAATACATGTGGAAGAAGCGACGCTGCTCCATCACCTTTATTTTCTATAATACAGGAGGAAGCAGTGACGCTGCTCCATCTTCTTTATTTTCTATAATACAAGAAGAAGCAGTGACGCTGCTCCAGCTCCTTTATTTTCTATAATACAGGAGGAAGCAGTGACGCTGCTCCAGATTCTTTATTTTCTATAATACAGCAGGAAGCAGTGACGCTGCTCCAGCTCCTTTATTTTCTATATTACAGGAGGAAGCAGTGACGCTGCTCCAGCTCCTTTATTTTCTATAATACAGGAGGAAGCAGTGACGCTGCTCCAGCTCCTTTATCTTGTATAATACAGGAGGAAGCAGAGACACTGCTCCAGCTCCTTTATTTTCTATAATACAGCGGGAAGCAGTGACCCTGCTCCAGCTCCTTTATTTTCTATAATACAAGAGGAAGCAGTGATGCTGCTCCAGCTCCTTTATTTTCTATATTACAGGAAGAAGCAGTGACGCTGCTCCAGATCCTTTATTTTCTATAATACAGGAGGAAGCAGTGACGCTGCTCCAGATCCTTTATTTTCTATAATACAGCAGGAAGCAGTGACGCTGCTCCAGCTCCTTTATTTTCTATATTACAGGAGGAAGCATTGACGCTGCTCCAGCTCCTTTATTTTCTATAATACAGGAGGAAGCAGTGACTCTGCTCCAGATCCTTTATTTTCTACAATACAGGAGGAAGCAGTGACGCTGCTCCAGCTCCTTTATTTTCTATAATGCAGGAGGAAGTTGTGACGCTGCTCCAGCTCCTTTATTATCTATCATACAGGAGGAAGCAGTTACACTGCTCCAGCTCCTTTATTTTCTTTAATACAGGAGGAAGCAGTGACGCTGCTCCAGATCCTTTATTTTCGATAATACAGGAGGAAGCAGTGACGCTGCAACAGCTCATTTATCTTCTATAATACAGGAGGAAGCAGTGACACTGATCCAGCTCCTTTATTTTCTATAATAACAGAGGAAACAGTGACGCAGCTCCAGTTCGATTATTTTCTATAACACAGGAGGAAGCAGTGACTCTGCTCCAGCTCCTTTATTTTCTATAATACAGAAGGAAGTAGTGACGCTGCTCCAGCTCCTTTATTTTCTATAATACAGGAGGAAGCAGTGACTCTGCTCCAGCTCCTTTATTTTCTATGCTACTGGAGGAAGCAGTGACGCTGCTACAGCTACTTTATTTTCTATAATACAGGAGGAAGCAGTGACTCTGCCCCAGATGCTTTATTTTCTGTAATACAGGTGAAAGCAGAGACGCTGCTCCAGCTCCTTTATTTTCTATAATACAGGAGGAAGCAGTGACGCTGCTCCAGCTCCTTTATATTCTATAATACAGGAGGAAACAGTGACGCTGCTCCAGCTCCTTTAATTTCTATCATACATGTGGAAGTAGCGACGCTGCTCCAGCTCCTGTATTTTCTATAATACAGGAGGAAGCAGTGACGCTGCTCCAGTTCCTTTATTTTCTATAATACAGGAGGAAGCAGTGACGCTGCTCCAGCTCCTTTATTTTCTATAATACAGGAGGAAGCAGTGACACTGCTCCAGCTCCTTTATTTTCTATAATACAGGAGGAAGCAGTGACGCTGCTCCAGCTCCTTTATTTTCTATAATACAGCAGGAAGCAGTGACGCTGCTCCAGCTCCTTTATTTTCTATAATACAGGAGGAAACAGTTACGCTGGTCCAGCTCCTTTATTTTCTATAATACAGGAGGAAGCAGTGATGCTGCTCCAGTTCCTTTATTTTCTATATTACAGGAGGAAGCAGTGACGCTGCTCCAGATCCTTTATTTTCTATAATACAGCAGGAAGCAGTGACGCTGCTCCAGCTCCTTTATTTTCTATAGTACAGGAGGAAGCAGTGACGCTGCTCCAGCTCCTTTATTTTCTATAATACAGGGGGAAGCAGTGACGCTGCTCCAGCTCCTTTATTTTCTATAATACAGGAGGAAGCAGTGACGCTGCTCCAGCTCCTTTTTTTGCTATAATACAGGAGGAAGCAGTGACGCTGCTCCAGCTCCTTTATCTTCTATAATACAGGAGGAAGCAGAGACACTGCTCCAGCTCCTTTATTTTCTATAATACAGGAGGAAGCAGTGACCCTGCTCCAGCTCCTTTATTTTCTATAATACAGGAGGAAGCAGTGATGCTGCTCCAGTTCCTTTATTTTCTATATTACAGGAGGAAGCAGTGACGCTGCTCCAGATCCTTTATTTTCTATAATACAGCAGGAAGCAGTGACGCTGCTCCAGCTCCTTTATTTTCAATATTACAGGAGGAAGCAGTGACGCTGCTTCAGCTCCTTTATTTTCTATAATACAGGAGGAAGCAGTGACGCTGCTCCAGCTCCTTTATTTTCTATATAACAGGACAAAGCAGTGACGCTGCTCCAGATCCTTTATTTTCTATAATACAGGAGGAAGCAGTGACGCTGCTCCAGCTCGTTTATTTTCTATATTACAGGAGGAAGCAGTGACGCTGCTCCAGCTCCTTTATTTTCTATAATACAGGAGGAAGCAGTGACGCTGCTCCAGCTCCTTTATCTTGTATAATACAGGAGGAAGCAGAGACACTGCTCCAGCTCCTTTATTTTCTATAATACAGCAGGAAGCAGTGACCCTGCTCCAGCTCCTTTATTTTCTATAATACAGGAGGAAGCAGTGATGCTGCTCCAGCTCCTTTATTTTCTATATTACAGGAAGAAGCAGTGACGCTGCTCCAGATCCTTTATTTTCTATAATACAGGAGGAAGCAGTGACGCTGCTCCAGATCCTTTATTTTCTATAATACAGCAGGAAGCAGTGACGCTGCTCCAGCTCCTTTATTTTCTATATTACAGGAGGAAGCAGTGACGCTGCTCCAGCTCCTTTATTTTCTATAATACAGGAGGAAGCAGTGACTCTGCTCCAGATCCTTTATTTTCTATAATACAGGAGGAAGCAGTGACGCTGCTCCAGCTCCTTTATTTTCTATAATGCAGGAGGAAGCTGTGACGCTGCTCCAGCTCATTTATTATCTATAATACAGGAGGAAGCAGTTACACTGCTCCAGCTCCTTTATTTTCTATAATACAGGAGGAAGCAGTGACGCTGCTCCAGATCCTTTATTTTCGATAATACAGGAGGAAGCAGTGACGCTGCTCCAGATCCTTTATTTTCTATAATACAGGAGGAAGCAGTGACGCTGCTCCAGCTCCTTTATTTTCTATAATGCAGGAGGAAGCTGTGACGCTGCTCCAGCTCCTTTATTATCTATAATACAGGAGGAAGCAGTGACACTGCTCCAGCTCCTTTATTTTCTATAATACCAGAGGAAGCAGTGACGCAGCTCCAGTTCGTTTATTTTCTATAACACAGGAGGAAGCAGTGACTCTGCTCCAGCTCCTTTATTTTCTATAATACAGAAGGAAGTAGTGACGCTGCCCCAGCTCCTTTATTTTCTATAATACAGGAGGAAGCAGTGACTCTGCTCCAGCTCCTTTATTTTCTATACTACTGGAGGAAGCAGTGACGCTGCTCCAGCTACTTTATTTTCAAAAGTACAGGAGGAAGCAGTGTCTCTGCCCCAGATGCTTTATTTTCTGTAATACAGGTGAAAGCAGTGACCCTGCTCCAGCTCCTTTTTTTTCTATAATACAGGAGGAAGCAGTGATGCTGCTCCAGCTCCTTTATTTTCTATATTACAGGAGGAAGCAGTGACGCTGCTCCAGATCCTTTATTTTCTATAATACAGGAGGAAGCAATGACGCTGCTCCAGATCCTTTATTTTCTATAATACAGCAGGAAGCAGAGACGCTGCTCCAGCTCCTTTATTTTCTATATTACAGGAGGAAGCAGAGACGCTGCTCCAGCTCCTTTATCTTGTATAATACAGGAGGAAGCAGAGACACTGCTCCAGCTCCTTTATTTTCTATAATACAGCAGGAAGCAGTGACCCTGCTCCAGCTCCTTTATTTTCTATCATACAGGAGGAAGCAGTGATGCTGCTCCAGCTCCTTTATTTTCTATAATACAGCAGGAAGCAGTGACGCTGCTCGAGCTCCTTTAATTTCTATATTACAGGAGGAAGCAGTGACGCTGCTCCAGCTCCTTTATTTTCTATAATACAGGAGGAAGCAGTGACGCTGCTCCAGCTCCTTTATTTTCTATAATACAGGAGGAAGCAGTGACGCTGCTCCAGCTCCTTTATTTTCTATAATACAGGAGGAAGCAGTGACGCTGCTCCAGCTCCTTTATTTGCTATAATACAGGAGGAAGCAGTGACGCTGCTCCAGCTCCTTTATCTTCTATAATACAGGAGGAAGCAGAGACACTGCTCCAGCTCCTTTATTTTCTATAATACAGCAGGAAGCAGTGACCCTGCTCCAGCTCCTTTATTTTCTATAATACAGGAGGAAGCAGTGACGCTGCTTCAGCTCCTTTATTTTCTATAATACAGGAGGAAGCAGTGACGCTGCTCCAGCTCCTTTATTTTCTATATAACAGGACGAAGCAGTGACGCTGCTCCAGATCCTTTATTTTCTATAATACAGCAGGAAGCAGTGACGCTGCTCCAGCTCCTTTATTTTCTATATTACAGGAGGAAGCAGTGACGCTGCTCCAGCTCCTTTATTTTCTATAATACAGGAGGAAGCAGAGACACTGCTCCAGCTCCTTTATTTTCTATAATACAGCAGGAAGCAGTGACCTTGCTCCAGCTCCTTTATTTTCTATAATACAGGAGGAAGCAGTGATGCTGCTCCAGCTCCTTTATTTTCTATATTACAGGAAGAAGCAGTGACGCTGCTCCAGATCCTTTATTTTCTATAATACAGGAGGAAGCAGTGACGCTGCTCCAGCTCCTTTATTTTCTGTAATGCAGGAGGAAGCTGTGACGCTGCTCCAGCTCCTTTATTATCTATAATACAGGAGGAAGCAGTTACACTGCTCCAGCTCCTTTATTTTCTATAATACAGGAGGAAGCAGTGACGCTGCTCCAGATCCTTTATTTTCGATAATACAGGAGGAAGCAGTGATGCTGCAACAGCTCATTTATCTTCTATAATACAGGAGGAAGCAGTGACACTGCTCCAGCTCCTTTATTTTCTATAATACCAGAGGAAGCAGTGACGCTGCTCCAGATCCGTTATTTTCGATAATACAGGAGGAAGCAGTGACGCTGCAACAGCTAATTTATCTTCTATAATACAGGAGGAAGCAGTGACACTGCGCCAGCTCCTTTATTTTCTATAATACCAGAGGAAGCAGTGACGCTGCAACATCTCCTTTATCTTCTATAATACAGGAGGAAGCAGAGACACTGCTCCAGCTCCTTTATCTTCTCTAATACAGGAGGAAGCAGTGACGCTGCTCCAGCTCCTTTATTTTCTCTAATACATGTGGAAGCAGTGACGCTGCTCCAGTTCCTTTATTTTCTATAATACAGGAGGAAGCAGTGACGCTGCTCCAGCTCCTTTATTTTCTATAATACAGGAGGAAGCAGTGACCCTGCTCCAGCTCCTTTATCTTCTCTAATACAGGAGGAAGCAGTGACTCTGCTCCAGCTCCTTTATTTTCTATACTACTGGAGGAAGCAGTGACGCTGCTCCAGCTACTTTATTTTCTATAATACAGGAGGAAGCAGTGACTCTGCCCCAGATGCTTTATTTTCTGTAATACAGGTGAAAGCAGAGACGCTGCTCCAGCTCCTTTATTTTCTATAATACAGGAGGAGGCAGTGACGCTGCTCCAGCTCCTTTATATTCTATAATACAGGAGGAAACAGTGACGCTGCTCCAGCTCCTTTAATTTCTATCATACATGTGGAAGTAAAGACGCTGCTCCAGCTCCTTTATTTTGTATAATACAGGAGGAAGCAGTGACGCTGCTCCAGTTCCTTTATTTTCTATAATACAGGAGGAAGCAGTGACGCTGCTCCAGCTCCTTTATTTTCTATAATACGGGAGGAAGCAGTGACACTGCTCCAGCTCCTTTATTTTCTATAATACAGGAGGAAGCAGTGACGCTGCTCCAGCTCCTTTATTTTCTATAATACAGGAGGAAACAGTTACGCTGGTCCAGCTCCTTTATTTTCTATAATACAGGAGGAAGCAGTGACGCTGCTCCAGCTCCTTTATTTTCTATAATACAGGAGGAAGCAGTGACACTGCTCCAGCTCCTTTATTTTCTATAATACAGGAGGAAGCAGTGACGCTGCTCCAGATCCGTTATTTTCGATAATACAGGAGGAAGCAGTGACGCTGCAACAGCTAATTTATCTTCTATAATACAGGAGGAAGCAGTGACACTGCGCCAGCTCCTTTATTTTCTATAATACCAGAGGAAGCAGTGACGCTGCAACATCTCCTTTATCTTCTATAATACAGGAGGAAGCAGAGACACTGCTCCAGCTCCTTTATCTTCTCTAATACAGGAGGAAGCAGTGACGCTGCTCCAGCTCCTTTATTTTCTCTAATACATGTGGAAGCAGTGACGCTGCTCCAGTTCCTTTATTTTCTATAATACAGGAGGAAGCAGTGACGCTGCTCCAGCTCCTTTATTTTCTATAATACAGGAGGAAGCAGTGACCCTGCTCCAGCTCCTTTATCTTCTCTAATACAGGAGGAAGTAGTGACGCTGCTCCAGCTCCTTTATTTTCTATAATACAGGAGGAAGCAGTGACGCTGCTCCAGCTCCTTTATTTTCTATAATACAGGAGGAAACAGTTACGCTGGTCCAGCTCCTTTATTTTCTATAATACAGGAGGAAGCAGTGACGCTGCTCCAGCTCCTTTATTTTCTATAATACAGGAGGAAGCAGTGACGCTGCTGCAGCTCCTTTATCTTCTATAATACAGGAGGAAGCAGAGACACTGCTCCAGCTCCTTTATTTTCTATAATACAGCAGGAAGCAGTGACCCTGCTCCAGCTCCTTTATTTTCTATAATACAGGAGGAAGCAGTGACGCTGCTCCAGATCCTTTATTTTCTATATTACAGGAGGAAGCAGTGACGCTGCTCCAGATCCTTTATTTTCTATAATACAGGAGGAAGCAATGACGCTGCTCCAGATCCTTTATTTTCTATAATACAGCAGGAAGCAGAGACGCTGCTCCAGCTCCTTTATTTTCGATATTACAGGAGGAAGCAGTGACGCTGTTCCAGCTCCTTTATTTTCTATAATACAGGAGGAAGCAGTGACGCTGCTCCAGCTCCTTTATCTTGTATAATACAGGAGGAAGCAGAGACACTGCTCCAGCTCCTTTATTTTCTATAATACAGCAGGAAGCAGTGACCCTGCTCCAGCTCCTTTATTTTCTATAATACAGGAGGAAGCAGTGATGCTGCTCCAGCTCCTTTATTTTCTATCATACAAGAGGAAGCAGTAATGTGCTCCAGCTCCTTTATTTTCTATAATACAGCAGGAAGCAGTGACGCTGCTCCAGCTCCTTTATTTTCTATATTACAGGAGGAAGCAGTGACGCTGCTCCAGCTCCTTTATTTTCTATAATACAGGAGGAAGCAGTGACGCTGCTCCAGCTCCTTTATCTTGTATAATACAGGAGGAAGCAGAGACACTGCTCCAGCTCCTTTATTTTCTATAATACAGCAGGAAGCAGTGACCCTGCTCCAGCTCCTTTATTTTCTATACTACTGGAGGAAGCAGTGACGCTGCTCCAGCTACTTTATTTTCTATAATACAGGAGGAAGCAGTGACTCTGCCCCAGATGCTTTATTTTCTGTAATACAGGTGAAAGCAGAGACGCTGCTCCAGCTCCTTTATTTTCTATAATACAGGAGGAAGCAGTGACGCTGCTCCAGCTCCTTTATATTCTATTATACTGGATGAAGCAGTGACGCTGCTCCAGCTCCTTTAACTTCTATCATACATGTGGAAGTAGCGACGCTGCTCCAGCTCCTTTATTTTCTATAATACAGGAGGAAGCAGTGACGCTGCTCCAGATCCTTTATTTTCGATAATACAGGAGGAAGCAGTGTCGCTGCAACAGCTCATTTATCTTCTATAATGCAGGAGGAAGCAGGGACACTGCTCCAGCTCCTTTATTTTCTATAATACCAGAGGAAGCAGTGACGCTGCTCCAGCTCCTTTATCTTCTAAAATACAGGAGGAAGCAGAGACACTGCTCCAGCTCCTTTATTTTCTATAATACAGCAGGAAGCAGTGACCCTGCTCCAGCTCTTTTATTTTCTATAACACAGGAGGAAGCAGTGACACTGCTCCAGCTCCTTTAATTTCTATAATACATGTGGAAGAAGCGACGCTGCTCCAGCTACTTTATTTTCTATAATACAGGAGGAAGCAGTGACGCTGCTCCATCTTCTTTATTTTCTATAATACAGGAAGAAGCAGTGACGCTGCTCCAGCTCCTTTATTTTCTATAATGCAGGAGGAAGCAAAGACACTGCTCCAGCTCCTTTATTTTCTATAATACAGGAGGAAGCAGTGACTCTGCTCGAGCTCCTTTATTTTCTGTCATACAGGAGGAAGCAGTGACTCTGCTCCAGCTCCTTTATTTTCTATAATACAGGAGGAAGCAGTGACGCTGCTCCAGTTCCTTTATTTTCTATAATACAGGAGGAAGCAGTGACACTGCTCCAGCTCCTTTATCTTCTCTAATACAGGAGGAAGCAGTGACGCTGCTCCAGCTCCTTTATTATCTACAATACGGCAGGAAGCAGTGACACTGCTCCAGCTCCTTTATTTTCTATAATACAGGAGGAAGCAGTGACGCTGCTCCAGATCCTTTATTTTCGATAATACAGGAGGAAGCAGTGACGCTGCAACAGCTCATTTATCTTCTATAATACAGGAGGAAGCAGTGACACTGCTCCAGCTCCTTTATTTTCTATAATACCAGAGGAAGCAATGACGCTGCTCCAGCTCCTTTATCTTCTATAATACAGGAGGAAGCAGAGACACTGCTCCAGCTCCTTTATTTTCTATAATACAGCAGGAAGCAGTGACCCTGCTCCAGCTCCTTTATTTTCTATAATACAGGAGGAAGCAGTGACGCTGCTCCAGCTCCTTTATTTTCTATATTACAGGAGGAAGCACTGACGCTGCTCCAGCTCCTTTATTTTCTATAATACAGGAGGAAGCAGTGACTCTGCTCCAGCTCCTTTATTTTCTATAATACAGGAGGAAGCAGTGACGCTGCTCCAGCTCCTTTATTTTGTATAATGCAGGAGGAAGCTGTGACGCTGCTTCAGCTCCTTTATTATCTATAATACAGGAGGAAGCAGTTACACTGCTCCAGCTCCTTTATTTTCTATAGTACAGGAGGAAGCAGTGACGCTGCTCCAGATACTTTATTTTCGATAATACAGGAGGAAGCAGTGTCGCTGCAACAGCTCATTTATCTTCTATAATGCAGGAGGAAGCAGGGACACTGCTCCAGCTCCTTTATTTTCTATAATACCAGAGGAAGCAGTGACGCAGCTCCAGCTCGTTTATTTTCTATAATACAGGAGGAAGCAGTGACTCTGCTCCAGCTCCTTTATTTTCTATAATACAGAAGGAAGTAGTGACGCTGCTCCAGCTCCTTTATTTTCTATAATACAGGAGGAAGCAGTGACTCTGCTCCAGCTCCTTTATTTTCTATACTACTGGAGGAAGCAGTGACGCTGCTCCAGCTACTTTATTTTCTATAATACAGGAGGAAGCAGTGACTCTGCCCCAGATGCTTTATTTTCTGTAATACAGGTGAAAGCAGAGACGCTGCTCCAGCTCCTTTATTTTCTATAATACAGGAGGAAGCAGTGACGCTGCTCCAGCTCCTTTATATTCTATAATACTGGATGAAGCAGTGACGCTGCTCCAGCTCCTTTAACTTCTATCATACATGTGGAAGTAGCGACGCTGCTCCAGCTCCTTTATTTTCTATAATACAGGAGGAAGCAGTGACGCTGCTCCAGATCCTTTATTTTCGATAATACAGGAGGAAGCAGTGTCGCTGCAACAGCTCATTTATCTTCTATAATGCAGGAGGAAGCAGGGACACTGCTCCAGCTCCTTTATTTTCTATAATACCAGAGGAAGCAGTGACGCTGCTCCAGCTCCTTTATCTTCTAAAATACAGGAGGAAGCAGAGACACTGCTCCAGCTCCTTTATTTTCTATAATACAGCAGGAAGCAGTGACCCTGCTCCAGCTCTTTTATTTTCTATAACACAGGAGGAAGCAGTGACACTGCTCCAGCTCCTTTAATTTCTATAATACATGTGGAAGAAGCGACGCTGCTCCAGCTACTTTATTTTCTATAATACAGGAGGAAGCAGTGACGCTGCTCCATCTTCTTTATTTTCTATAATACAGGAAGAAGCAGTGACGCTGCTCCAGCTCCTTTATTTTCTTTCATGCAGGAGGAAGCAAAGACACTGCTCCAGCTCCTTTATTTTCTATAATACAGGAGGAAGCAGTGACTCTGCTCGAGCTCCTTTATTTTCTGTCATACAGGAGGAAGCAGTGACTCTGCTCCAGCTCCTTTATTTTCTATAATACAGGAGGAAGCAGTGACGCTGCTCCAGATCCTTTATTTTCTCTAATACATGAGGAAGCAGTGACGCTGCTCCAGTTCCTTTATTTTCTATAATACAGGAGGAAGCAGTGACACTGCTCCAGCTCCTTTATCTTCTCTAATACAGGAGGAAGCAGTGACGCTGCTCCAGCTCCTTTATTATCTACAATACGGCAGGAAGCAGTGACACTGCTCCAGCTCCTTTATTTTCTATAATACAGGAGGAAGCAGTGACGCTGCTCCAGATCCTTTATTTTCGATAATACAGGAGGAAGCAGTGACGCTGCAACAGCTCATTTATCTTCTATAATACAGGAGGAAGCAGTGACACTGCTCCAGCTCCTTTATTTTCTATAATACCAGAGGAAGCAATGACGCTGCTCCAGCTCCTTTATCTTCTATAATACAGGAGGAAGCAGAGACACTGCTCCAGCTCCTTTATTTTCTATAATACAGCAGGAAGCAGTGACCCTGCTCCAGCTCCTTTATTTTCTATAATACAGGAGGAAGCAGTGACGCTGCTCCAGCTCCTTTATTTTCTATATTACAGGAGGAAGCAGTGACGCTGCTCCAGCTCCTTTATTTTCTATAATACAGGAGGAAGCAGTGACTCTGCTCCAGCTCCTTTATTTTCTATAATACAGGAGGAAGCAGTGACGCTGCTCCAGCTCCTTTATTTTGTATAATGCAGGAGGAAGCTGTGACACTGCTTCAGCTCCTTTATTATCTATAATACAGGAGGAAGCAGTTACACTGCTCCAGCTCCTTTATTTTCTATAGTACAGGAGGAAGCAGTGACGCTGCTCCAGATACTTTATTTTCGATAATACAGGAGGAAGCAGTGTCGCTGCAACAGCTCATTTATCTTCTATAATGCAGGAGGAAGCAGGGACACTGCTCCAGCTCCTTTATTTTCTATAATACCAGAGGAAGCAGTGACGCAGCTCCAGCTCGTTTATTTTCTATAACACAGGAGGAAGCAGTGACTCTGCTCCAGCTCCTTTATTTTCTATAATACAGAAGGAAGTAGTGACGCTGCTCCAGCTCCTTTATTTTCTATAATACAGGAGGAAGCAGTGACTCTGCTCCAGCTCCTTTATTTTCTATACTACTGGAGGAAGCAGTGACGCTGCTCCAGCTACTTTATTTTCTATAATACAGGAGGAAGCAGTGACTCTGCCCCAGATGCTTTATTTTCTGTAATACAGGTGAAAGCAGAGACGCTGCTCCAGCTCCTTTATTTTCTATAATACAGGAGGAAGCAGTGACGCTGCTCCAGCTCCTTTATATTCTATAATACTGGATGAAGCAGTGACGCTGCTCCAGCTCCTTTAACTTCTATCATACATGTGGAAGTAGCGACGCTGCTCCAGCTCCTTTATTTTCTATAATACAGGAGGAAGCAGTGACGCTGCTCCAGATCCTTTATTTTCGATAATACAGGAGGAAGCAGTGTCGCTGCAACAGCTCATTTATCTTCTATAATGCAGGAGGAAGCAGGGACACTGCTCCAGCTCCTTTATTTTCTATAATACCAGAGGAAGCAGTGACGCTGCTCCAGCTCCTTTATCTTCTAAAATACAGGAGGAAGCAGAGACACTGCTCCAGCTCCTTTATTTTCTATAATACAGCAGGAAGCAGTGACCCTGCTCCAGCTCTTTTATTTTCTATAACACAGGAGGAAGCAGTGACACTGCTCCAGCTCCTTTAATTTCTATAATACATGTGGAAGAAGCGACGCTGCTCCAGCTACTTTATTTTCTATAATACAGGAGGAAGCAGTGACGCTGCTCCATCTTCTTTATTTTCTATAATACAGGAAGAAGCAGTGACGCTGCTCCAGCTCCTTTATTTTCTATAATGCAGGAGGAAGCAAAGACACTGCTCCAGCTCCTTTATTTTCTATAATACAGGAGGAAGCAGTGACTCTGCTCGAGCTCCTTTATTTTCTGTCATACAGGAGGAAGCAGTGACTCTGCTCCAGCTCCTTTATTTTCTATAATACAGGAGGAAGCAGTGACGCTGCTCCAGATCCTTTATTTTCTCTAATACATGAGGAAGCAGTGACGCTGCTCCAGTTCCTTTATTTTCTATAATACAGGAGGAAGCAGTGACACTGCTCCAGCTCCTTTATCTTCTCTAATACAGGAGGAAGCAGTGACGCTGCTCCAGCTCCTTTATTATCTACAATACGGCAGGAAGCAGTGACACTGCTCCAGCTCCTTTATTTTCTATAATACAGGAGGAAGCAGTGACGCTGCTCCAGATCCTTTATTTTCGATAATACAGGAGGAAGCAGTGACGCTGCAACAGCTCATTTATCTTCTATAATACAGGAGGAAGCAGTGACACTGCTCCAGCTCCTTTATTTTCTATAATACCAGAGGAAGCAATGACGCTGCTCCAGCTCCTTTATCTTCTATAATACAGGAGGAAGCAGAGACACTGCTCCAGCTCCTTTATTTTCTATAATACAGCAGGAAGCAGTGACCCTGCTCCAGCTCCTTTATTTTCTATAATACAGGAGGAAGCAGTGACGCTGCTCCAGCTCCTTTATTTTCTATATTACAGGAGGAAGCAGTGACGCTGCTCCAGCTCCTTTATTTTCTATAATACAGGAGGAAGCAGTGACTCTGCTCCAGCTCCTTTATTTTCTATAATACAGGAGGAAGCAGTGACGCTGCTCCAGCTCCTTTATTTTGTATAATGCAGGAGGAAGCTGTGACGCTGCTTCAGCTCCTTTATTATCTATAATACAGGAGGAAGCAGTTACACTGCTCCAGCTCCTTTATTTTCTATAGTACAGGAGGAAGCAGTGACGCTGCTCCAGATACTTTATTTTCGATAATACAGGAGGAAGCAGTGTCGCTGCAACAACTCATTTATCTTCTATAATGCAGGAGGAAGCAGGGACACTGCTCCAGCTCCTTTATTTTCTATAATACCAGAGGAAGCAGTGACGCAGCTCCAGCTCGTTTATTTTCTATAACACAGGAGGAAGCAGTGACTCTGCTCCAGCTCCTTTATTTTCTATAATACAGAAGGAAGTAGTGACGCTGCTCCAGCTCCTTTATTTTCTGTAATACAGGAGGAAGCAGTGACTCTGCTCCAGCTCCTTTATTTTCTATACTACTGGAGGAAGCAGTGACGCTGCTCCAGCTACTTTATTTTCTATAATACAGGAGGAAGCAGTGACTCTGCCCCAGATGCTTTATTTTCTGTAATCCAGGTGAAAGCAGAGACGCTGCTCCAGCTCCTTTATTTTCTATAATACAGGAGGAAGCAGTGACGCTGCTCCAGCTCCTTTATATTCTATAATACTGGATGAAGCAGTGACGCTGCTCCAGCTCCTTTAACTTCTATCATACATGTGGAAGTAGCGACGCTGCTCCAGCTCCTTTATTTTCTATAATACAGGAGGAAGCAGTGACGCTGCTCCAGATCCTTTATTTTCGATAATACAGGAGGAAGCAGTGTCGCTGCAACAGCTCATTTATCTTCTATAATGCAGGAGGAAGCAGGGACACTGCTCCAGCTCCTTTATTTTCTATAATACCAGAGGAAGCAGTGACGCAGCTCCAGCTCGTTTATTTTCTATAACACAGGAGGAAGCAGTGACTCTGCTCCAGCTCCTTTATTTTCTATAATACAGAAGGTAGTAGTGACGCTGCTCCAGCTCCTTTATTTTCTATAATACAGGAGGAAGCAGTGACTCGGCTCCAGCTCCTTTATTTTCTATAATACAGGAGGAAGCAGTGACGCTGCTCCAGCACCTTTATTTTCTATAATACAGGAGGAAGCAGTGACGCTGCTCCAGCTACTTTATTTTCTATAATACAGGAGGAAGTAGTGACTCTGCCCCAGATACTTTATTTTCTGTAATACAGGTGAAAGCAGAGACGCTGCTCCAGCAACTTCATTTTCTATAATACAGGAGGAAGCAGTGACGCTGCTCCAGCTCCTTTATATTCTATAATACTGGAGGAAGCAGTGACGCTGCTCCAGCTCCTTTAATTTCTATCATACATGTGGAAGTAGCGACGCTGCTCCAGCTCCTTTATTTTCTATAATACAGGAGGAAGCACTGACGCTGCTCCAGCTTCTTTATTTTCTATAATACAGGAAGAAGCAGTGACGCTGCTCCAGCTCCTTTATTTTCTATAATACAGTAGGAAACAGTGACTCTGGTCCAGCTCCTTTATTTTCTAGAACACAGGAGGAAGCAGTGACTCTGCTCCAGCTCCTTTATTTTCCAGAATACAGGAGGAAGCAGTGACGCTGCTCCAGCTCCTTTATTTTCTATAATGCAGGACGAAGCAAAGACACTGCTGCAGCTCCTTTATTTTCTATAATACAGGAGGAAGCAGTGACTCTGCTCCAGCTCCTTTATTTTCTATAATACAGGAGGAAGCAGTGACTCTGCTCCAGCTCCTTTATTTTCTATCATACAGGAGGAAGCAGAGACTCTGCTCCAGCTCCTTTATTTTCTATAATACAGGAGCAAGCAGTGACGCTGCTCCAGCTCCTTTATTTTCTCTAATACATGAGGAAGCAGTGACGCTGCTCCAGTTCCTTTATTTTCTATAATACAGGAGGAAGCAGTGACGCTGCTCCAGCTCCTTTATTTTCTATAATACAGGAGGAAGCAGTGACACTGCTCCAGCTCCTTTATTTTCTCTAATACATGAGGAAGCAGTGACGCTGCTCCAGTTCCTTTATTTTCTATAATACAGGAGGAAGCAGTGACGCTGCTCCAGCTCCTTTATTTTCTA